>NC_139645.1:15123240-15468240 GCF_964638095.1 Poromitra crassiceps | reverse complement strand
AGTGACGGTAAACACATTGTGTATCTTGGTTATGTAAGGGGGATATAAGGAATTAATAAAAAATGTTTTGTTAACTAAGTTCATTTTTATTATTCATTATAAGTCTGACCATAAAGGGAACGGATAGTTTCAAAATTAGTAAATTATGATTTGAGGAAAAGGGGTGGGATTAAATAAGTGTATACTTCTTCCCACTCCTTTTCAAATATGTAATGACAAAATTGAGTTTGATCTTTGTGTTTCTTGAATACATTTATATATTTTAATGGCTTAAGGGTACATATCTGTACTTATTGTTTGTTGTTGTTGCATATTTGAAATAAAACTTAAATGAATCAATCAATCAAATGAGCGAAACAAAAAGTTGGCGTATCCCTTTAAAATGCTCATAATGATCCAGCAGGGCAGCAGTGTCAGGTGTCTGAACAGTGTAACTGTATAATGTGGGTGTTATTTTTCATGCATATAGCTGCAGTTTGTTGGGGATATGAAGACACAACAGTAGAAAAATGTCAGCATTATTCCTGATATATCCAGCTAACAGCACGGCAGTCTACAGCTGCCAACAAGATCTAACACGTTTAAATGTGAATATTATTCCTCCAACATCTCCATCGTTCACCTCAGAGAAATGCTAAAAAAACAACAAATCAATTCTTATCAGGGTTAAGTAAGAAATATGGCAGAGCTATAAGACCTAACGCGTAATCGTTGGCCACTGAATTGTGTTAACAGGTTTATTCTTTGGCTGGATCGATCACGGGCTCAGTCAACCCTTGCGCCACTTGGCCAAATACAGATACAGTAAGAGTACAAAAAGGATTTTCAATTGTGATGATAAATGATTTTCATTAAAGAGTACAACTTGGAGAGCAATATGTTGCTTTTTCTACTTTGAAACCATGATCAGTGTTGCTTTCCCCTATAACTAACATTTTCACACAAAAATACAAATATTGGCCAAATAAATAAACATGTCAGAGGAGTTTTTAATTGGGCAAATCAGATGCATCCCATAAAATCACTTATATTAAATGAGTGATGTTTCGACATGGCTGAATAAAAAAATAAGCTAATATGTTTTCAAGTTGAAAAAGAAAAAAAATCTTTCTCTCTGCCATTGCCAGTATGACTATAGCATGTTCCTTTTGATATATTAGCTCTGACACATGGGTCATATTTTCATTAATTAAACATGGATCTGTGATAATTTCATACTGATAGAGATTCATTCCTATTCCACCACAGACTATGGGCACACAAGATATGTTTTTGTCACATAACTTAATTAGAAAATGATAAATGCCTTCGTAGCGTGACCATACATCTCCAGAAGGTCGTGCCTCCGCCTCCCTCTGACTTGACTCGTTTTAATTCATCAGGCTTATCTACAGGAGTTGTTGGACGTAATGGAGGGACTGAATCCTTTGTGTGTGTTCTACACTGACCACTTCTTAAGCACGGCAGGCGTCTCGTGATGCTGCTCGGACTACCAAGTGTGAGCGAGTAACCCCCGGGGTCACCGTTCATTCCAGAATACATGAGCTACTTGGCCAATACAAGACCCTCCATTTTGTGCCAGTGACATGCCCTCAGACGGGTGCTTGTTTTGAGCAAATTAGTTTTTACAGACTTTCAAAGACCTGTTTTGTGTTTCTTTCTCTTTTTTCCCATACAGAATAGGCAGTGGTCTTTCGAGAAAAAAAAAACACACGATTTCAGACGGCAGCCTGTCTTTATTGTCACATGAACACACTACAACACATGCATGCGGCCACAACACACACTCATGCTGACGGTGGCCGGTGAAATATGTCCTCTGCATTTGACCCATCCAGGCTTGTCCTCTCCTCCGGGGGGGGCAGGCCAGGAGCAGTGGTCGCTTTTTCTTTCCAGCGCCCGGGGACCATCATTGGACCAACTTCAGAAGTTGTCGTCACTGGTCGGATGACGATCTTCTTCTGCATGTTTTTAGTGGGGGGTTATGTGCGGAGGAACCCCCTGGGGGTTACGGGGAGAACATGCAAACTCCACACAGAAAGGCCCTTTCGATGAGATAGCCCACCTGGGCAGTAGGCACTGAAGATATGGGGGGGTCACAACTCCAGCGCCCACATCGTCCCAGGTAAGAATCGAACTCAGGACCTTCTAGCTGTGAGGCGACAGCGCTACCGACTGCGCCATCGTACCCCACTCGAGCTCACTACATTAAACGTTTCTTAATTTCCAGCTGGTGAAAATGTCTGAAATAAAATTACAAATTGTGCTCCTGTTATAATCACCAGCTGGCCATTTGTAGCTTAGGATACTGTAGCAGTGTAGCTAATGCTGAGTTTAGAGCTAAATGCCATCACTATGAAATGAGTCAAACACATTGACCACTAGATGCTTAGGCCCACCTTGGGCTAGTCAGCATGAACATGGATCATTTTGTTTTATATATTGATCCGAAAATGGAACCTGCAGGTATGATGTATAGCAGTCAATCTGGCCTTTCAGTTCAATCAGCACATCTTTTAAACACCATACAGAACATAGTGCCAAAGGTTTAGTAAGTAAGTCAAGTTGATTTGTATAGCATCTTTCACAGACACAAAATCACAAAGTGCTTCACAATATTAAAATATCAAAGACAGCAGGCAGTAGAGTGCCATAAAAGAAAAAGAAAAAAGAAAAGAAAAAATTAGAATGAAAATAAAACACGGACAAAAATGTAAAACCTGATAAGAGCAGATACTCTAAATACCAGAGGCTAACTAAGGGCTTGTCTGAATAAAAATGTTTCGGCTGCTTTTTGAAAAATGTTACATGACTGTTAGCTAAAAGGAGGGCATACCATAGGTTAGGTACGACTGAAAGGCACGGTCACCTCGGGTTTTTAAACGGGTATGAGGGACGACCAGTAAGCCTATAGAGACGGTCGGCATGTCTGGGAACGCCCATACAGGCTCTAGGAACGCCCACAATAGACGCTGGGTTAGCTGGCTCAGCCTGGCTGGGGGCGTGGTCGGGGTGGGGTAAATCCCCCGTTCTATCCATTCAGCAACGTTAGAATTTAGCTGATAGCCCAGCCCAGGCAGACACGATCGGGGATTTAACCACCGCAGTAAACGCACATCTGAGCAGACGTCTTGTGTTTCTGCTCTAGAACCCCCAAACCTGTAGTTTAGAGCCGCAGCACCGTCTTTTGGTGAGTCAGCCCATGAGATATATCGGCGGTTTTACCCCACTCGCGCGCCAGCCGTTTAACATTTTGTGGGCGTTCCCACACATGCCCGACTGTCTCTATAGTTCTGATGACCTATAAGAGTCTGACTGCTGCTGTAAGGGTGGAGGAGGTCCACAATGTAATGAGTTTGCTTGACCATGCAGGGCTCTAAAGGTTAAAACTGGAACATTAAAACTGATGCGAAATTGAATAGGAAGCCAGTGCAGAGCAGATAAAATTGTGTAATATGGGCTCGCTAGTCAAAATTTAACCATATAACAATCAATCAATTGAATCTGAGACACTAATGGTCCATTACTGTCATGGATTGTTTAATAACATCAATCACACAAGCACTACAGTTTATTTTCTTTAGTCCAAAACCACAAAGTTTACTTTGTTGCATTAAATGGGTTCACTTAGGGTCACACTGCCCAATTACAAGCAAAGCAGAGCTTGTGAACAAAAGTCACATGACTCACAAGTCACTCGTTTATTGGACAGAGTTTTGCTGACCTGATCCTGCCAGGCATTTCGGCAGCGAGGACATCAAAATCTGATTCCAGTTCAGGGGCGTAGATATAGACAGTGCAGGCAGTGCGGTTGCACTGCGGCCCCCTGGGGTAGAGGGGCCCCTGGAGAAGGCAGACTCTCCATATTGGGCAGAGAACGGGGCCCTTGCAAGTAACTCAAATTGCCACTCCCACAACACTGAACACACCTGTGTTCAAATAAGTACACACATTAGATTAAAAGTGGTGCCATTTGCAATATACTGTATATATATCGAAAGACAAAACCATATCTGCCATGGTTTTCTTTTTTGAAAATAGTCAGTAGCAATCTATGACAAAATGATATGCTTATTCAACATAAAATCAACATTGATCAACATTAAACATGTTAAAGTCAGCAGTCATTTCAGAACCACATTGAAAGAGACTCTGCTCTCAGGTGCTGCTTACTTTGACCGTCTGTTACTATAGGTGTCAGAGCGCTGTCCATGGTTCTGATAGCTTGCTGACCTCTATTTTCCCCACACAATAGCTTAAGTAACTCATTCAACTGTAAAATCCAACACATGTTGGTAACATATAGCCTATGCCTAATGTGTGTACGTGTGCGCATACCAGTTAAGAACACATGAATACTCACTGCTCCATATGCAAAAAGTTTTTAATGAAATGATGTTTCGGCCTATGGCCTTCTTCAGAATTAATCAAGTTCGCGATTTCGGTGATCAGCACCTCCTGAAACGTATTATTGGTGTGCATTACTATCTTCTTTCAAAGAACACATGAATAAACTGGGGACAACTGTTGCCAAAAAACAAATTCTGAAGGAATGGAAATCTCCCTCTCCACCCTCTTTCCAATTGTGGTTGACGGACATGACCTCTGTTATACTCATGGAGAGACTTAGGTTCCTGAGAACCAATGCACTTAGAAAGTTTGTGACTATCTGGGACCCGTTTTTGGTCTACCTCAACGAGGCTAGGGGTGACGGGTGACTCCCCCGGCTGGCTTCTCATAGACCCCTTGAGTGAGATCCCAAGTATATCGTTTACATACAAGAACATAAGCACCTTAGGTGGCTGGCGGCACCACTTTGTAATGTTGATTATATTTTTTTGTTTTGTTTTGTTTTGTTTTTCCTTTATTTCCCCTGTGTCTGAGGCTGTTTGTCTGTTTTGTCTTGTTTGTGTTCTATAACAATTTAAAAAATGAAAAAAAACAACATGAATAGGTAGATCACAATGAGCATCAGACCACACTTCATTTTCTGCTTTCCAAGCATGAGGAGCTGTTGGATATCCCAGGTAAACATCACCTGACCCTCACCTCACTCTAGTCTAACCTCTCGTTAGAGGGCTGAGACTCACATTTTGCACAAAGCGAGTAAAGGACAAATGTTGCAGAGTTCTCAAACGCACTGAACCAAACACCCCCTGTGAGAGATCACATTTAAATTTAAGTTTGACCTTAAATCACAAGCTCCCCCATTAGGCCAATTACTGTCGCTTTTCAAACGCTCAATTTCTCATGAAGATCAACCCCATGGTGTCAGTCTGAGATATCATCCAAGACATCCTAACAACTAATGAACTGCACGACTAATGATATTCCCTCACTGTCTGGCCTTGAAGAGCCTTGAAGTAAATGTGAAAGTTTTTTGTTTTTTTTACGCCAAAGTTAAAATGAGGCTGCAGATATTCTCCGTCACTTTGGGTAAAAGTGGAGAGGGACATGAACCGACGTCCTCCAGGTCAGCGACTCCTGCCGTTACGCTGATAAAGTGCAGCCGCAGTGTGTGCAGCTGTCTGACCGAGGGGATTTACACAGATTGTCTCAGTCTGCGCTCCACTTTGGATCTCGGGGAGCAGAAACAAGCTGCAGTGTCACAGGAATCTCTCTCTCTCTCTCTCTCTCTCTCTCTCTCTCTCTCTCAGTGAATTCTCTATATCCCTCAGGTGCCTTCACCGCCTCCCTGGTGAACGTCAGATCTTTGAAACAGAGAGCAGAGGCAGCTCGCCAGTCTCCACAGAGAGAAGAAGCAGGACTTCATACCATGCCTCACTTTCTGTTTTCTGATCATCAGAGGGATAAGCAGGTGCCACTGACAGCGCTCACTGGCACCTCTCTGGTGGAAAGCAGACATGTCGCGTCCAGGAGATAACGAGGTAAATATTGGGACTTTTGGACCCACAGTTTAATCGTTTGGCTACACACACTGGATTATTGCTGCACGAGCTGTTTAGGAGGAGTTTGATGGACTTTTAATGTAATTTATTTATTTCTGTACAAAGATGCCTCCATTAACTTCAATAGTGCGTTAGAAGGCTGAGACGGAAATACCCGGGCAAACTCCCTATGTGTTTGGTTTTCCCAACTTCAATGGACTTTCAACTGACAGGGTGTGAGTCGATAATGACTTGAGTTTTCATTGGGGTGAGCCGTTCCTTTGAAGTCAAAAACTGGTATTCTAACACCTCCTATCGTGTCTAAACACATTTTCCAGTAGCCTACTTGCTTACTTTCTTTTTGGGGGTTATCTGGCTTTGAAGATGCAGTCGTCATGGTGGCTCTGTCTCTCTCTCTCTCTCTCTCTCTCTCTCTCTCTCTCTCTCTCTCTCTCTCTCTCTCTCTCTCTCTCTCTCTCTCTCTCTCTCTCTCTCTGTGATGAGAGGTTCTGGTACTGCCAGACAGCAGTCTTCTGCTATGCGGAGGAGACCCTGAAGAGTTTATATCCTGGATGGGTGGGGTCGGCCATCGTTTTCTGAGAGCGCTTTAGTATCCTGGCAGTGTGTTAGCTTGGTAACGTGAACTCACATCTCATTTCATTCTACCAGACTGTCTGGCCTTAAGCTTTCTCGCAGTGCACGGCAGTTGGGCGGGTGTACTTGCCTTGACAGACAACTCCTTCAGCCAATCAGCATTGGATCCAGTCAAACCCAAACGGCAAAAACATATTTTCCACTGACTCTGTTGCATACTCCTGTACTTGTATGTGTGAAAATAGTCACGTTGGCTATTTACACCCGGGTGCAAATACCATCTGCCTTAAAATAAGCATCAAACAATCTACCAATCACTCAATCTTAATTAGTTCAGTGAATTAATATGAACACGCCAGGAAAACATCAGTGATATGATATGGCCATTTTGTCATATCCAAAGCCAAACATTTCACAGAAAAGTCCCTCCCCCTTTGAGGTGGAGGCTGTCAGACTGAGGAGGAAAATATCAGCAGATGTCAGGTTTGGGGCAAAGTAGTCTCACGTGGTCAGACCCTCCTACGCCCTCGTTCACATTATACGCCGAAGCCACGCTGAAGCTACGCAGCGCTATGGCAGTTTCATTTCGGCATCCTTGTTAAGAGGTGAGACCGTTCACACCATGGATGTATTAAAAGAACTGGATAGGGGACGAGCCACGCCCACCCATGCATTCGGACGGAGGTTGCTCACTGGCGCATGAAGCCATCATGGGGGTTTTTTCTTCCTGGTTTTGCTTCCTGACCATGTGGCCTGAGGCGAAGTGCGCATGTGTGCCATGACGTATTCCATGACGTCTCCCACCCCTCCCACCCATGGATGTATTAAAAAATACACCCGTATACGGCTCTTAGTGGCTTCTGAAGAAAAAATGCCCCATAAAAAATTATTTTATCATTAAAAAAAATTCCCCCCACTACAGTTGTTATGAAAAGGTGAGATTAGCTCAAAACCGTGTTTTGCCCCATACTGGAAACATGTTTAATCCTCTTACAAAGTCAGGCTTTTTACATGGGGTGAATGCCTACTGCACCATAAGCCATAAGTGGCTATTCGATGAACTACTGGTTTCAGAAACACTTCCTGGACTTCAGGTGGGAAGGTCTAATGCTGCGTTCAGGTGCTTCTCGGAAGCTCCTACTTACCCGTTGTAGAGGTTAATTTACGACAGCACACCATTCAAGTGCTCTTGGTCGGAAACAGCAACAACATGGATGCTTGTTTTCTCGTGGGTGTTTTCTTACTAAAAGCAGGTAGTGGGTCATTATAGCTAGGCCATAATGTGCAACTACTAAAAATAAATGATAGCTACTATGAACAGAATAACAAAAATATAGCTTTTTACAGTCAGTTGGCAGCATGGACTCCATACTTTCCGCCATTGTTGTAGTCCCGAATCCTCACGCAATGTCGGAAACTCGTTTATCATTTGTTTCTCAAATCAGATTTGCCTGCAGTCTGAACGGGGCCTTAGAGCTAGATAGAAATTTGGATTCAGCTGGGCGTCAACTGGTGAGGAAAATCTGGCCCTCAGCCAGTTTTCACACTTTTCTGAACTTGAAGAGTGAGGAGGACTGGGTGGAGACCAGTGAAGTTCAGTCACATATAGCCTCACAGACTATCTCTATATGTGATATTTTTCTGCTAGAGGAGCAGTTGGGAGACACGATGGCCACAGAAGAGCTAGCACCTGGTGTTGCAGCTGGACAGACTCCACTGAGTGAGTTAGCAAGGAGTGGAGAATCGAAGGCTTGGGAGGAGCTGTTCTCAGTGCCGGTCCTGATCTCCCAGGGGCCCTAAGCAAGATTCTGCTAAGAGGCCCTTCTACCTGGCCATTTGCCATCGCCACACAGTCACACCTGACACCTCTGTGCTCCCACTACAATCCTGTACAGTACATTCATTACCTGGTATTATTTGCTGAAGCTGTACTGGGTCTTTGTTAGTATACTTGGTGAAGCCGACACGGTCTGCGTTAGTACTGGATGAGCTTGACTGTGGATCAACTGAGTCTGTGCTTGTACTGGCTCTGGCTGATGATCCAGCATCTCCTGACAAACCTAAGCACAGAACCTACTACTCTATGCGGCCTTCACATCTAGTTTGTGTTGTGTGTGTAAGGTATAGGTAGTGCACTATGCCGTATTGCACGAAATTCAGCACTGAACTCCGTCAGGTCCCCCTAAGCGCACTCCCCGAGGTTGAAGTCGATCCGACGAATGGTTCTCGAGATAAACCACTTTTTGTGTTGCCAGTAGGTGGCGCTATGCCGAATTGCACAAAAGGCGATCGGACAAAAGGTTCTCGAGATATGAATGAATTTATTTGATAAATCAAAAAATACAGTACACCACAAGCATAGAGTACAAAATAAATCATCAGGGTGTCACACAAGTCATCAAACTTATTTCCATTGTGGCCCCGACACACCAAACATCAAAATAGAACAATCAAGAATAAAATGAAGAAGAGATACAAACCAATGGCCTATATTATTGAATCTTACTCAGGTTTTTAAAATTATTCAGAGAATTGGCAGCTTTAATTGCATTATCCCTCTTATATCAAACTACACAAGTTTGAAGTCGATCCTACGAATGGTTCTCAAGATAAACAACTTTTTGTGTTTGCCAATAAGTGGCGCTATGCCAAAAAAAATTGCATGTGTGTTACAGCTAAAATCTTTCCAGTATGTCACGAGTCACGATGGATGTTAAAGAAATTAAATGAATCAAATGGAGGTCAACAGATATATATTAGGTGTACACACTGGCCAAACATCTCATCCTCAAATTGACATAGGACGAGTAAAAGAGCAAGTTGGCATCTAAATCCAGATTCAGTATGGGGGGGGGGGTTGATTGGTGATATAGGGAAAAATCCTGAATAACGGTCAGTTAAACATAATCATATCAGTTACAGATAATCATCATGGTCATAGTGGAGGTGGCAATTTTCAATAGATTGAATAAAGGAAACAGCACAAACCCTAGCATTGTCATGGGAGTAATAATCACCATCACAGTCAATGGTCAGCTACAAGTCTAGGAGCTATAATAGCAACCATCATGGTGGTGGAACAAAAACACCAAAATACAGATATTCGTTGACACATATTCACGTTCAAAGCTTTCACACCAAGAGTGACACCAACCCGAACTCCATGTTTTTTTTGTTTGTTTGTTTTTTTTACAACTTTGAGGTGTGATTTATTCACACAGATTATTCGAATCTGGCCTGAAAATACCTTTATATTCATTGGTTGCTTGGAATGTTGTCAACTAGCGCAACTGAATGTTATTCTATTGTTGCACTCATTGTAAATTGCTCTGATAAGAGCTAAGCAACTAAAATGTCAAAATGTGTATGAAGTGCAGATGGTTTCAATTCAACAACATACAGTAAACATTCTAAATGGAACCCTACTGTACTGTAGCTCACTTCCTGTTGCAGTGTTTGCTAGTACAGCACATCTCCGAAAACATCACAGCAGAGCAGGACCGACAATTCTGTGAAAACTGTCTATATGAAGAACGATTTAAAAATCACCTGATCATTATCATTGTAGGACAAAAAAACAAAAAAAGTGAAGGCATCTTCTTATTTCTGTCAACACTCTGCATGCTCTAGTTCTTGAATGTAATTAAATACTCTGGGTATGCCTGAGAGTCATGGAAGATGATGAACATGGAGGGACAGTCTTTGTCGTCCACGAGGCTGTCGTACTTCTGCATGGTGTTGGAGCTCTTATCCGGTGGCGTGATCATGTCTTCCTTTCCCAGGGTGAAATCCCCCGTCAGGACAAGACAGAGGTACATGAACTTCTGCCCTTGGGGATCCGGCTTCGAATATTGGTCCTTGTCGGAGTATTCGGCTTCGACAGCGAAGTATGTGCCTCGGCCATAGGCCGTAGCTGAAAATTTGATATTAGCAGAGTTATTAAATTGATCTGGTATATATGAATGGAGAAAGACATAAAGATTAGAAAAAGAAAGACCGATTGCATTCGTAAATTACTAAAACACAGCACCTGTGATATTAAATTATGTAAGTGATCAATCTACTCATCTATTCTAAATGCTTGAATGAGAATGACATAAATTAAGGTTTTAAAGTGAGATTAAGGAGGTCTCAGTTTAAGGATTAATGTTAAAGGTATACTTCTCACCATTCTTCCCAGCGTAACTCCTGTTGAAGCCGCGTTCATTCATCGCGGCTACAGTGGTGTAGCAGGTGCCGTGGAAGAGACGCTTCTCATTGTTCAGGTGACCGTTTCTCTGCTCCATCTCCTGCTTCTTGATCTGAAAGCTCTTCCACAAGGGGGGATTCTGGATCCTCTCAATCTTAGTGGGGAATATGTGTTTAGTTTTGTCATTCTGTTGCATTATATGTATATGTGTGTGTGTGTGTGTGTATATATATATATATATATATATATATATATATATATATATATATATATATATATATATATATATATATATATATATACACATAAACAAATTGTATTGCAGGATAGTACAATACAGCAATAGATGACTACATACAGTACAATGTTTTTGAGTATTTCCCAAACATTCCCACCCCACCCCTATCCCCCATGAGCTGCTTGCCCATAGCATATAATTATGGTATGGTTTACTTGGCTTGTATTTCCAAGAATTGAGCCAACAATACGGTCGTTTTCAATTGTTTGAGAGAGGAAAAAGACAGAGTCCCAGTATTTCATAACCAGTTTAAAAGTTCCGTGTGTAGGGATTTAATTACAAACATTATGTCCCGTTCTTTTTTATAGCCTGCATCATCATATCGCATAGCAGCACCAAAGTCACGCCCTCTTCTGCATTCAGCACACAAACCATGGGATTTCATCTGCCATAAATTTTTTCCATCTACATTTAGTAAAACTCTTATAAAAAATTTTTACTTGGTCAAACCAAGCGATTCAACTATAGAGACACTGCATGAAATAGGCCACGCCCATCACGGGGGAAAAGCTCCGTTCATTTCCACACACCAGCATCATATTCCTTGAATTAAACATAGCTAAAAGCTGTTGTGTGGTGGGCTGCGCAGACAACAAATGGAAAAAATCGCCTGTTAAAGTTTTTTTGTACTGCTGAGGAAAACAAGGAAGCCATTGAGAATTGGCGAGAAAAGAATTTTGGATGTTGCTGTCAATGAAGTTGGAGTGTTCATCTTCCATATATACAATCTTTTCGTGCAAGACCCGACCATAGAGACACTACCTAACGCGTCATCATTCAGAAGCCACGGATGGTTCAGTCATTCTGTGGTGTAGCCTACATTTCAGATCTGATGCTTGCAGTGCGCTATTGGGGCAGAAATTGACAGAGGGAGAGAGGGAGTGAGAGAGAGAGGGGGGAGAGAGAGTGAGTGCATTCCCAGGGGGCCGGCGCGCTGAATCTGCATCTCTCCTGCATCTCCGCTGCGTAATTACGCACAGCAGTACCCACTACCCACCAATTTAGTCCGTCATTTTCCCCTTGGCGCACATAAAGAAACATGCTTCCGTCACTGTCTGCTTGATGGCAAGAGAGACTTCAGCTGTATGCTACTCGTGACAAAACCAGACGTCGAATTTTCAACAGTTAACTTTTGCAGTATAGGCCTAGGTTACTGGCTACATGTATATCCCCGGCGCACTGAATAAGGCCTAGTTTTTGAAAGCGCTACGCACTAAATTAATGCCAGGGAGGAAGATAGCGTTAGGCCGGTATTTAAGGCCGAAATGCCCATTCTGGCCTATTCTGGCACTGCCCCACGCCTCTTCGGCGTAAAGCGCATTTCGGGGCCTAAAAACATGATGCTATCTTCCAGAGTCAGGCGCAAAGCATGTTTTTTTTGCGTTTAACGCCAGTTTAGCGCCTAAGGCCAGGGGGAAGATAGGGCCCAGTGTGTGTCATGGTTTGGTGAAGATTTGACAAAAATTGTAGGAGTAGCGAAAAAAACGTTTTAGCCAAAAATCAAAATGGCAGAAAAAATCTAGTTAGACGGAAATAGATGGAGCCTATATCAGTAGATCCGTAAGGACCCAAGGAATCCAGGGGAGGGGGGGAATGATTTTAATTTTAATTGTAGACGGTAGGGTTCAAAAGTTATGAACGAAAACGTAAAGACGGTTGTTATAGCGCCACCATCAGGTCAATTGTTGTATATATAAAAAGGCCCTGAAAATTCTAGATAAGAAACCTATATCTTACCATCATTGCAATATACTTCTAAAGTACAAGCTTCTCAGCTTTGACAATTATAAAAAATTTAAAACCGCCGTTATGATTTATAAAATCCTTCATGGGCTAGCACCACCACCTTTAGCATGCTTTATCAAACGGAGAGCTACCCAGAACATCACGCGAAGCTCGTTGAGAGGCGACTGTGAACTACCTCTGAGACGGTCCTCTGTCGGACAAAATGTTTTGTCCTACAGGGGCAGCAAACTATGGAATAGCCTACCAATGTCAGTCAGAGAGAGTAGCAGTGTTCACACCTTTACGCTTAGTTCACACAGACAAGCTACGCCTTGCCTTGCCTCAACCCACGCCTACGCCGAGCTGGGCGTGAACCTGTTACACGCTTTTGTGATCACACCGCACGCCTTTTGCACGCCGAACCTGGAGCCGAGTCACAAGCGCCTCTCCTCTCTCCCGACTGTATTTTTTCACGTGTTGTCCAGAATTGTCATGGGTAGCCTCTAGGTAAAATAAATCTGATATATTTAATGTTCTATTGATGCTGGATATGTATAACCAGGTCTGACTATAGTCGGACATTTTCGAGAGGTGATCTTGCAAGAATATGTGCTGGCACAACAACATTGTCCATCTTGCTTCTTCGGTCGCTATTCTCTCTCATGAAGATTTGTTTGCCGACAGGGAGAAAGCCCCACGTGATAGCCACCCGTCAATCTCTCTCTCGCTCTCTCTCTCTGCTCAATACTGTTGTAGAAACTCCATTTTATTTTGAAATTCAGTTGACTTTGCCAGTTCCCACGGATACTGTCGCGTTTTTCTTTCATGGCTTGACAGAAAAGCCTGCCTGCACGCGCCTTGTCGGCGTGAAAATAGAACTCTCGCCTATTCGATAAAATCGCCAAGGCACAGGCAAGGCGTGGGTACACGCAGGGTTCACGCTCAGGCGCCCGGTGTACACAGCCTCGTTGACTAAAACGGACGCCTATTTAAAAGCGTGGGTAAAGGCAAGGCATAGGCAAGGCTTGGGTCGTCGGTGTGAATGAAGCCTAAAGGGGCTGTTAAAGTCATGGCTCAGATCAAATCAAAACTGCGACCATATTTAAACCCTTTTGTCTCATGTGTTGTTTTGTATGTGTATATCTTTGAATTCTATGTCCACCTTGGTCAATGTCCCTAATGTTTCCTGTTTTTGTTTTATTTGTATTGCATACCGGAACTGAGGGTCTGTATGTGCCCACTTGAATTGCAAAGTTAAAGGGCCTCCATCGTGAATATGTGTCTCCTCTCCTTTCTGCCTTATGTGTATGCATGTGTCACCTACATTGTATCCCTGTCAGCTATGTATGCCCTATGTATGTACTAATTTTTCTATCTCTTCTTTTTAAAGTTTTTTGTACCTCACCTGTCGAGGGACTGCGGATGGAAATTAGCTAAGGCTATAATCCGGCACATTTACATGCAAATGTTCATTAATGTTGCACTGTCCCTGAAAAATAAATAAATAAATAAATAAATAAATAAATAAATAAATAAATAAAATATTTTTTTTAGCACATAGTAAAGTAGAATACCAAGGTGATAGCTGTAGCTCTTATAGTTTCTGAGCAACAGGAGAAACACACAGACCAACAGACACACACACACACACACACACACACACACACACACACACACACACTAAAACATGATCTCCTCCGGCATTCGCCTGACAGGCCTAGGATTACGCATAATGCATAACAAGAATATTTAAAAATGGCAGCTCATATCAAAAGTTTGACCTCTCTTCCTGCAACACTTGTGTACAACATGTACTTCACATAAATTGAATTCAATTAACTTGTGTCAAAACGTGTCTTAGTAAAGTGAATCTGTGATCAATTCAATAATCTTAGCAAGTGTTGCTTTGATGATGCTCCCAAAAAACATTTAATATAATGCGATAACTAAAACATTACGCATTAACTACGGGGCACATTACATGTAGACTACCTTAATAACTGTTAGCTTGCTTGTGGCCTGGAACAGTTCCAGGACTTCAGTGTACTCTGCAGTTCCATCCTGGATGTTGACGACCTTACACGGGTCGTTGTCTGGCATGTCATCCCAGTGCTGAGGCAGAGCTGGAAGAATAATGGACAGGAAAGATTTAGATTGACTTACTCTTGGGACATAACACTATTTCAATCATGAGAGACCGGTCAGTAAGGTAAGACTTTATTTAGCAAGTGGCATGCATGGCAAGTACTTTGGTGTATGACTCCATTGTAAGATGGCGCTCCTCTTTAGGCGAGAGAGGGCGGCATCTATTTGGGCACATCTCTCTAATTCCAGGAACTTCTGTCTGTGATTGTGTGTGTGTGTGTGTGTGTGTGTGTGTGTGTGTGTGTGTGTGTGTGTGTGTGTGTGTGTGTGCTTGTGAGTGTGTGTGAGTGTGTGTGTGTGTGTGTGTGTGTGTGTGTGTGTGTGTGTGTGTGTGTGTGTGTTTTTCACACATCTCGAGAACTATTCGTCCGATATACTTCACATTTGGCCGGTAGGACATAGCACGTGGGACTCGTGGGAGTTCCCCTCCCTCCGAACAACCCCCTAACAACCAGAGGAGGCACCACTTCAGCGACCAGGATATTGCATGTTTTGGTGTGGGGTTCCTATATGAAGGAAACCCCCAGGGGGCACGGGGAGAACATGCAAACTCCACACAGAAAGGTCCTTTTGACGACCCCACCCGGGCCATCAAAAGGGCCTTTCTACTTGGGGATTTTAACATTCATTTTGATAACCCAGATAATTCTCTCACAAAAGATTTTAAAGCAATGATAGATTGCTTTGATATAATACAATATGTTAATTTGCCAACTCATAGTAAAGGCCACACTCTAGACTTAGTTTGTTGTTCCAGTATCATTCCATTTAACATCACTGCTGCTGAGCTACCCATCTCTGATCACAAAGCCGTCCTATTCAACACTACCCTGCCACTCAATAAAATAAAGGTGTAACGTGTCATATCATACCGTAACATCAGAAGCATCAACCCCGAAGATCTCAGCAAATTAATCACCTCAAGCCCTGTACCTGCTCCCACTTTCTCACCCCTGGACCTAATGGATTATTACAATACAAATCTGTCTTTTGCTCTCGATATCATTGCCACCCTGAAAACTCGGACTGTTTCATTTACTCACACTGCTCCCTGAGCCCTATACCACGAATGTTCTATAAGAAGATCCAGGATCTGTCCCTTGATCTGGTTCGATTGTAGTTAACTTGTACCACGAACCTCGGTTGCCACTCGTTTAGTGGAACCAGGTTTTTCTAATCAAGCCGAGAGCTCGTGCACATGAAAATGCCCGTGCACTGGAGCTCATGCCCGCAAAAGAGGCGTGGTTTTTAACAACTGCCAATCACAATGCAATATGGACTGCTCCAACTTCTACAGCGCCAGACACGCCTATTTCCTCGTTCATTGAAACCGCAAATAAAAATCTGCGTTGGATATTATTAGTCTGTTCCTGAATGACTGTCTAAAGTTGCAACATTTATCCACACCAGTAATTTCTTTGAAGAGCGGTTTCTGCCTCCACGTAGGCTATCTACAGCAGCTCAATTCACCCTCTCAATAAACTCAATAAAACCGGCATGTCTTTTGTGGAAGCAATGTGTAATCTATCTCAGTCCAAAATCCGTATGTATAGACCATTTAGGCTCAATGAATAATAATGATATCATGATGTGTTTAGTCGCACTGATTGAATAATTCCTATAGGCTAATCAATAAAAAAAAGAATGATAATAAAATAAAATAAAATGCTTCTGAACTGAATCGACACGGTACGTGCGGGCATAGATTTCATTTATAAAAAAAATAGCCTATTTTGTGGTCACATATATAGGCTATTGTCAGCAGAGTCGTATATCTGAATATTTCATATAATGATGCTGGAAAGCAACACAGTTGCAGCTGCAAAATGCAGAAGTAGCCTAGATATGAATAATCTGTGTGCAGGCGATCCCATATTAAATTGCTTAGATGTAGTAGGCTATTCTAGTATGTATGACTATTTCAATTCCAACCCAACGTCAGCCTCATCTCCGTTGCGCACATGGCACCGTGCGCTTTGGAGACGTTTATGTAACCTTTTTATGCCGGTTTAGTGAAATTTCTCCACTCACTATTCAGCTGCAATCGATCGGCGGGGTCAAACAACGTATAGGCTACTTGAGAGCACAAAAATGAATATATAAAAACATATTCCAAAGTGGTAAGTAGGGCTTAATTTAAATGTAGCCTGCAACAAGTGCAAGGCTTTACAGTACCCCTTGATTAATTCAACAGGAGCCTTTTTTTTCCTTTTTTCTTTTTCTGAATGATCAAATGATCCTGCCGGTCGCGAAACACTCTTTCTCTCTTCAAAGCCCCCCTTACAATTCGGGCTCCTTCCTCGATGGGAAACTCGTCCAGAAAGGGGTTGGCCATTTTTCCAAACTGCTGATTCGATTGGTTCGTGGGCGGTGCCTTTTAAGGTCTAATCTTATCCTTGCAACTTAAAGGAGAATTTCGTTTTTTTACACCACGGTCCTCATTTCCAGCTTAAAATATGATGTTTTACTCACCCAAATACCTTTGGTTTCATTCGGATCCCCACAAAAGATCTGTCGCACCGAGTACACTCCTCAAACAGGCTATAACGGGAGCATACGGAGCAAGCTCCATGCGCTCTGTAAATAACACTTTTTCTGTCGCGCTCCATATCCTCATTATATGATACATAAATACACGTGAGGCTGTTTGTACGCCTCCAGGCTGTTCAGGTCTCATACGGGGTCTGTGGACCGTGAGAGTTACAGCGTCCACATGAACACCACCAATCACCATTTATTCTCGGCCGTGCAGCGGCTTGTTCGTCCTGCTGTCCCTCTCTCTCCTCGTCCGCTCTTCAATTTCGGCCAACTCTTCAAGCATATACTCTGGCTCAAATCGATAAGGGTGGCCATCGTTTCACAAAATCTTCAAGTTGTTGTGAACAAGACAATAATCACGAGGGGAATGTCTCCTGTAACTTCAGAGCAGCCGGTGTGGAAACTCTCACGAGACTTGAACGGGACGAACAAGATTTGGATTCACAGACCCCGTATGAGGAGACCTGAACAGCCCGGAGGCGTACAAACAGCCTCACGTGTATTTATGTATCATATAATGAGGATATGGAGCACGGCGTGACAGAAAAAGTGTTATTTACAGAGTGCATGGAGCTTGCCCCGTATGCTCCCGTTATAGCCTGTTTGAGGAGTGTACTCAGTGCGACAGATCTTCTGTGGGGATCCGAATGAAACCAAAGGTATTTGGGTGAGTAAAAGATCATATTTTAAGCTGGAAATGAGGACCGTGGTGTAAAAAACCGAAATTCTCCTTTAACCTGCTGCGGACCAGGTTAAGTGTGAAGCATAAGTTGCTATGGAAATATATGTCGGTAAGAAGTTAACTAGCTTCATAGCACGGCCAAACCAGGGTTAAACCTGAAGTTACCTCGCTAAACCACTAATCGAGCTTCGTGGTACAGGGCTCTGGTATACACCTGGGGCTCTATCGTTGCAACGGCCTAAAAACTGTGCTTAGTGCTAGGCGCAGCGCAGATTAGTGGGTGTGGACCAGCGCACTCAATATTTTGGTGTCGGCGCTACAGGTGGCCTTAAGCATTATAACCACGCCTTTTAAGCGTAAAATTATGCACAATCTGCTCATTGGGGAAGTGCAGCAAACGAATCACAAGCTTGCCTTTTAAGCTCCAATTCCACGGAGCGATCCAGTAAAGCCAGAAAAGCCAAGCGCTCTGCTCCCCCCCTCCCTTTCATCCCCGTCTGTCTGTCTCCATATATAGGCTATTATTCCATATTATTATGCTTCTCAAACCAATCTAACTGCAGTTTAAATACTGCAAGCATGTAAATACGCTACACTATAGCAAGATCAAAGTGAAAAGAATGTTCTAAACGCATTGGCTAGAAAAATATAGCCTATCCCTATGTCATGATGAGATTAGATTGGTGAAAGTTTGTCCAGAATGATATTGTTTTCTCTCCCCTGCTACACAGGTAGGATGATGCACATAAATATAGCCTACATTATGTAAAGTCATTGCATAAATGTGTTTTTATTGTAAAAGAAAATGTGAAGTAAGTCGTCTTATTGGAGCGACATCACAGTAGGAAGTCACAGTAGAACCGAGTTACGGCTGTCACTCATCTCCTAAATTACGTTAAATCTGCGAGGGATATATATACCACCAGGATAAGATATATGTTTCACATAGGGTTGTGTTTTGATTTCGAGATTTTATTTTGTCCAATATTGAAATGTTCTACAATTGCATGTTGTGTTAACATTACCCATTATTTCTATCTACCTTTCTATCTATTTAGGCTCATTTGGTTGCTATTTATTATCGAAATGTATTAGCCCAATGCATGCTGGGAGATTGCACACGTGTGGCTTTGTGCCTGTCTGCTGTCTGATGCGCGAGGGAGTGAGAGAGAGAGACGGGGGACAGAGAGTGAGATGGCAGAGGAGAGTCCGCGCAATTACGCACAATAATAGAACCGGCGACTTTTTTTCCATCAGTCATCAACTCACATTTTGGTAAATAAACGCCGGGGCTACTATTTTAAGTTTTATGGTAATGAACTAGATTGCAGGGCTTCGAGAAAAGAAGTGAGAAGATTCTTTCAATAACAGGCTTCCATTGATTCATTAGCATTTTTCACTTCCCACCCAATTCACCCATTTTGTGCCTAAAATGCAGGAAGTAACACAGGTGCAAGCAAAACAGTAATGAGCGCCACCAAATGGATTGGTAGTTGGAAACCCTGATTAATGTTCTGCTTGAACCTGTGTTACTTCCTGTCTTTTAGACACAAAATGGGTGAATTGGGTGGGAAGTCAAAAAGGCGGCTGTAAAATACTGTACCATTCAGTTTGTCAATGCGTCTGATCTTTAGAGAAATTCCCTTTTCATATATGTCTTTGGCAGGTCCACTTGGCATTTCAACCCTGTAGCTTTGATTCTTGATTTTAACTTTTACGAAGCAGTCTTCATTAACCAAAGCCTGCTCAAGCTGGAAGTTGGACATTGGGTCAAAGCTCTGGAACTCCAACCCCAGCTGCTGGTACTGCCAGTCCGCAACCGTGCCAGCCATTTCCACTCTCTTCTTCAATTCCTCCTCATCTCTGATCTTCGTCAGCATCTTATGGATCTCATTGTTGGCTTGTGTCACGTCCTTGCTGCGTCCCATGATGGTGAGAGATGCTGCGTGCTTCTGACATTCAATTCTTATGCTCACACCCATGGCCTTCTGGATGTCAACAATGCGCTTCTCGTCAACATCGGTGAAGTGGCGGATCATGTTATTGGTGATGCAGCTGCTGCTCAGCTCCTGGGATATCAGGTCACTAATCCACTTTTTGGCCAAGTTGACTTTATCCTGCGAGGCGCCGCAGATGTGAAAGCAAGCAGAGTCAACTTCCTCGCCTTCAATGACAAAATCATCCTTCTGTGGCTTTTCAGCAGTTCCACCACCGAAGAATGCTGAAAGAATGAGATTCAAAATGTCATTAAAACAGGAAATACTTCATTCCCCAAGACATGTAGGATAGCATGATGAATACTTGACCCTAAACTCCCCAACCCCCCTACCCCCTACATACATTTTATTTTGGACCACACTCCCACGTTAGCCTTAGTGTCAGTGGCTGCATCTGCATCAGTGGCTGCATCAGTGGATGGATCAGTGGTTGCATAAGTGGCTGCCTTCGATTGCAAACTGTCGTAGAAGTCCTTCAGCATGGGATCTTGGAAGATGACTATCCGGATCGTCTTCAGAGTGTTGGGAGTGCTCAGCACGTCGACCACTGCATCCAACATGGCATCCGCCACCTGGCCTGCCTGTGCATTGCCTTGGCCTGAAATGGCATAGCATAAATTACATATTTTTGCTACGAGCAAAATAAGTCTGCAGCAGGCCAGAACAACAGTACCTGAATAACAGTAGATGAGTCCATACCTGCCAACACTCCTGATTTACACGGGAGTCTTCCTATTTTTAACCCTTTCTCCCACTGTGCTCCCGATTGGTAATTTCTCCCGCTAATCTCCCAATTTCATAGTGATACAACTCAAATGTGTGTTTCACAGTTTCTGTAATAGGCTATGTCCAGAATGTAGGATATGTGTTGTGGTACCTGGCAACCATTGTATGTATGTACTGTATATGAATGGACAGGATATGAGCTCTCTACAGTGAGGCCAAAGCATCTTAGATCGCCGCCCTGGCGGTCGGTCCCAGTATAGGTCATAAGTCCCGCCTCCGCCATGTTAATGGATGGGAAATGAGCCAAACTAAACAATCAAAGTACACATCACAGATTTGTTTTTTCCAAAGGTGGTTTCTATCATGTTAGGTAGTTCTTATCATGCTAATGTATTGTTCAAGTGCCCATTTTTTGGATCGGTTTGTTTTTAAGTAGTCATTTGATCATATTGATTGATTGGCAGCCAGTCTCAAGCTGTCACTGGCAGCTCCCCTCATCACAGCCTTGCGTATGTGTGTTCGGGAAAAGCAAGTTATGTAACCTTAGGGCCAGACACTCGGTTGGCCCAGATGGTTTGGAGAAAGGTGTGGGAGGAAGTAATGTTAGAACCTATTGAAGCTAACCACCATTCATATTAAAGTAATGCTATGAACCAGGCTGTTAGCTTGCATGCGCTAGCCTTTCACGGTCGGCATAACGTTACGAAGAACCGTTAACGATAAATTTATCTGGAATAACGTGACACATGTTTTCAGAATTTACCAGGTTGTCCAACTTCTTGCCTATGCCAGGAAATGTGTTTCATAACGTTGCCCAACTCGAGCAGCAGTCTGGCTGCTAGCAGCTGAGATGACGTACTGTCTATTCTCCAAAGTGCCATATTTACAGAGCTAGACTGTATATTGACTGTATATAAATACACTATGGAAAGCTACTAACCTAGAACCAGCAGCTATGTTAAAAGTTCAGAGGGGGTGGGGACCTCACACAGGTTACAACCGAACAGAGAATCCTGCACAGAATCAGGTTCCTAAATCTTTGGTACTTTGGTCTCACGAGAGCATATTGGCAGGAGGTGGAGACATGTCATCCATATACATGTATATGCAGTGTTGTGCATGAACGCACTAAAAAAGCGCCCCTCACTGAGCAAGCTCATTATTTTGTACCTCGACAATTGCCCATTGTGTTTTGACTGGATCCTACATGCGTGTGACACCACAAATGCAGGCGCACGCTAAAAAAAAAAAAAAAAAGGGAAATGCTCCGGGCGTATTCCTATATAAAGCACATTCCCATGTTGTGAGGTAGCCTAATTGTGAAAGCGTGTTGACTGGACGCCCGCATGTCAAACAGCTGCAGCTCGCCACAGAGTTGCAATATAGGCTATAGGAGCACATCGTCTGAATACTGTAACGTTACTGTAGTTGTTTTTCGTAAGGGAACGCACAACAGGCGAGACAAATTGCAGATATGCTTTAGTTAACTTATTATAGCCTATTATTGCATGTTTTTGTAGATTGCAGTTTAGTTTTTAGTTGTTGTTTTTTTGGGACTGGAACAGTGATTATAGAACAGCTGCCTGTGAACTAGACTGGGGGGAAATTAATGTGTTGAAAAAGCTACAGTACTGTATTCTATTTTTATTAATTGGATATTTTTCATTTTAGAGCAAGATAAAATATGTCTGCTCTAATCTTTAAAGCCCCTGATTTATACAATCATCTTTTAAAATAAAGATGTGTGTGATGTGTAAAAAGCTATTGTGTGTTAAAAGCTTGTACGTTTTCAGTGCTGTGCCTTTTCTCTGGGTAAACAAGAAGTGAGCTTGAAATGAACTGAGCTGCTAATTTTTTGAGGCTGTGAGCTATAGTTCAAAGTTCAAAATATGAGCTATATGAACATGAACTAGTTCATTTTAATCTGTGTGAGCTGAACTTTGAGCTAGCTCTTGTGAAGTGTGAGCTTGCACAACACATACAGTATAATGGCCCCTATCTTCCCACTGGCCTTAGGCGCTAAAACTGGCGTTAAACGCAAAACAACGCGGCTTGCGCCTGCCTCGGGAAGATAGCATCATGGTTTTAGGCCCCGAAATGCGCTTTACATCGAAGAGGCGTGGCGCAGTGCCAGAATAGGCCAGAATGGGCGTTTCGGCCTTAAATACCGGCCTAACGCTATCTTCCCCCCTGGCATTAATTTAGCGTTTAGCACTTTTCAAAACCAGGCCTTATTCAGTGCGCCGGAGATATGACTATTTTTTGTAATTGCGCACAGCTCTCCTCTGCCATCTCACTCTCTTTCCCCCTCTCTCTCTCTCTCATTCCCTCTCTCTCGCGCGTCAAACAGGCACAATGGCCGATGAAAAAAAAAGTTGTTATACCGTAGTTTTGAGCCCCTGTCATTCAGAGGCTGTTGCATCATCCTACCTGTGCAGTGGGGGATAAGAAAAGGTAGCGAGAGAAAACAATATAATTCTGCCCAAACTTTCACCAATCTAATCTCATCATGACATCCAGCCAGGGATAGGCTATATTTTTTGTGTTTAGAACATTCTTTTCACATTGATCTTGCTATAGTAGTAAGATAGTATAATAGCGTATTTACATGCTTGCGGTATTTAAACTGCAGTTAGATTGGTTTGAGAAGCATAATAATATGGAATAATATATATGGAGACAGACGGGGATGAAAGAGGGAGGGGGGGGAGCTCAGAGCGCTTTGGTCGGGCTTTTCTGAGCGGATTGGATCGCTCCGTGGAATGGAACATGAAAGGGAGATTGTGATTTGTTTACTGCACTTATCCAATGAGCACGGTGTGAATAATTCTACGCTTAAAAGGCGTGGTTATAATGCTTAAGGCCGCATGTAGCGTGGACACGAGGATAGGAAGTGCGCCGGTCCACGCCCACTAATATGCGCTGCGCCTGGCGCTAAGCGCTAAGCGCTCATTTAAAGGACGGCTTTCCCGTGGGGAATATGAAAATATATTAAATCTCACGCCCCTAAGGTTTTCGAATTTTTGAAATTGGTTATTCACTGCCAGGCCTATCAAGCATCTATCACATTATTTCCATGTCGCTCTGACGCAAAACGCGTCAGAGCGACAATCCCCGCCTTGCGGAAGTCGTGCACCTATGAACTACAACTGTTGTTGGCCATGGTCCCGCCTCTAGAGGTCCTCCACGCCCCTTCAGAGATCTTGACCAAAAACAAAAAGGCAGCCATCTTTTTCAACCGCATAGCTTGCTGTAGCTAATATTAGCTTCCCATAGTTCCTTGCAAAGAGACCGATCTCGGGAACGGAAGCACGGACAGACACGGGACTGGCGGCATTGGAAAGCTCATCAAATTTGACATCTAGTAGTAGGTGGGTTGAAGTAACGAAATCAACGCTGAGCAATGTACCCGTTTTTACACATTTTTACAGAAAATAGTTACAATATCAGATGCACGTAACTCCTACGAAAATGCCTTAAAATGCATGAATTTTTTTTTATGAAGACATCTCCCGACATATATACTTCGGTTTAAATTTGGTGCAATTTGGAGGCAATTTTATTTTCGATTTATTTCTTCTTCTCTATATGTTTTATTGTCGAAGCCTTCTTCTTCTTCTTCTTTGAGTTTTATGGCGGTTGGCAAACATATATGTGCATTACCGCCACCTACTGGAGTTTGATATCAGCCAAATGCCTGAGGGGTGGGCATGGAAACGAAGGCCACGCGAGCCCAGTGCATTGTGGGAAATGTAGTATTTCGAGTCCCCGCACCCGCACCTCCCCCCACCACCCCCCCCCCCCCACACACACACACAGAGTGGATTTCGGTTGATATCTCTGTGAGTAAACCTCCAATTTCAAAAATTTCAACGGATTCGAAAACCTTAGGGGCGTGAGATTTAATATATATTCATATCCCCCACGGAAAAGCCGGCCTTTAAGGCCGGTGGGACGATAGAGGCCAATATGTCAATACCGGCAACCCAACCAAACGAGCCTGCCTGACGTCACTCATCACTGTGCTCGCTCAAGCTCTCGGGTGAGGACCGCGAGGAGGACCGCCATATGTATAGAGTCAATGGGCTCACTTTGCCACTAAAAATGGATGAAACCGGTCCCAAGAAGGAATATGCGTCCAAATTTCAGTCCACTTGCGAGACCTTCCCATTTCACATCTTTTGTACATTTTGTATGTTTATTTTTTTTTGTATTTATTTTGCTGTGAGCTATGAATTTAAGACTAATTAAAAGTAATTTACTTTACATCCTTGTTTATTCTATTATGGTAATTTGTGGTGTAAGGATAATTGGGGGGGGGGGGGGGCATTCACTGATACCCACAGAAAATCTCTCTCTCTTTTTCACAGCCCAATGTTGGCAGGTATACATGTGAGTCTGTAACCCATGCTCACAGTCTCCCAATCAATGGGGCCTCACACATGACCATTATCATTGATGTCTCTTAAATTTGTTCAGTAGAAAGATACTTTAGGCAAGGCAACTATAATCTTAAAGGTTTCTGTCTGAATCTGAACTTATAACACGTAGATCACGCACATCCACTCTTCAGTTAGCAGGTGCAGGACAAACAAATCAGATAAAAACAGGTAAAAGAAGTAGAGACCATTGACATAAATAATATCTGGACCAACTGAGCGTGACGTCACCCATTGGTTTTTGAGACCTCAAAATGAGGCCTTTGATTCACTTAATTCCCGGTAATGTTTCCAATGAATTATGGGGCTTTTCCTGGAGCATACTGGGTAATCTGTGTACTGCAGACACAGATGCAGACGGTAACATGTTACTGTGCAGGTTAAGAATATTGCTGATAATCAGTTTAAACATACAACAAGCAATAACACAAGCCAAATGCAGACAGATTTGAGACTTTGAGAGATTTGCTTTGAACTATTTGAACATACACCTGCCAGTGACCGGAGAATATTGTTATTTGCTTGTTTTAATGCTTTTGTCAATAAACAGATGCCAAAAATAACCTTGTTGTTATTATGTAGGCTATGTACTTCAGTAAATCATGTATCTGAATGTACCAGAATATGAAAGCAGGACGAGACCATTAGTCGTCTGGTCAGAGGCAGGTTGTATAAAATGATAAGTTGTTGATGAAATAATGTAATAAAGATTGTTGATGTCGAGTGAACATGAACCGAAGTTGGACCACCCCGGCCGGGACGAAACAGCTGACCAACAGCATTCAAATCTGCAAAAACGTATATAATATTATTCAATATATTTATTGAAACTAGGGTATTGGCCCCTTCGTGGCAGAGAACCCTAGGCTCGCCGCACGCAGCTCAGCTGCTGCGTGGCCTCGCCTGCTCTATTGGCATGCGCCTGCACTATTGGCATGGGCAGCGCACGATTGCCCAACTTCGCATCCTTGATGACATCACTGTCACTGATGATATCACAATGCCTATGACATCACTGATTATGTCACAACATAACGGGGATCTATACTGTTACGCGTGTCTACTAACATTATTAAAAGATCATAAAGATAACGTTTCTGATAACTACTGCTATGGTAACATGTTGCTAAGCTAGGCTAGGGCTTGCCTGGCTGTGTTGTTGTGGTGACGCAATGGTGACGCTCATCGGTTAACCATGGTAACCACCAAGTCTTCTTTATCGTCTATTTCCCAATGGGGCAATAATTTAGAAAACAGAGAACATGAGAGCATGAAAAAGACTTGAAATTCTTGATTTAAGCTAAAAACTAATTTGGAAAGTGTTTAAGTTATAGAACGAGAGAGAAGTCCGGTCATTTTCCCATTCACCACTACCATGTTAACTACTTTCTTTCTGCAGTACCCACATCGCCCCCCACTGGCCATTCGAAATAATACAATTTCCGCATTAGCCTCACAGAAAGAGAGGCTGAATTGCCCACTGGTAGAGACTTGATCCCAGTAGCTGTATGGTATGGATTTACGTCATTACATCAGAGTTCATTCTCATGCGACCTTCATCAGCATCAGAATTAACTCTGATGAAGGTCGCCATGACCAAAGTGTAAATCTATACAATAAATCTACTGGGATCAGCAGAGTGTGGGCTCTACTTCTTTTACCTGAATCTGAATTTGAGAACCCTGAGAAAAATAGAACTTTTTGTGACTCCAAACCTGAATAAAACTCTTGTACCCAAACCCACTGAATCCAATCAGGATTTAACATAGCATATTCTGTCAAGCCCTAGGTCGTTACTCAAAGCACATCACATGACATTTGATGAATGCTTTAATCCAAAGTGTCTTACCACAAGTGCACACAAATTTCCTTTCATATCCAGGCCCTGCTGTGAAATCTCACCTGTACCAATGGCAGGAAAGGAGACAGATGTGTACGAGTCTTTCACACACATTTGGAGAGCATTCTTCACAGCCTTGTTGATTTCGATGGGGTTTGACTGTCCGGGCAGGTGAAGGATCTTCTTACACTTCAGGTTGCCCGGCTGGGTCATTATCATGCCTGGGTTCGCCTGGGCACCTGAAAGTGAGCACAGTGAATTGTTGTCTTAGAATGCTTAAAAACGTGTATGTGTGTAAAAAAAACTATACAAAAACAAAAACAATCACTGCCCCATAGATTCTAAAAGATATATGATGCAAAAACAATTTATAACAAACCAGCAACAAATAATTAATCAAAACTGTATAGTATTCCTGCTGAAGATGAAGTTAATTTGTTCCCTATGTTCCTTGTTTTTGTTTTATGTTTCCCCCTTCTTGTACTATTCCTGTGCTTGTATTCTTTTTGATGTTGTTTTTATTTATGTAAAGGACTCTGTGCACTCGTGCTGTGAAGGGCGCTATAGAAATAAAGTTTTACTTACTAACTTACTTAATGTCTGTTGTTCCCTTCCTGATAATATTGTATTATTGTGGGATATAAAACAATTAACTCTGTATCTAGAAGGGGTTGGTTGCATTGACTCTGTGACACGTCGACGCACTGACATCACTACCACACGTCAACGGTATTCCAGTGACGTGCGGTGAGGTCAGTGGCTAGGCAGCCAATAAAAAAAATCCATTCAGACCGATAAGGTAAAAGGGGGGAATAATTTAAATTATACAACATGTAGTTCCGACCAAGCAATCTGATTGGTCAAGGACCGTTCACAAATAAGCATAACCGCACACCTAGCCGCCAGGAATATTGTATTTACCGCTGTTCCTAAGTTAGTGTAAGTGGCTCGCGCCAGAGACCCTGGTTGTACCAGAACCAACTCGCTTAGCGCCAGCACACACTTGATTTGGGGGCGGAACACGCCAGGATTGGCCAACGCCAACCCCAGTGCCCAGAACTGTCAATCAAATCATCAACAGACACGCTATAGCACGCCTCTCAACCCTCTTTCAGACAGGTAGGCTCTGACACCCTTCATCTCAGCTACAAGGTGAGTCGATTAAAAAAAAAAAATAGCCTACATGTGAAGTTCACAGACATAGTTGCTAATCTGTTAATTATTTTATTTTTGCCAGAGTCACAACAAATATTGAGTTAATGGGGCAGTTTTGTGTTTCCATGTGTGGTGACAAATATTTTTAGATGTGTAGGCCTATGTTATAGCCTATATGAATGAAACGTCTAATTACAGTAAGCGCATGCTTTGGGACATCACTGCATAACTGTGCGGCGGCCCTTTGTGTTTCAAATGGTTCGTTCCATCAGCATAAATTTTCGTTACAAATCCGAACTGGTTCATCCTCCAATTCTCTCCCTCTCTCTTCCCTCTCTCGTTCTCTCCCCCCCTCTCCCAATCTCTCGCTCTCTCGCTCTCTCCCCCTCTCTTTTCTCTCTCTGTTTCTCTGCTAGCTCTCAGCAAGAAAGAAGCTGGTGTCACAGACGTGATGGCGGTGACGCTGTGGCTTTTAAGGGGAGTGATCTCACACTTGTAAATCCTGTTATAGGTTGAGGCCACGTCTCGTCATAGACGCTGGTTTAGCTGGCTCAGCCTGGCTGGGGGCGGGGTCAGGGTGGGGTAAATTCCCCCGTTCTATCCATTCAGCAAAGTTAGAATTTAGCTGATAGCCCAGCCCAGGCAGACACGATCGGGGATTTAACCACCGCAGTAAACGCACATCTGAGCAGACGTCTTGTGTTCTGCTCTAGAACCCCCAAACATGTCGTTTAGAGCCGCAGCACCGTCTTTTGGTGAGTCAGCCCATGAGATATATCGGTGGTTTTACCCCACTCGCGCGCCAGATTCAGGTAACATTTTGTGGGCATTCCCAGCCATGCGGACTGTCTCTATTGGCATAAATATGCCTATGTAGGTTTGCGCCGAGATGATATGAAGCACAGCGGGCCAACACGCCCACAATTAGGGCTTTGCCCGGCGCTATTCCAGCGCAAAATGGGCGTTAATGCAAAATTAACGCCGTTGCGAAGATAGGGCCCTTGGTGTGTTCCTTTAAAGTGCAGGTGTGATTTGTTTTTACCAAGGGTTTTGCATTCCGTTTGCACAGCCTGGCCAGCTGCACTCAGAATGGCCTTGGATACTCCTGGTGGAGAAAAAGACACAATGAATAAAGAAATAACGGTAACACTTTACGATACTGTAACACAAAAATTGGGTAGTTACTGAGGAACTAGTCAGGAACGAACCATTAGTTCATGATTAGTTCATGAATAGTTAATAGGTAGTTCCTTAATGGTAGTTACTTAAGAACTGACCATTAGTTACCATGTTAACGAACCAGTAAGTAATGATTACTTCCTTAAAAATGTTTTTCTTTTTTTCTTTCGCTAGTTCATGAGTAGTTAATGGGTAGTTACTTAAGAGCAGACTATTAGTTACCATAGTTGTTACTAGGGAATTAATCATTAGTTCATGATTACTTCACCATTAGTTACCATATTTGTGCCCCCTCAAGTAAAGCAGGCCATCATACTTAGTTGTTACTAGGGAGTTCATCATTACTTCATGATTACTTTACCATTAGTTACCATGTGTGTGCCCCTCAAGTAAAGCAGGCCATCATACTTAGCTGTTACTAGGGAATTAATCATTAGTTAATGATTTCTTCATCATTAGTTACCATGTTTGTGTCCCCTTAAGTAAAGCAGGGCTTCATACTTAGTTGTTACTAGGGAATGCATCATTACTTCATGATTATCTTACCATTAGTTACCATCACCCTACCTATAACAAATAAATACAAGAGTTGTTCCAGCCAGGTGAGGTTTGAACCTTTGCCCCCAAGATTGCAAGATTATTAGTCTGGTTCTCTACCAAATGAGCTATCCAGACTGTTAAGTTATATCAGTCGGTAGAGCCTATACTATGTATTTGTAGAGCCGGAGACCAAGTACTTGTAGTATTCAAGGTATGTTCTATCCTTTCTATCCAAGTACTTATAGTTTACATGTATATATTCTTTTTTTTACCAAAATACTTTATGTCCAAATCTTATAGTTTTAAAGGTATATTCCACCCAAATACTACATTCTGTCCAAGTACTTATAGTATTGAAGGTATATACCACCCAAATAATACTTCATGTCCAAGTACTTAGGTATATCCCAGTAAAATACTACAATTTCATTCTCCACTGATTACCAGGGGCATGTCCTGGGTCTTGTAAGCCAACTTGAGACTGACCACTGACCCTGGTGCTCAGTGGTCAGGTAGAGGCAAGCTGGAATACAGCTTTAAAATTATAAGTACTTAATCAGAAAGTACTGTACTATATGGGTTGAATACACCTTTAAAACTACAAGTACTTTTGACATGAAGTAGTATTTAGTAGGCGGTGGTGCAGTCGGTAGCGCTGTCGCCTCACAGCTAGAAGGTCCTGAGTTCGATTCTCGCCTGGGACGCTGTGGGTGCTGGAGTTGTGACCCCCCATATCTTCAGTGCCTACTGCCCAGGTGGGCTATCTCGTCGAAAGGGCCTTTCTGTGTGGAGTTTGCATGTTCTCCCCGTACCCCCCAGAAAGAAAAAGCGACCACTGCTCCTGGCCTGCCCCCTGGAGGAGAGGACAAGCCTGGATGGGTCAAATGCAGAGGACATATTTCACCGGCCACCGTCAGCATGAGTGTGTTGTGGCTGCATGCATGTGTTGTAGTGTTCGTGTGACAATAAAAGACGAGGGGCTTCCGTCTGAAATCGTGAAATCGAAAATGTGTTATTTGGATGGAATATACCTTTAAAGTAGAAGTACTTGGACAGAAAGCAGTTTTAGTATAGAATATACCTTTAACACTAAGTACTTGCACAGAAAGTGGTATTTGGGTAGAACATACCTTCAATACTATAAGTAATTGGTCTCTGGCTCTGCAGATACATAGTATAGGCTCTACCAACTGACAGAATTCAGCAGTCTGGATAGCTCAGTTGGTAGAGAGTCAGACTAATAATCTTGCGATCTTGGGGCCAAGGGTTCAAACCTCACCTGGAATAGCTCTTGTAGGTATTTGTTATAGGTAGGGTCCGGTGATGGTAACTAATGGTAAGATAATCATGAAGGAATGATGCATTTCCTAGTAACAACTAAGCATGAAGCCCTGCGTTACTTGAGGGGACACAAATATGGTAACTAATTATGAAGTAATCATGAACTAATGATGAACTCCCTAGTAACAACTATAATAACTAATGGTCTGTTCTTAAGTAACTACCCATTAACTATATGAACTAGCGGGAATTTAAATTTTTTAAGGAAGTAATCATTACTTACTGGTTCGTTAACATGGTAACCAGGGGCGGACTGGGATCATAATTCAGGCCGGGCATTAGATACCAAGCAGGCCAGGCCGATACGGGCCGGCGCGCGTGCCGGCGTCCGAAGGGCGGCGGCGAAAAATTTGGGGCATTTGAAGCTCAATTTGGGCCGTTTGAAGCCCAATTTGGGCCGTTTGAAGCCAGATTTGGGTCGTTTAAAGCCAGATTTGGGCTGTTTGAAGCCCGATTTGGGCCGTTTGAAGCCCAATTTGGGCCGTTTGAAGCCCAATTAGGGGCAAGTCCAATTTTACAATGAGATGCACCCACTTTAAACCTGAATAAGGTAATAAAACCACTAGTAAACCAGTAGGCGGCACCTGGCCTGCTGTTCAGTGAGTGGCCTGGCCTGGCCTGCAAATTTTTTTTTTTTTTTTTTTTTTTTTTTGGCAGGCCAGGCCAGGCCAGGCCACCGGGCATTTGCCCGACGTGCCCGATTATGCAGTCTGCCACTGATGGTAACTAATGGTCAGTTCTTAACTACCATTAAGGATATTTAAGGAACTACCATTACAGGTCATTAAGGAACTACCCATTAACTACTCATGAACTAGTGAAATAAAAAATAAAATATATATATTTTTAAGGAAGTAATCATTACTTACTGGTTTGTTAACATGGTAACTAATGGTCCGTTCTTAAGTAACTACAATTAAGGAACTACCTATTAAGTATTCATGAACTAATCATGAACTATTCATGAACTAATGGTTAGTTCCTGACTAGTTCCTCAATAACTACCCATTTTTTGTGTTGCAGTATTGTAAAGTGTTACCGAAATAACAGCTACATGTATTTTGTTTAGTCAAGGTAGTTTAGATCAACACATTTGGTCTTTTGCTGCAAAATACAGTAAGATATACAGTAAACATCAACAAGGATATCATAGAATCAGACAATCAATCAATAAAACAACATAAACAATCATACACAACGGATATAGACAGTGACACCCACATTTCCACCGACACAGTCATTCCTGGGGACATTAATAGTTGCTTTAGGTTGGTTTTAAAATGATCCCAACTGCAATCCTGTTTAATGTGTGTGGGCAGTGACTTCCACATTTTAACCCCCTGTACAGAGAGGGCTGTTTGTCCTAGGGAGGTTTTTCTAAACGACACTTTGCAGTTCCCTGTGGTTGTGTCCGAGGCTCCCAGAGGTTTCACCATATCGCAGAGAACACGCGGTGCCTGATCATGGCTACATTTATAGATTAGTTTTATATTAGCAATGACTTGGCAGTGGTGATACCTAATTGGCTTCATGTAAAAAAAAATTACACGATTGTATATCATCTTCAGAGGATTGATTAGAATCGGTCTACCTTGGGACCATACAGTTACACAATAACTCAGCTATGAGAAAATCATTGAGAGGGGCGTCTCAAGATGGCGGACTGTGCGGTCGAGGGTTTTGCAGGCTCTGAGACCAGATTCCTTTTAGACCTTCAAATCTCCAAAAGCCTGTACAGCCTTTCGATTAAAATTACAGTTGCCAACGTGCACGAAGTGTTCAAGTGTGACCACTTTTCTCAACTCTTAACGTCAAATAACGTTATGGTCACCAGCAAGGACCACGCTGGCTACTCATTCGCTGTTCTTCGGCAAGCGTGTGATGAAGAAGATATCGCACTGATGGAACAGGACTGATTAATTCTGGGCCAGACAGACAACATACCCTGTTGAAAGCCCCGAACCCGAAGAAGAAGTCAGGGAACCAGGATGAAGAAATATCCAAACAGTGTCCTCTTCAATGCCATTCAGAGCCTCTCCTGCAAATTTGCCCACGCTTTAAACCCTTTGATATCAGATTTTTCCAAATCACTTAAATCCAGAAAAAAGGCAGTACACATTGAGTAACATGGTGGACTCATTGTTCTAGATTAGATTTTTGGTTAATTACAAGCAATTTGTCATCTGGTTGTGAAATTTGTCCCTCTCCCCTTACGACCATTGTGTTATTACTGTTCGACCAGTACCATTTTAACACAACCTAAGATATTTCACTGGAAATTCGACAGTAATTTATTGAAAAGCAAGTCATTTTGTAACAGAATCTTATCCTTGATCAGTGAGGTTAAATTACAGGGTGATCTATCTATCCCCTACCAATAAATGGGAGTGGTTCAAGTACTAATCTAACACAATAGACTCACTCTGTAGGTTACTGTAGGTTCACAGGGTGGGCGGAGCTAACACAATAGACTCACTCTGCAGGTTACTGTACTGTAGGTTCACAGGGTGGGCGGAGCTAACACAATCGACTCACTCTGTAGGTTACTGTAGGTTCACAGGGTGGGTGGTGCTAACACAATAGACTCACTCTGTAGGTTACTGTCAGTTCCTGACAACTCTCCTGTGAAGTAGGATAACAAGCTACTTTTTTCCGGTCTCTGTTAGCATTACGGGTGGTTACTCTGCCCTAACAAACTGAGTAATGTCACATAATAACAGTTTGGATCTCACCTGCAATTACTGCTCATGGCCATAGGTGTTGTCAGAGACAATCAAACTGAAATCTTCCGTATTATCAATTTAAGGAGAAAACAATTAAATATATCGAAAATAAAATTCCTGTGCAGCCAAACTAATCCCAATGATGAGAATAACCTTGAACTCCTTCAATTGAGCTTTGCAATCACCATCAACGGCACAGTGGTGGAAAGGGTGAACAGCTTCAAGTACCTGGGAGTCAACATCCACCAGGACCTGACATGGGCCGGTCACACCGCCACTGTTGTCAAAAAGGCCCAACAGCGACTACAGTGTAGTCGCTGTTGGGCCTTTTTGACAACAGTGTAGTCGCTGTTGGGCCTTTTTGACAACAGTGGCGGTAGTCACTACACGGACTCAGGCGCCTGAAGAAATTTGGGCTAAGGCCAGAAATCCTTAGGGACTTCTACAGAGGCAGCATTGAAAGCCTGCTGACTGGCTGCTTCACCACCTGGTACGGGAACAGTACCACCATGGACCGCAGGGTGCTATGAAGAGTGAGGCGCGCGGCCCAGCACGTAACAGGATGTGAGCTGCCAGAACTGCAGGAACTGTATAACCAGCGGTGCCTCAGGAGGTCCCGCTTACGCGTCCTGTGTGTTTTGGCCATAACACAGTACTCAAATCAAGAGGCGGCTCTTTTCCCGGATTTGGTAAAGGGGCTGGTTACCAAAATTAGATGGAAATTTCAAGGTTCTAACATAAGCTGTGATTTCATTGGACATTGCTATTTCACAGATGCCTAATGGAAAGTCATGGTCTCACATCAGAATTTTACAAACACTTTTGGGTTGCAATTCATTAATTAATTTTATTTAAAAATATATATATTTGTACAGGGACAGATACATATAACATTTGCCAATGTCTGATGACATGCATCACAGGTTTTATGCCCATCCCTAGATGTTAAATTAGAGATTTGCTTTATGATGCTTTTAAAGAGTATATTGACAATTATGTTTTGTGACCAACTATGAAACCAGGTACCTTGGTTTAGATAACAAAAAACTTACAGAACAGAGACGTGTTGAATGTGGTTTCTAGCAGGGCCGCTGGAAGTCACTTTAAGCAGGGAGTGCTGGGAGGAAGGGACGCCGGAAAAAAGTTTTTTGTGTGTGATTTTTTTGCCATATTTACAGGAATATCTAATTTTAAATTAACATTAGGATTATACTGTTGTGATGTAATTATTCAGTATTTTCTCCTTTTCTCACTCCTTCAGAGCAAAGAGGGAGATATATAGCATGATGATAATCATTAGTTAACATGAGTTAACATGATAGAAATATTATCAGCAAACTTAATGACTAGACTAATTATTCTGATTTGAATGGTAATGATTATATCAAGAAACATTGACTCCTCTCTTTGTTGTATAGTGGGAAGTGAATTTTAGGCTATTAAAATAGCATGTCAAGTATTTACAGGAATATCTAATTTTAAATTAACATTCGGATTATACTGTTGTGATGTAATTATTCAGTATTTTCTCCTTTTCTCACTCATTCAGAGCAAAGAGGGAGATATATAGCCAGCCTCAATGACTGGCGCCCAATAGCCCTCACGCCAATAGCCAGCAAGTGCCTTGAAAAGCTGGTCATATCAAAGATCCGCCCCACACTCCCCCCGGACCACGACCCGCTACAGTTTGCATACCGCCCCAACAGGAGCACAGCGGATGCAGTAGCACACGTGCTCCACACCGCCCTGTCCCACCTGGAGGGGAAGGACACCTATGTAAGAATGCTGTTCGTGGACTACAGCTCAGCATTCAACACCATAGTACCCTCCAGGCTGGTAAGCAAACTCAGGGACCTGGGACTAAACACAGCGATGTGCGACTGGATCCTGGACTTCCTGACAGACCGCCGCCAGGTGGTGAGGGTGGGCAACCTCACCTCCTCCCCACTGACCATCAGCATAGGAGTGCCCCAGGGGTGCGTCTCCAGCCCCTTCTGGTACGACCTCTACACCCACGACTGCGTGGCGACTCAAACTTCAAACACCATCGTGAAGTTTGCAGACGACACAGCAGTCGTGGGGCTGATCTCGGGGGGCGACGAGACGGCCTACAGAGAGGAGGTGAGGGTCCTGGAACAATGGTGCCAGGACAACCACCTCTCTCTGAACGTCTCCAAGACCAAGGAGATCATTGTGGACTACAGGAGAGGGGGGGGGCGCACACCCCCCAATCACCATCAACGGCACAGTGGTGGAAAGGGTGGACAGCTTCAAGTACCTGGGAGTCAACATCCACCAGGACCTGACCTGGGCCGGCCACACCGCCACTGTTGTCAAAAAGGCCCAACAGTGAATACACGGACTCAGGCGCCTGAAGAAATTTGGGCTAAGGAAAGAAATCCTCAGGGACTTCTACAGAGGCACCATTGAAAGCCTGCTGACTGGCTGCTTCACCGCCTGGTATGGGAACTGTACCACCATGGACCGCAGGGCGCTACGGAGGGTGAGGCGCGCGGCCCAGCACGTAACAGGAGATGAGTTGCCAGAACTGCATGAACTGTATAACCAGCGGTGCCTCAGGAGGTCCCTGAAGATCATCAAAGACACAAACCATCCCCACAACAGCCTGTTCTCCCTGCTACCCTCAGGGAGGAGATACAGGGTTCCAAAAGCACGCACAAATCGCTTGAGGAACAGTTTCTTCCCGCAGGCCACGAGACTCCTTAACATACACAAATAGTGTAGTAGTCGTACCGTACCGTACTGCAGCTGCTACCATTATGTATGCCTAATGTTTAATTGTATGTTTAATAAGGTACATGCTATTTGCACCTGTATGTCAAATACGTCGAATTTAAAATGTCTGAACACGTCTAACATGTGCACAATGCCTAATGTTTAATTGTATGTTTAATAAGGTACATACTATTTGCACTGTATGTCAAATACGTCGAATTTAAAATGTCTGAACACGTCTAACGTATGCACATGACATGTGCACCTATGTGCAATGAATATGCCACTGACTTGTCTTATCGCTATTCTGCCTTATTGCCTATTGCTGCTTAGTATTGCTTATTGATGCCTATTCCTTATTGCCTATTGCTCATTGCTTGTTGCCTATTTGTACTATGTCGTAAACGGAGTCCACAGCACAAGAATTTCACACGTGATACTTGTACCATGGAGTGACAATAAAAATCTTGAATCTTGAATCTTGAATCTTGAATTAGTTAACATGAGTTAACATGATAGAAATATTATCAGCAAACTTAATGACTAGACTAATTATTCTGATTTGAATGGTAATGATTATATCAAGAAACATTGACTCCTCTCTTTGTTGTATAGTGGGAAGTGAATTTTAGGCTATTAAAATAGCATGTCAAGTTCACGTTTCTTTTTTATTCGTATTCGTTGTTGGTTGGTTCAACACAACATGTGTGCGCATGCGCGCTTCTTCTTCTTCTCTAGCCTACAAGCATGTACCGTAACTTCCTTGATTGTTATTGTTGATAATTCTATTTAAATAGGCTACATTTTCAGTATATCAATAATGCAATCATTTCCCGAAACATTCCCAAAAAAGAAAGGAACATAGTGCACTGCAAAATATTTCTAATTACATAAAAATAAAAATAAATCATAAAAAAAACCCCATCTCGCCACTAGGGGGTGCTGCAGCACCCGTACTTCCCGCGGCCCTGGTTCCTAGAGTGAAACGTTAGCTATCCCCTAGTCTCAACGCCAGACCCATGAGAGTTCTTACGCTGATACACTACGTTATTGCATGCTGCAGAGCTCTCTCTGGGTCTGGGACACTTTCCCTCAGCCGGCTGGTTATGGGAGGGAACCGTTCACTTGGCCAGTCATATGCCAGTGATGGATTCAGTCCTCCCCAACGACTTTGCGATCAGACGACACGGGAGGCGCAGCCCATTTTTCGAACTGCTCTCTCATCGGTGCTACAACCTGTCAATCATTCAATTTCAACCTACCTTCAAAAACCAGCAGTGGCTGTGAAGTGGCACAGACTCACTTATGTAGTATGCGGAGCGCAGCGATTCAATGTAATAATTTAGTCTGGGGAGCGACTAGCTATCCCCAAACTCAGAGGCAGCGCTGGGCTCAGCTGCTCTGCCCGGGGACACCCCAGCATTCCAAAATGTCGGCACTCCGAAATACCGGCATTCCGACAAAATTGTCGGAATGGAGATTTGTCTCGCCATTGCGAAAGAAACCTAACCCTAACCCGGGGGACCGGCTGGAGCTAACCTCTCCCAGCCCCCATGTCTAAACCTAACCTCTCCCACCCCCCATGCCTAAACCTAACCTCCTGCAGACCCTAACCCTAAACCTAACCTCTCCCACCCCCCACGCCTAAACCTAACCTCCCCCAGAACCAAACCTCTCCCACCCCTGTAGGCTAAATAACTCAAGATGCTATGTCGGAAAGGCGGACCTAATATCTTTCGCAATGGCGAAACCTTTTTTGGAGATAAAAAGGGCCGCCTCTCCGAAAGCGTAGAAGTCAATGATCGGAATGCCGACACTTCGGAATGGCGAGAGGACCCCGCTCTCCCCAGTAAACACAATGTAGCCCTAAGCTTCAAGGTTAGATTTCATCTGTTGAACCAACATTTGTTCCAAAAGAAAATAAATAACGTGAAACAAAATGCCACGGAAACATTAGCTCATCAACACAGAGTTGCAAAGATCAATTCATCTGATAATTTCCCCCGTATGACGATGTTAAATTGCCCAGCTGGAGCAGCCAGAGTCTGACTGCTAGGAGCTGAGATGACGGCTGCTGGCCCCCGGTTCCTCCTGATCTCCCACAATGAAAATCAGATTTCCATACAGGCACCATTTTGATAAACTGACCTCATAGTGGGGATCTACATGGTTACTTTTGGCGAGACAAAAAATAATAGAACTTAAAGTGCCATCTTTACAGAGATAGAGAGCATTGACTGTATATAAATACACTGCACACTAGTGATGCGCGGGCTGCAGTTATAACCGCGCTGACCACGGATATCCCGCCCCGCAGGCGGGCCAGATCATAAAAATAAACATTCTGATTAATAGCGGATGGGTTGCGGGCGGTTGAAACGATGTATCATTAATGAGGAAAAAATAATATTAATTACGTTCTCTAGTCTATGAACGTATTTTAAGCTACATTTTTCGTCAGGCACATTCTTAGTCGCCTATTGTAGATCCCCCAAAGGACCCACGGCCGTAAACACAACAATAGCCATGTGCTAGGTCGCAAGGCTACACTTTTCGTCCATATATGGTCAATGATGTCACCCTCAAAAAGGAGTCTCCGCTGAAGACGTGTTTGAAGAGAAGACACGTTCGTATTTTCCCATACAATGAGGCAATCAAGTAAACTAAACTTAAAGCTATAGCGTTAGCCGAGTAAGCTACATGAGGGCAAGTGGTGGACTGGATATAATACAGCATGGAAGTTTATTTGGAGTCTTGGACTGCAGCGATCGCACCAACGGCAGCAGAATCCGTAAGTTCGCTCCTTTTATAGCGTTTTATAACGTTTATAGCGTCGGGTGCATGGCGGGCGCGGATCTATAAATAGTATGAAATAATTTGCGCGGATTTATGGTGGGCGGACGGTTCATGCATACACGCGGATTAGGATGGCATAAAAGCTCATCCGCGCATCTCTACTGCGCACTGTCCGCAACAGTAACACCAGCAGCAGCTGCATAAAAAAAGTAGAGAGGGGCGTGGACCTCATCAGCGCTTTATGCTGAAACTTTCGTTGTGTTCTGTCCCAGATGACCATTAAATCTTAAAAGGACATTCTGGAGTGCTGGCACACTTCTGTTTCTTACTGCATTGCATTTGCAAATGAGCTATCTGGTAGCTAACGTTAGGTTCCCAGGCTAACAAAAGTCCAAACCACTGGTCGCCACACAGTGAAGAAATAGCAGTCCACTTCAGTGTTCCCGTACGCTTGTGTTCAAGCACTCAAGTGTACCATCCCCAGACATGCTTGAAGCGTTCCCCAGACCACCTTTTCAAGTAGCCCCAGTACAGTTCGCTGTTCCATGCTCGGGCACTGAACGCAAAGTTCACACTGATCAAACCAACGGGACCTGGGGTCAGTTTGGGCAAAAGTGTGCTTGGATATGGTCACAGGTCCCCATAGAGAGCCGCAGGGATGACGTATTTTTGTAGGCAGAATGCGGAAGTCCCGAACTTCCTGGTTCTACACTGTTTCTGTCTATGGGATTTTTGAATGGGTTTTTGCCGCGATGCTTCAAATACAGTCTCTGGGCAACGCAAGATTAATCAAACGCGAACCAGAGTTCCGTCGGATAATCTTCACACATGAGGACCACTTTCATGAGTTTTGAAGCGTAATCCAGAACTACACACTGTCGCATAGGCTTCCACGTCACGTCAGCACTCAACCTGGACTGTTGTTGATGTGTGCACTGATTACCCCGGGCTGAACCAGGTGAGGGAAATATAATTTCCGTGTTCGCCCTTTGAAGTGGTGACGTTATTGACGTATATATCCCCATCGACTCAAAAGTGTAGTCTCATTTAGCCGTTTGCTAGCTAGCCGTCCTTTTAACGGCAAGTAAAAGCTTCAAAACTCGTAAAAGTGGTCCTCGTGTGTGAAGATGATATTACTAAATAATGGTTCGCGTTTGATTAATGATGATGCTGAAAGTAGCTTAAAGTCTGCTTTACAGGTGAAATAGGTTGCCTTGATGTTACCTTTAGTCAAAGTTGAGCTGATGTGTAATTTACCTGTGTTAAGAGAGAAATCACTGTTGGAGGAGTTGACAATGACATCAGTGGTCTCCTTGGTTATGTCCCCTATCACCACCTGCACAACTACGCTTCCCATTTTGGTTTCATGCATTCCTGGGATTGAGGTGACTGTATAAAAGGGACCTTGTCATGGGAAACAAATATAAGTATAAACAGTAAACACACACTGAGCAAAAACACTTAAAAAAAAAAAAAAAAAAACACAAAAAACAATTTTTTCCCCCAAAAATTATATAGACATTTTTGTTACTGAATCAGTGTTAAATTTCTAAAACACGGGTCATATACATTTGCAACAATGTTGCTAATTTGTTAATACATTTCTTATGCTTATTATATTAGTGCATTTTACTTTCCTGTCAGTCATCATAAAGCATGTTATGATCAAACCAAATGTTTCCTACCTGTAGCCTGTGTTGTAGTTGTTGGCACTGGACCACCTGAGGTCATAGCAAACCTTTTCTTAAACGTATCAGTGAAAACCTGGCGACAAATGAGAGAGAAACCTGTCACCAAAAACTCTCAGATATCACACCCGACAGGGCTGGACTGGGACAAAATCGGCCCTGGCATTTTGGCGCCCAGACCGGTCCACCACAATCGATCACACACCATTCATCTTCGTGCTACCCTGAATATGTACACAGCCTGCCGTTGTAGCTAGATATTGAGACCTAGGTAGCTACAGTAGCTAGCATATAGCCATGGTAACGGCTTCAGCGTCTGTTAAACTGAAATCCATCTTCTTTTTAACTTTTCCTCCGTAAGAAACCCAAGAAACGATAAATAATGCTGTTTCTTCTTTGAATTTGAACAAAAATGCACACTACATGCCTGAGTGCTTTCACACTGAGCGATTGTTATCAGATCACGGTGAATGGATGGAGAAACACAACAAGCGCAGAAAGCGGAAGTGGTACTCTGCTGTTCCGTAATTCTAGCAGCAGAATTTGATGTCCTTGGATGAAAACTGGTTTCTATTTTAATGTGAGATATTTTGCTTTCCGGGGACATATGGATCACACTGATAGATTTGCAGCTTTTAATTGTTGCAATTCGGGTCCTTTGATCAGAATCAGAATCAGAATCACTTTTATTGCCACAGTATGCAAGTTACATACGAGGAATTTGTCTTAGTGTCTGTATGCAGCGTAGCGGTCACATCAATATACAGGGATAAGAAGTAGGAAGATAACTAACGGCAATCACAAGGTTGCAAGTGCAATCGAATCAAATCAAATCGAGTCAATATATACAATATGTACATGAGTGGTGAAGTGTTCTGTGGATGATAAATATGAATTTACGTTGGATTTACATGAGATTTACAGACTGAGTTAAATATACGTTAAATAGGCAGTGGATTTGATTGATTTGATTGACTGGTAAGTAGAAACATGTTTGGCACGGGGAATTGACAGCCCTAAAATTCTTATTACAGGGACATTTGATTGACAAAAATCATTTTGCAAGTACGTTTGTCTCTGTGCGTTGTGATTTACTGTAAATGCTATTTCAAGTGGAAGTTTGTTCCACGAGCTGCAATTTTTTGTTCTCAGCTTTTTCCTCTCTCAATGCATGTAATCTCGTCAAAGCCGAGAGAGGAAGAGAGAGACAGATAGGCTGAGAGAGAGAGAGAGAGCGAGAAAGAGAGAGGGAGAAAGAGAGAGGGACACGCACTTCAGAGGGAGCAGTGCAGAAACATGCCAACGTTTACAACTAAAAACATAACAATATGAATATGTACATAACAATAAGAAAAAAATACATTACAACAATATAAAATAATTATTAAATACGGGCCAATTAATTAAAGGCAAGGCCATAAAAATTATGTTTTGAGCTGTTTCTTAAAACTTTCAACAGAGGTTGCTTCACTGATATTATTATTATTGAAACTGATGGAAAGCTAGTTCCTTTTCACTTTACTTTCTTTACCTCGATTGTCTGTGCATCACTTGGGTGAAGGATGATAACTACTGTCTTCAGGTGCTTAGGTTTTTTCTTACTGCTGAACTTGAAGATATTATCCATCATTGAAGAGGCTGCGAGGGCTTTGGGGAAGCCCAGGTTCCCTGTGCCAATTGCAGGGAAGGTTATGGAGGTCAGCCCACTGGCCTCAGCCTGGCCCAAGCAATTCTTAAAAATGGCATTCAGTATCTGGAAGACATGCATATTCTTTAATATCTAGTTACAAAATATTGATCACTTTTCACGTATACTAATGTTGCAAGTATTTAGCATTCCTTGTGTCATGGCATAGGATCGCTAGTTAACTTTCACGTTTTCACGCTTTGTTGTCCAAGAGCTTCTAGCAAGCACTGGATCTATGAACATAAGCCATCATTGGTAAGACTTTATAATAAGGTACATAACATTTACAGTAGTTACTAGGTAACTAATGAGGAACTATTAGTTAATAATTAGTTAATGATTAGTTCAATTCAGTTTGTGAGTATAGTTAATCATTCGTTAATGATTAGTTAAATTCAGTTTGTGAGTATAGTAGTTAATCATTAGTTAATCATCAGTTAATTGTTACCTCTCCATTAGTTACTATTTTTCTGTACCCTATTGTAAGTGTTCATCTTTATCTAACACTTAAAAGCAGAGGCGAGAGGCGACTGTACTCTTTACCATTGCACTAGACTAGTTTATTTTCAGCATGACTGGTGGTCTATTCAACTGAATGCATGACTGCCGTAAAGCATGACGTGCCACCTTTGTGTCACTGTCGTAAAACCTTGAAAAGGCATGTCCCCCTTTTAAGTTTGGGGTTTCACTTACTGCATATTATTTTTTCTGAACATTACAGTAGTTAAACAAACATTTTTATGAACCCATCAGAACCATGTTATTTGTTTTAGTTTCAACATTCACCTTTTTTTCAACATTGTCAACATTTAGTTTTTACTTTCAACATTCACCTCCCCCTTCCTTTTTTTGTGTCGGGCTGTTAAATGGTTTTAACGCACAGCTGCCAGCCATTCAGAAATGAGCATCCACCCAGACCATGGTAAAATACCTAATATACCTCACAGTTTAACACTTTACCTTCTGAGCTGTGCCTTTTCCATTGTCCCACTGAGGCGCAATTGCATGAAAGATTTTTTTGCTTCTCAGATCGCAGGCATCAGTAACGATGACATCACCGTCTTTTCCATCAGCTTGCTTTTCCGTCACCAACTCCTGAAGTTTGGGTCCAGCCGCACCAAAGATGGCATTTGAAACTACTCCATTTGTCAGCACAAGATCTTGACCCACGGAAATCACAATCACCTCAGTCTGTTGATAATGTTAACAGAAAGTTTTCAGTTGCCAGCAGTATATTTTGTGTATTTATTTTCTTTATGTCATCAAATAGTCTTAACCCTTTTCCCGCCATTGACGTGATATCACGTCAATCTGTGTTTGCACCGTCATGTGATAGATGGCTCTCTTGGCCACCTTATGAAATGCTACTGCACTTCCGGAGTTGCCCAGAAGCAACGTTATTGTCCCACCAAAACCAGCAAGCAGAGAAAAACAACAATCTCCCTCCAGGAAAAAGCTCCACAAAACAGCTCCAGCGTGGGGACTCAACGCACTGCAACGAGCAGCTTTGCCCGAGCTCGACGTGCTGTCAAACAGACTCGTGACAGTTACTCAAAGGACGGCAAAGCAGGTGTTTCCGCGCAAAAGCGGGGACACAGATGGCATTCTCCTATCATCAGCATGCGCGCAATTGCAGAGGAATTCTGCACTGCACAGAGGAAATTGTAGCCTACTTGCAATTCAATCATGAGAGGCCAGTTGGTAGGATTTGACAAACTTTATTTAGCAATCGGCATGCATGGCAAATACTTTGGCGCATGACTCCATTGGCCAGTGGCGCTGCTCTTGAGGCAAGAGGAGGGCACCTGCATAGGCTAGGAGATCCCCCAAAAGGAAGATCTGATTACCGGAGGTTAATTGAGATCTGCAGGCGCCAGTAGTTGATTGTACTTTTCTGGCCTTCTACCTTTTAGCGACTTACAGCTATTTGCGGCTGGCGCTCCCAACTCGGTCGGGCCTTCAATCTTGATACATTAATGTTTAACTTGGCGCTTCCCGGCTTGGCCTACTTGGCTGCCTTGGCACCTCGCGTTAGCGCTTCCCAGCTTGGCCTACCTGGCCGCCTTGGCGCCTCGCGATTGTACTTTTCCGGCCTTCGACCTTTTTAGCGACTTACAGCTATTTGCGGCTGGCGCTCCCAACTCGGTCGGGCACCTCGCGATAGCGCTTCCCAGCTTGGCCTACCTGGCCGCCTTGGCGCTTCGCGATTGTACTTTTCCGGCCTTCGACCTTTTTAGCGACTTACAGCTATTTGCGGCTGGCGCTCCCAACTCGGTCGGGCCTTCGATCTTGGTACATACTTTTCCTGCCTTAGACCTTTTTAGCGACTTACAGCTATTTGCGGCTGGCGCTCCCAACTCAGTCGGGCACCTCGCGATAGCGCTTCCCAGCTTGGCCTACCTGGCCGCCTTGGCGCTTCGCGATTGTACTTTTCCGGCCTTCGACCTTTTTAGCGACTTACAGCTATTTGCGGCTGGCGCTCCCAACTCGGTCGGGCCTTCGATCTTGGTACATTAATGTTTAACTTGGCGCTTCCCGGCTTGGCCTACTTGGCTGCCTTGGCGCAACTACCCTGACTTTCTCCGACTCTCTCTTTCTCTATCCCCTCACTAGGCTATTCACCTTCACCTATCCCATAATCCGGAGGGTCATTGGCACCATAGACAATTTAAATCAGGAGAGAGTAGATACCAGAGAATGAATAAAATAATATTTATTACAATAGTGAATGAATGATGAATTACAGGAAATATGGTTGGTTTGATTGAGGTAACGCCCAGGCATTGCCTGGCCACACCTGTGAATAAGTATGGTGAATAAGTATGGTGCCTAAGACTGCCCAAATCCCATTTGCACTGGCATTTTGGGGGCGCAGATGACTTGGCACGCCTCCAATTTGCGCCTGCGGCAGGTGCTGTGCCCAGTTCCGCATCCCCGCAGAGAATTGCATCCCACCATATTTCGGGGCTTTTTTAACTGAAAAAACATGGAGGTCACGTCTACCCAGACAATTATATCATTGTTAAACAGTTAAATTTCTGTAGAAATCATTACAATATGCTCCCGTGAGGTGGGGATGCGTTTGGCGGCCTATCAGCATTGCGGGCTATCGGCATAGCGGGTCGGCATATAGACGCAGCACCACTTGATCAGAAGGAAATCGTTAATGTCTCGTTTCTGAAAATTACCCCCAGTGATTCACTCTCCAGTTATAAAATGCTAGCATCCATTTCCCCCACACATTTTGAACCAAGCAGCGTTCAGATCACCAAGTGCACTCACATCGCCAAATGTGCATCACTGGCACTGCATTCAAACTGGATCATTTCACTTCTGTTCTGATATTATTGTATTGTACCTCAGACACACAGGTACATGGCTAGCAGCCTTGCTTATGATCTATAACTGTATGTACAATTTTGAAAAGACTGTGTTAAGGGAGCGGGGCGATGTCTTTTTTTTTATAGGATGATGAATGTATAATTGATGATAAAGATGTTTAAAAAAAGTGACTTCTCCTGTCAGATAGATTAATAATCTGGTTTGTGAGCCCTCACACCGTGTAAATTTCGTCAGATATGCCCCCAGACCTCCAGACATCAAGCACCAGAAGCTTCCGCCCCCCAGGCAAGACGAGAGCGTGACCCACACGTCCCCTCTCTGAATCTGTCCTTCGCTCCACTGGTACAAAAATGCATTTTTCTCTGCTTTCTGGGGACAGACTGGCGTTTTTGGTGAACACTACCTACATTCAACTGTCGATAACTAAATAATGGATGATGTTACAATCAAACTCATTTCTCCTATGAAAGTAGAGGTTATCTTCTTTCTTTTGGGATATTCTGTGTTTACATCATCGAAAAAAATATTCTGTGGGTCTTGGAATATTAGTGAAAATGATCAGAAACCCTGGCGGGGAAAGTGTTAAAAGTGCTATAAGACTACAGTCAAAAGCCAGAGGATTGGGTCAATAGTTGATGATATACTGTACAACCTAATCTCTCTGTATAGGAATGATTACATTTTTAAAGTAGTTGATTGTGGGCTCTTATTGTTAGATAATAGAAATATTAATTACCGTGGCATCCTGGATATTCCCTTTCATCAGAGTGATGCTCAAGCCCTCTTTGGTCAGCACTTGATCTGAGCTGCTCGGTTTCTGAACACGTCTCACTTGTGAAGTCTGGCTTGGATTCTGAACATGTTGCACTTGTGAAGTCTGGCTTGGATTCTGAACATGTTGCACTTGTGAAGTCTGGCTTGGATTCTGAACACGTTGCACTTGTGGAGTCTGGCTGGGACTAGTAGGCTGATTCTGTTGAGAATGACTGATGTCATGGGTTCCAAATTCCTTTTTGACAGCTGCCTCCATAGCAGTAATAGTACCATCGTCATTGCTCACCAAATGGATCTTTTTCAGGGTGTTGTCACCAAATTTTTCATCGCAATATACCTTCACTGCTTTGACGATGGTGTCTGCACACAAGCTGAGAGGGAACCCCAGGTTTTTGCTGATGGCAGGCAGAGCCACAGAGAGGCAGTTATGCGTTTCAGCAAGCTCTAAGCTTCCTTTAACAGCTCTTCTCAGCAGCCCCACGGGCTTCTGGGGCTGAGCTGGATCAAAACTGGGCCCCACCGCATGGATGATTTTTTTGCACCAAAGCCGCCCGCCTGCACCAGTCATGACACAGTCTCCAGGCATGAGCTGTCCCTTTGAGTTAATTAATTTGTCACATTCATCCTGCAACTGAGCGCCAGCAGCATTCAGAAGTGCTCCTGCAAGACCTCCAATATGTTTCAAGTCCTGATTAGAAGTGTTGACAACTACATCCACTGGGTAACTGCACATATCAGCCTTGCAAACAGCTATTTCTACTCCATCAAGTGTCTCAAGCAGGTACATGGGTTTTGGTATTTGTCTAAGGGCCAAGTTGTTCTGCCCACCACCAGCGTGATCGACCAACTGGACCAAGCAATCAGTCTCATTCATGACTGTGGAAACATACATCATTTCTTTTTCCTGGAAGAACTTCTTTGCCCCAGGCTTGGGGATTTCTAAATCATCAGAGATTACAGAAGAGATCAAGTCTTCAAACAAGGTCTTGCAGTCTGTGACATTGACTCTAGAACCACTTAAATAGATGGCCTCTTTCCTGAAAGAAACCTTCACTTTGTCTTTCACTTGGTCGCGCCAAGCATTTCTGTTATGTTTCTCAATATATTTGACAATGATGTCGGGTTTGACCACAACAGTTTCTTCAGCTTGAGCATTCTGCTGTAAGAAGTCATCAAGTTCATTTCTAACTGTCCTAACGTTATCCTTGTAGCCTGACACCACTACTTGCTGACTTGTCTGAAAATCAGGGGTCTGAATCCGAATTTTCCTGAATGGATCATTGTTGGCATCCTCCATCCGAGCGACCAGGTCCTGCCACTCAGGCTTGTTCAGGACAGCACTATCTTCAACAGCAATGTATTGAGAGATGAGCAGTGTGCTCAGTTGATCCTTAGCTTTGTTCAGAGCTCTGCTTGAAACAGCAAGGAGCTGCACTCTCTCCCCACTTATCTCAAGTGCTGCATCTATGTTCTTAGATGTGAGGAGAGAGCTTGTCAGATTTTCTTGATCTTCATCCTTCAAAAACTCAAGTACAGAGTCATCCATTTCTAAACTCATTCGTTTTAGTGCCGTGACTCCATTACATACCCTTTTGATTGCACCGGAAACCTCATGGCTTAAGCCAGTAAATGACAAATCATGGCTCTCCTTTTTGTATGTTATTTTTAGCTCTGGGTAGTCATTTAACAGCTTGTCCTGAAGACCATCTTGACATAGGATGTAGAAAATGGATGGCAACAAATTGATTGTGTCTGTTATGCACAATTTCTCCTGCTGTACCCTTTTGGCGATCGTGTTAAAGATTTCAGAAACAGTCTGCTTCAGTCTGTTTACATCATCCTCAAAGCCAACCACCGACAAGATGCCACTGGCTTTATCTGCGAGTACAGCCACAGCCTCATTTGACAGCGCTTCTCTGATCTTCTCTTCAGACTCTTCCCAAGCCTCCGACTCGGGTTGAAGCGGCATGGATTTGAATTTTGACACAGCTTGTTCAAGGGCCGTCTTTACTGTCTGTGTCCACTGTTGGATGTTCTTGGCTGTAACATTCTTTTGCTGCAGTAGAGAAGGTAAGGGGCTTAAGCACACAGGAGACTGTTGGAGATCTACCTTGCAGAAGTGTTTCTCTAGATCGCTATGAATGATCGCTGCAGCCTCATCCTTGGTCTTAAGGTATTTCCATATAGCATCATCAATGATTACAGAGGAGGAAGCAGGGAGTTTGAGTCTGGGTCTGTCTTTGCCATAGAGGGCCGTTCCCAAAGATTCGTAAAAAGGAAAAACTCTGATTGGTGTCTTGTTGATGGCAAGCTCCTTCTTAAGCTCCTTCTTGATGATTCTGTCAACAGCTAGTTGGGAAATCAAATAGGTCTTATTAGTAGCTTAAATATTACATAGAATTATCATCTAGAACTCATATGAAAGTGTTAATTGTTCCTTGTTCATTCAAATAGTGAATATATTTTTGAAATGAAAATCTCCATAATAGTATCATGTCCACCATGTCTACTTCCGTGCCATTCAGAACAATGCTCCTTGCAGTATTCACAACTTGTCTCCTCGGTATTGGTCAGAGGGCCTGAGAGCCGTTGCTTTACTCAGTTGTATTCTAAAGCAAACCTTTGGCTCTTTGTTTTTGTTTTCCAGAACACTGGTTGACCTGGCCCATTGACACCTCTGCTCACAGACACACACCTTACAAGTGTCAATCGATACTGTAAAGACCCTACCCTACCCCCAAAACATAATCACTCCTCATTTCCCTCCGGCCGAGTCATTCATTCATGGATGTATATGTATGTTGCTTTAACAATCCACTAGGTGGCAATACTTCAACACTTACATTTACTACTACTAACTACAAAATCTTTACTGTACTGCACTGTCTATGCAAATTTCATTGTAGTTATATTCATTAAATTCATTAATTTGCATCACTCCATCTATGCCTATACCACATCTAGCCACAATCCAATTAAGCCTGCCCCTGCGGTTGCTATACTGTGCACGTGGGCCTGAGCCGGATTTGCCCTTGTTTTTTCTCACTAATTTGTAAACGTGGTCCATCAGAAGTGTAACCTGACGCTACCAGATGGACGGTATAGCTCCACATAGGTTTCACTAAACCAGTCGATCTGGGTTTGAAGTCACCAGACCCGCTGACGGAGGCGGGCACTTTGTCCAAGCTACTTGGCAGGTGATTGGATGACCCATCTGTCTATCACCGCTGGTGGGTGTTAACTTCAACCAATCAGATCGCGGAAGGTGCCTGTGGATGATCTCCGTGGTATTCATTGATTGAGTCCTCGCGGTCGTAAAGTCACCTTCGAAGCATTTAGTTAGATTATAACGAACTAGTTGTGTGGCTTAGCCTTCCCAAATGTTGAGGGTCGTTTTTTAGAATTTAATACATAGAATTGGGAACATTACATTCAATTTCATTCAGACTGCCTGTCACTTCCGCGATGTTGACGAGTGAAAAGAACTACAAAGACCATGTACCCACTACTTGCCCAGACGAGCCTGCCCGCCTACGGCCGCCGCTGATTCGTCGGCCCGGCAATGGCCGGCATGGCTCGACCAATCATCTTAAACTGCCTGTGCGGGTCCAGACCGTCACGGAGAACCAAATGAAATGTGAGTTCACGTGACGGGCGGTTTACCAGGCTATCAGAAGTGGGCCTTAAGTTACAAAGGGTGAGAACCCCTGCTCTACACACTGCAACAGTTTTCAGCATGATAGCATGGTTCTTGAAATTAAGACCAGAGAATACAGGAATTTTGTCCACTACAGTAGACAAAAAATATTTGCTGGGGATATTTACTGCATTACCATTATGGTCTTTAAAGGTGATGATGGCAGACTGTTCCTCTTCATTACGTGTGACATCTTCCACATCCTCTTCCACAGACTCAAAATATAGGTTGAGGAAATCAGTGTGAACATCTGGTATGTCTTCAGCTCTAACTTTGGCTGTGATTTCAAGAGGTTGGACTGATAATTTCCAACTCTTGAACCTCCGGTTGTTGGGGCAGCTTGTTATGAAATCTGTGTTCTCTGTCAGGCAGGGATAGAAATTAAGGAGTCATTCAGACATAACCACACACTGTACAGCCCATTGTACAGGCTCGGCGACAAGGGGGCGCTAGAGTTCCCCCTGGAATAACCAAGCCAAACTTTGGATACAGAATGACTATAACAAGGCTAATTTCCAGTGTTGGGCAGCTTAGCTAGAAGTAGCAACGCTAATAGCTTACATTTCTCAGTAGCATGGTGGTAGTGTCGTTCCTTTTGAAACAATTAGCATTTTCAGTAGCAAAGCTATTTATAGATCAAGTAGTGCAGTAGCATCCACAAACATTACTTCCCAGCTGTCTATATGTTCTCTGAGGGGAGGTTCACTGCAATACTGAAAATGCAAAGGCTTCCATAAATGGGCCATAGGCTCAATCACTATTGTGTTAACTCAATTGGTGAGACAATGACTTAAAGCAGCTACGAGCAACTTTTTCGATTGTTATTCAACAGTATAATTACAATATTGATGCATCACATCTTACCTATAATAGTAGCTGAGACCAAAGCCGTGTGAATCGGAGATTGCTCCCTTAGATGATTATTAAGTCTGTGTCTGTCTAAACTCGCGTCAACAGGGGGCTCTCTCTCTCTCTCTCCTTACCGCCGGACCGGATAAACGCGGAAGTGAAACCCGGAAGTGAAACGCAGCTGCCTGCCTACCCCGTTCGCGCTGCCTAGCAACATAGCATAAACAATGTGAACGCCATGCATACTCTCGCGAACATCTCTCGTTATATTCTAACAGGTTTTTTGGAAGTTATTTTGTGGTTATGGCCAAAGTGGCTGCTGCAAACCGTTTCATTTCACTTCCTGATCGTCCCTGGCCACAGACAGACTAACACTGGCCGATTCACTCGGGGTTCAAGCGAGACTACTCTGCGTTGGTCTCATCTACTATTAGAGGTAAGATGTGATGCATTGATATTAAATTCATACTGTTTAATAACAATCGAAAAAGTTGCTCGTAGCTGCTTTAACAGCAATGTATTTACAGGAAAATCTTTGAGATTATCACTTTAAGAAATTACCAATTATCTACAGTATACAAAATGACACAGAAGATAATGTTTAAAATGTATTATTGCATCGCCAAATGACATGGTGAAAATAAAATTGCACCTAAATTGCACCTAAATTTTGTGCTGGTGCACCAACGTAAATGAAATAGTTCTCAATGGGCTTGAAAATTCAAAAACGACCCGAACCTAGTAAGTTGAAGTCCGAGGCCGACCTGACCAATTAGCATAAATTGTCATCGACAATTTATTGACATACTGTATGAACTACATGAACACTTGGGGCCCTATCTTCCCAAAAGCGCTAATTTAGCGTTTGCGCTCGTTTAACGCCGTGTGCAATGCAAATTGGGGGCGGACACAAGCGCATGCCTGTGATAATTGTACTGGGTATTGGCTGCCACATGCCAAAGTTTCAGCGCTAAAATGTGGGAACAGATGGCATTACCTTGCGCTAAGAGCTTTGAAAAGGACCTCTTATGCGCAAATACCTGCTGTGCTGGGAGCGCACCCGTAATCTCCGTGCAGCGCAGCGCAGTGTAAAGTAGAATTTGTTTTGGATATGTCATTACGCACAGCCTAGACATCAAATTATGCTGCTAAAATTGGGTATTAGCAGATAATTCAGTGAGGCAATCAACTATAACTCACTGAGAAACTTTTATCACATCGCAAAGAGGGAAATTAATTGAGAAAACTTGTTGGACAATGGACATAGGCTATTTACCTTCATAACCACCCGGAGGGTCGTTGGCACCACAGACGATCTGTCAATAAGCTCTCTCTGTCCTCGCATGAGTGAGTACACTCTATTACGCATGGAGAGAATTACAGCATATTGCATGCCTCGCGCAAACAGCCATTACGAGACGGGAATCTGATTGGTTTTGATTGACGTAATGCCCAGCCTTGCCTGGCCACGCCTGTGAATAATTCTGGTAGTTAAGACCGCCCAAATCCCGTTTGCACTGGCATTTTGGGGCGCAGATAATTTTGACACGGCCCTAATTTGCGTCTGCGACATGTGCCGTGAACCTTTCCGCATCCCGGCCGAGAATTGCATCCCCAACATATTTCGGGGCTGTTTTAACTTAGAAATCAGGGAGGTCACGTCTACCAGACAATTATGTCACTTTTAAACAGTTACATTTCTGTATAAATCATTACAATATGCTTCCGTGAGGTGGGGATGCTGCCGGCGCTGGGGTGCAAAACTCGCCATAACACCTGGCGGACGGCGCAAGGCGGACTGCTATCTTCCCTGCCTTAACGCACACGCAAACAGGTGCGCAAGCACTATTAGGGGATAGCGCCTGTCGCAAGATAGGGCCCTTGGTGCTCATGTCTAATTACAAATAGTACATTATGAAGTATTTGTAATAAAACATGAACACCAATGTAACTACACAGTAATTAGATTGGTGTTCATATGTAGTTTGTGAAAAAGTTCACCTGTAAAATAAAGGCTTACCGAAAATCTTTGTTTTGTATGACATCACAGAACATTACAAGCAGGTCAATGCGATGAACATTCATTTCGTAACGTGATTTTGCACACATAATCAATATTGTGATCAGCTATCAATATCAGAAAAGTGATTATCATGGTATTGATTTCAACCATGCTGCCCAGCTATTGCCCAACTACTGTACTGAGTAATTTAGTTGATAATGCCTTGATGATTATAGTGCATGTGCACACACAGCTAAATTATTACCTTTTCCACTCTGGAAAGTCACCACAGCAGTGGAGATGTCCGGCAGGATCTCCAAACTGAACTTTTTGGAGGTAGAGTCTGTATTCTTTAAAATACTCTCCACCAGCATCTCCAGAAACTGGTGGTTCATGCTCTGTGGAATATTGCCTAAAACAGCCGAGGTGGAGCACGGCTCGTCATCTGCCATCTCATCATCTCTGCTTTCCGTCTCCGTCTGGACTACAGCTGCGGGAGTGCCTCTTTCCGTCTGGACTACAGCTGCGGGCGTGCCTCTCTCCGTCTGGACTACAGCTGCGGGCGTGCCTCTCTCCGTCTGGACTACAGCTGCGGGCGTGCCTCTCTCCGTCTGGACTACAGCTGCGGGCGTGCCTCTCTCCGTCTGGACTACAGCTGCGGGCGTGCCTCTCTCCGTCTGGACTACAGCTGCGGGCGTGCCTCTCTCCGTCTGGACTACAGCTGCGGGCGTGCCTCTCTCCGTCTGGACTACAGCTGCGGGAGTGCCTCTTTCCGTCTGGACTACAGCTGCGGGCGTGCCTCTCTCCGTCTGGACTACAGCTGCGGGCGTGCCTCCGTCTCCACCTGTTCCTTTGCTTTTTGCAGCATCATCACCTGGTAATGAGACATAATGCTAAGTGACCTTGACAAGTTGATGAATAACAATTAACACAAAAATATATTATATATGAATGGATCTCACTATGTGAATAGTTTAATATTATGCTTAAACTTTTCAAAACATTTCTACTAACCATTTTGGGGACTATCTCCTGTGTCAAATCAACGCCTTCTGTTTAGCTGGTGGGTTGTGAAAATAGTCTAATGGCCTGCCGATTCCGATTTTGTCCAATTCTGATTTTCTTTCTCTTCTAAGATTTTCTTACTAAGGTGGCTCCTACTAAGATACATCAGTTAGTATTTGGTAATCAATTATCTCATTAAAAACAGCTTAACATGGCAGAGACACCAGCATAGAGCAAGAGATACTGTATAAGGAGAGGCGTTTCTAGGATTTGAGGACATTGGGGGCTTAGCCCAGACCTCTGTAGGGACGTCCCCTACCGTCCACCCGAGGCAAATTGAGATGAAAACTGAAAGACCGAGATCAGTGATCCTCAAAGTGGGGTACAGGTTCAAGACAGCCCCCTTAGCAAATTTATGAATTGTTAAACTTCGGCATTAGCCTATTTACATGAAGTTAACACAATTGAAGAACATATAATTGTTTTTATATTGATCATAGTTTAAATGTTATCAACCCACAGATAGTCTTGGATTTGGGTCCTGAAGACCAACACCTCTATCTTCCGAGAGGCGCTATCCCCTAATAGCGCTTTGCGCACTGTTTGCGCGTGCCTTAAAGGAAGGCTTTCCCGTGGGGAATATGAAGATATATTAAATCTCACGCCCCTAAGGAGTTGGAATCCGTTGAAAATTTTGAATTGGTTGTTCAGAGCCTGAGCAATCAACCAAAATCCACTCTGTGTGTGTGTGTGGGGGGGGGGGGGGGGGGGGGGGGGGGCTGGTGGAGGGGAGGGGTGGGAGCGGGGAGCAGAAATCCTACACTTCCCACAATGCACTGGGCTCGTGGCCTTCTATTCCACGCCCACCCCTCAGGCATTTGGCTGATATCAACCCACAGATAGTCTTGGGTGGCGGTAATGCACATATATGTAACCGCCATAAAACTCAAAGAAGAAGAAGAAGAAGAAGGCTTCGACATAAAACAATTGTAGAAGAAGAAGAAGAATATTTTTTTTTTTTTGCTCCAAATTGCACCAAATTTAAACCGAAGTATATATGTCGGGAGATGTCTTCACACACAAAGTTTCATGCAATTTAAGGCATTTTCCTAGGAGTTATGAGCATCTGATGTTGTAACTAATTCATGTAAAAAAGGGTACATTGCTCAGCCTTGATTTTTTCGTAACTTCAACGCACCTTCTACTAGATGTAAAATTTGACGAGCTTTCCAATGCCGCCAGTCCCGTGTTTGTAGCTGCTTCCGTTCTATGGTTCTTTGCAAGGAGCTAGGGGAGCTAACATTAGTTCGTTAGGTACTTTATTGTCCCCGTGGGGAAAATGGTTTTCGGTGTAAAATCATCATTTGGCATGTTACAGTAGACAGAGTACAGCACATGGGACGACATATAACATAAAACATATAACATAAAGCATAAAAGCAACATAAAAACATAAAAGCAACATAAATATTTAAGATCTGGCCTTGCCGTTCAGGGTTTTGATCGCCTGTGGGATAAATGATTGTTTAGACCTGTTTTTTGAGAAGGCAGGTTGCCTGAATCTGCGACCGGAGGGCAGCAGCTCGAATGCAGTGCACAGGGGGTGCTTGTGGTCTGCAATAATTTTCTCTGCTTTGGTGAGAGACCTGGATCTATATATGTCTTCCAGGCTGGTCAGTTTAAAACCCAGCAATTTGCTGGCGACGGTTACGGTTTTCCACAGTGTTTTCTTTTGCGCTTCTGTTGCGTTACCGAACCAACAGATAAGGCCAAAGGTCAAAACACTCTCGATGAAGGCACTGTAAAACATCTTGAGCATAGACAGATTAACGTCGAATAAAACTAACTTTTTAAGGAAATAAAGTCTCTGCTGGCTCTTTTTGTTGATGAGCTCAGTGCTTTTGTCCCACTTCAGCTTATTGTCTAGGACAACGCCGAGGTATTTGTATTCTGTGACTGACTGTATAGGCTGTCCTTTAATACTGGTCAGACAGGATGTGGGCTCTCTCCTGAAGTCAATGGACATTTCTTTTGTTTTGGAGGTGTTCAGAAGGAGATAGGAGTCGTCACACCATTTGATAAAGTTATCTAAAACCTGGCCATGTTCCTCCTCGTCACCCTGGAGAAGGCTGACCAGTGCTGTATCGTCAGCAAATTTGATTAAGAACCTTCCAGGAAAGGAGCTGGTGCAGCTATTTGTATACAAGATAAACAACAAGGCTGATAGGACGCAGCCTTGAGGGGAACCTATAAAGGTGAATATTTTGTTGGAGAGTGCAGCTGTGGCATGCAATATGCTGTAATTCTCTCCATGCGTAATAGAGTACTCACTCGTGCGAGGACAGAGGGAGCTTATTGACAGATCGTCTGTGGTGCCAATGACCCTTTGGGTTATGAAGGTAAATAGCCTATGTCCATTGTCCCACAAGTTTTCTCAATTCATTTCCCTCTTTGCGATGTGATAAAAGTTTTGCAGTGAGTTATAGTTGATTGCCTCACTGAATTATCTGCTAATACCCAATTTTAGCAGCATAATTTGATGTCTTGGCGTGGCAAGGCTGTGCTTAATGACATATCCAAAAGGAATTCCACTTTCCACTCCGCAAATACCTCTGCGCTGGGAGCGCAGCCGTAATCTCCGTGCAGAGCGCCCAGCGCAGAGAGGTATTTGCGCGTAAGAGGTCCTTTTCAAAGCTCTTAGCGCAAAGTAATTGTGCGCTGCTGACGATAGGGTAACGCCATCTATCCCACATTTTAGCGCTGAAACGCCTGCTTTGGCATGGGGCAGCCAATGCCCAGTACAATTATCACAGGCATGCGCTTGTGTCCACCGCCAATTTGCATTGCGAGCGCAAACGCAAAATTAGCGGTTTTGGGAAGATAGAGCCCAAAATGGTATCAAATGGAGTCTGTGGCCCTAATGAATGTGTAAATTAGGGGTCCTTGATATGTAAAATGATTAATTGAGAGTCATGGCCTATAGAGGTGGATGGAGGGCCGTGGGTCAAAATAAATGTTGATGTTGTGTGAAATTACATTATTAAAATGTATTATACTTGGGAGACAATTTACATTGTAAATCTAAAATATTTTTTAGATTTAAAAACACTACTCTTGTATCCGTTTTAACAGTAATTGAAATAACAGCACATTTTCAAAGGGAAATACACCTTTCTGACAGAAATGCTCTAACCCTCCCCATACAACCCATTCTCATTTAGATTATCTTGAGGTGATGTCAAGGCACCCCTTTCAAAATAGCCATACCAGTTTTCCCCTCGCCAAAATTTAGCCCAAATTTTGAGCATTATTTAGCCCCCTTCCCAACAAGCTAGTTTGACCTAGCTGATACCAGCAGAACAAGACGTGTGGAAGGTCCGACATCCTGCCCGACCGTGGACATCCTGGCCTGTGTCGACGTAGTGAGTGAGTGAGTGAGTGATACCAATGGATTCATTGGGTATTCTAGTTTCATATGGTATAAATCTCATCATGCTAGCTTCAAAAATGAACCACCACAGCCTTTGAAACGCAATAATATCAGCCGTGGATTTTTCTTTTTTAGATCCAGGGCTATTCATAAAACATTGAAGGCTATAATAGCCCCCAATGCCCAGGCCTAATGACGTCCATGGATATAAGGAAGACGTGCAGGAGGTGGGATAAAAACAGTAACACTGTAGGATAAAAGGGAGATGCCGTGCCGATTACGATGGGCATTACAGTGAGTAGGCCAGTTTGCACAGTGTTAGATGATGTCATCATTCCTACTATGATGTCATGGATCACTGATGATGTCGCAGACGGTGATGATGTCATGATTCATAAGTGTCTCAATCATGCCTTTCGGATGGTCTCGCTGGTGATGTCATAACACAAGGTGATGTCATATTCGGGATCTATAAAGGTTCGGTTCTGCAGGTCCTCTGGAGTTGTTCATAGTCTAAACTAACTTCGCGACAACACCCTGCAACCGTTCCCAACTTCGAACCTTGCAGACCCAGCTATCAAGTTCCTCAGCGTTCCTACTCATCAAGACTTCAGTTTACCAAGTGTGTCTTGGCCATCAACTATCCGCGACTAGATCCACATTTCCCACACCAAGCCTAACAGTATGAACAACTCCAGAAATGGATTTAGCGGGTACATTCCCCCCAATCAAGGAGGAAGCCCCCGAGAGCCCAGTTCCCCCGCCGACCGCTTCAGGTGGCCCGCCAGGCAGTCAGCCAAAGGGGCTACCACAGTATACCCCTACTCATGCGGTCACGTTCGGAGCCTTGGACACAATCATGCAGAGATTTTCAACACTTCAGCGCCAGATGATTCCCTACCAGAAAGAAGCAATCCAGGCTCTGGCTTCCGAAGCCGCTGATCGGCACGCCCTCTTGATTAGCCGGCTAGATCATCTCGACGGGCTAAACCCCCAGGGTGTCACCCCGCAGCCTTCTGCCCCCCCCCCCCCCCCAGCTTCTGAGCGATCAGTCGCCCCAACCCAAACACTGGAGGTTTCCAGTGGAGCCATAGCTCTTGCTCCCACTATGCCTGATTCGCAGCAGCTGGCTGAGCCACAGGACATACCCCCGCTAGGTGCAGCTGAGCGCGCAGACGATTTCAAAGAGAGGCTTGCAGTACTGCTGCAGGCCGAGGGCATGACAGTGGATGACCTCCATACGTTATTCCCTACTACTCCGGAACTACCTGCTCCTGTGGCCAGAAGACAGGCTTCACGCATCGAAGGGCCCTCATTCCCTCACTTCACACATGAGGACCCTCGGGAGTTCGCAATGTTGAAGATGGCTCTCAATAACCTCCTACCACCTGAAGAAGCGGAGACATACAAGTACCACATTCTATTAGACCATCTTCATCTAAGCTCAGCACGCGATATCGCCCTTTCTTATGCTTATGATCCTTGTCCCTATACCATGGCTCTAGCAGCCTTAGACCAGCAGTATGGGCAGCCTCATCACTTAGCACTGGGAGGGATACAGGCTATCCTGAACCTTCCCAGAGTTCCCCCCGGGGATGCAGATGGTTTCCACAGGTTCGCAGTAAAAGTGAGATCTATGGTTGGGTTGTTACAGTCGGGGCGGCAGAACTTGCCTGTGCGTCACATGTCCAACGTCTGCTTAGCAAATTGCCGGCCGAATTGGTCGCCAACTTTGCTAGACATATCCATGCGGTTCTCCCAAATGCACATTATAATTTGGTACATTTCTCTCTATGGCTTCAGAAGGAGGCCCAATGCCAAGCATTAGCAGCTCAGGTTGCCAACCTCCGGCTGAACCTCAACCCCATTGGGCAGAGTGCCCATGTGGGGCTGGGGGTCGACCTGGGACAGCCTGAGGTTCTGAGCTGAGGGCTGACTTTAAAGAGCTCAAGTCCTTGATTGCAGCTGGGGGGGCTCGGCCGGGCCAAGCGATGCAACAGTGTCTCGTGAAGTGTGGTCGGGTGTTCGGGAAGGAGCATACCCTGTCCCTCCCACCCCACCAACCTTTTGATTGCGCTGTTGACCTTAAGGCTGGGGCGACCTTTCCCCGGAGCCGGCTGTACAACCTCTCCCGTCCTGAGCAGGAGTCCATGAGAACCTACATCCGTGACTCCTTGGCTGCGGGCATCATTAGGCCCTCGTCGTCTCCGGTGGCCGCTGGGTTTTTCTTTGTGGGGAAGAAGGATGGGACCCTCAGACCATGTATTGATTTCCGAGGGTTGAACGACATCACGGTGAAGAACACGTATCCCCTGCCACTCATTAGCTCCGCCTTCCCACCCCTTCATGGCTCCAAGATATTCTCCAAACTCGATCTACGAAACGCCTACCACCTTGTCCACATTAGGGAGGGGGACGAGTGGAAGACGGCCTTCAACACTTCCCTTGGCCATTTTGAGTACTTGGTTATGCCATTCGGGCTTACTAACGCCCCCGCCGTCTTCCAGGCTCTCATAAATGACATTCTGAGGGATATGATCGGCCTCTTCGTTTTTGTCTACTTGGATGATATCCTCATCTTCTCACAGGATTTCGACGACCATCAACAGCATGTCCGCCTAGTGCTCCAACGGCTGTTGGAGAACAGCCTCTTCGTCAAAGCTGAGAAGTGTGAATTTCATGCTTCCACTGTGTCCTTTCTCGGGTATGTGATTGCCGAAGGTGAGTTACGCATGGATCCCGCCAAGGTCGCGGCTGTGGCGGATTGGCCTGAACCCTCCACCCTGAAACAGCTTCAACGGTTCCTGGGGTTTGCCAATTTCTATCGACGGTTTATCTGCAACTACGGCTGTGTGGCTGCCCCGCTTACCGCCCTCACCTCCACCTCTACTCCGTTTCGGTGGACCCCCCAGGCCAAGACTGCTTTTCGCGAGCTCAAGCGCCGTTTCTCTACAGCTCCCGTGCTCTCCCAACCTGACCCAGAACTGCAGTTCATCGTTGAGGTTGATGCCTCGGAGACTGGAATTGGGGCTGTCCTCTCTCAACGCTCTCCTGGGGATCATAAGGTCCATCCTTGTGCCTTTTTCTCGTGTAAGCTTTCACCTGCAGAAGCCAATTATAATGTCGGCGACCGTGAGCTGCTGGCAGTTAATAAGTCGGCTCTTGAGGAGTGGCGTCATTGGCTGGAGGGTTCCAAGCTCCCGTTCGTCGTGTGGACGGACCACAAGAACCTGGCCTACATCCAAGCTGCTAAAAGATTGAATTCTCGACAAGCCAGGTGGACCTTGTTTTTCGGGAGGTTCAACTTCACCTTAACTTACCGACCTGGCTCTAAGAACGTCAAGCCAGACGCCCTGTCCTGCCAGTTCTCTGCTGACATACGGACTGAGCCCGAACCGGTTTTGCCTGCGGCCTGTTTTGTGGCCCCGGTAACGTGGGAGATTGAATCGCGTGTCCGTCTAGCCCAACAGGGCCAGCCTGACCCAGAGGGCGTTCCGCCGGGGCGTCTATTCGTTCCTGACTCCGTCCCTTCTGAGGTTCTTCTGTGGGGCCACTCGACGCGGCTTACTTGTCACCCTGGGGTTAGACGAACCCTTGCCTTCATCCGCAGGCGCTTCTGGTGGCCCGCCATGGAGGGGGATACTAGGGAGTTTGTCGCCGCTTGCCCAGTCTGTGCCCAGAACAAGACTTCGACCAGGCCTTCGTCAGGCCTCCTTCGCCCCCTTCCTATACCTCGTCGCCCTTGGTCTCATATGGACATGGACTTTATAACCGGACTCCCTCCATCCGACGGGAACACAGTCATCGGAGACAGCGGACCTTTTAGTTTTACACGTGTACCGAGCACATGGCATTCCGTCTGACATTGTGTCCGATCGGGGACCCCAGTTCATTTCTCAGGTCTGGAAGGCCTTCTGTTTGGCTCTTGGTACGACTGTCAGCCTCTCCTCGGGTTATCACCCGCAGACTAATGGCCAAGCCGAGAGGGTCAACCAGGAGTTGGAGACCATGCTGCGTTGCACCACAGCTGCTGACCCCTCCCACTGGAGTTTGCAGTTGCCGTGGGTTGAGTACGCCCACAACACGCACCCCCAACGCCTCCTCTGGCATGTCTCCCTTTGAGTGTTGCTTCGGTTTTCAGCCCCCCTTGTTTCCCTCCCAGGAGGAGGAGGTTGCGGTGCCTTCCATGCAGGCACATTTGCGCCGCTGTCGTCGCACGTGGAAGAGGGCTCGCGCAGCGCTTTTACGTTCCTCTGCCAGGACGCAAATCCAGGCAAACCGCCGCCGCACACCAGCCCCAGCCTATGCGCCGGGTCAGAGGGTGTGGCTCTCGTCTCGGAACGTTCCCTTGAGGGTCGAGTCCAGGAAGCTTGCACCCCGTTTTATCGGACCTTTTGCTATTGAGCGGGTGGTGAACCCTGCGGCTGTCCGCTTGGTTCTGCCTGCTTCTCTCCGTCGCATCAACCATACCTTCCACGTATCCCAGGTCAAGCCGGTACACTCTAGTCCCTTGTGCCCTCCTGCGGCGGCTCCCCCGCCGCCTCGGTTAATCGACGACCACCCTGCCTACACGGTCCGGCGGCTGTTGGACAGGCGACGCAGGGGTCGTGGGTTTCAATATCTGGTGGATTGGGAGGGATACGGCCCCGAGGAGCGCAGTTGGGTTCCCCGCCGGTTCATCCTTGATGCTGCGCTCATTCTGGATTTCCTTGCGTCTGATCGGGCGCGGGGTGGCGCCCGTAGAGGGGGGGGGGTACTGTTAGATGATGTCATCATTCCTACTATGATGTCATGGATCACTGATGATGTCATGATTCATAAGTGTCTCAATCATGCCTTTCGGATGGTCTCGCTGGTGATGTCATAACACAAGGTGATGTCATATTCGGGATCTATAAAGGTTCGGTTCTGCAGGTCCTCTGGAGTTGTTCATAGAGTAAACTAACTTCGCGACAACACTCTGCAACCATTCCCAACTTCGAACCTTGCAGACCCAGCTATCAAGTTCCTCAGCGTTCCTACTCATCGAGACTTCAGTTTACCAAGTGCGTCTTGGCCATCAACTATCCGCAACTAGATCCACATTTCCCACACCAAGCCTAACACACAGTGTGTTTTTAAGTGGGATATGAATGACATTACCCAGATAACAATGACCCATTGGCCCAACGTTGGCAATGGTCGGTCGGCAGCTGAAGATGTAGTTGGGCCAGAGTTGGGCTGATGTTGGCACTAGGTTGGCAAAGTTGGCTCTGATGAGTTGTATAAATGGTTGGACATAAATGGTTGGGCCAACATTGGCACTAGGTTGGCAAACTAGGCTCAGATGAGCAGCATAAATGATTGGACATAAATTGTTGGGCCGACGTGGCAGTAGGTTCAATCGATCAGTTTTATATTTATATAGCGTCAAATCATAAGAGTTATCTCAAGGCACTTTACAAATAGAGCAGGTAGAAGACCAGGCTCTTTATTTTAGATCCAACAATTGAAACAATTCTCACATGCACTGGCGATTATATTGCGAGGTCATGTGGCAATTGAAACAATTACCCAACAAGAGCAGGCAAGGAAAATACTCCTTTACGGGCCCGGCGCCACGAGGGGGCCAAAGGGGGCTTTGCACCCTCAGTTCAATTTTCTGCCCCCTCACTTATTTTTTTATTTTTATTTTTTAAGTCCCTGGAAACCAGAAATATTTTTTTATTATTTAGCATTTTGAGTTCATCACATCACAGGAACCTATGTTAATAAGCCACCAGCCAAATTTGAACGATGATGAACGTTGCAAAGTATATCAATTTAGGTTTGACAGTCATGGCAAAAGTCATGAGAATCAATTCGATTTTAGAGTGTATTTTCTCCCGCGGACTGTGTGGGCGTGTCCCGTCTGCAGCATGTCTCCTCTCTCTCTCTCTCTCTCTCTCGGAGCAGACCTGCTGGAGGAGACCTCTCTCTCCGTTAACAGAGAGAGAGAGAGAGAAGGAGAGAGAGAGAGAGAGAGAGAGAAGGAAAGAGAGATGGAGTGTGTGTGTGTTCGCGCGTTGCTCGACGCATAGCACAGACAGAGAGGGTTTACAGAGAGGAAGAGATCTCTGCGCTGCGAGTGCACAGCGCTACTGTGTGTCAGTGTGTGTGTGCGCGCGTGCGTGCATGCGTGTGTGGGATTCGATTAAATCTTATGACGTGATAAGATCATGCATTTTAGCACCGCGCGCACCGCTCTCTTCAATGAGGAAATGGAAATCCAGACCTTGCAGAAAAGTCTCGATTTTTGGGGTTAGGGTTGAAAGTAATGTCAACTTTCTGAGGCACACAATTACTCAAAAAAAGACCCTAAATGTAATAGTTAGAAGGTTTTTGTGGATGTTGGTTTCCAGGGACTTTAAGAATAGTTCATCTATAAAGGCCAGTTAGGCAATGTTTGTACCTGACATGTTTCGGCTGCTGTTTCTGCAGTCTTCATCAAATTTGATCAGTTTAAGTTGATGTAGGCTACCCCCTATAAACATAGCTCTGTTGTTTCAGAATTGGCAGGGAAGCGCTATTTGCTGTGCTTTGGTTGTCACAAGGTGTCAGAGATGTAGCTATTTATTAAATTTGAACCTCACTGCATGTTGTAGTGATCATAACGTGATTAAAACACACACACACACACACACACACACACACACACACACACACACACACACACACACACACACACACACACACACAGAGAGAAATCAGCTGCACCCAACCACACAGCTTGCCATGAGCAGAAAGATGGAGACAACGCATCTGATCACTTTATTTCTTATTTAATGAACCTGGCACTGACTGGCTATTATTTTGTTTATTCTTTTGTCGATTTTTGCAGCAATTGTTTATTCTATGACTTTTCATATAGACATATATGTTCAGAGTGCTCCAGACAGGTCCCGCATTTCACGTTATGCAAAGCTCAGCTCTATTAATGCCTTCATCTGCTGCTGTGAAATAAATGTTTTATTTGATTTTGAATAGTAGTCTTTCTTGTGTTGTCTCCACATTCAAGAAGCAACTGAATGTAAAACTGCTCAACTCATACTTATAGCTCACTACTGATCTGGGAATGTTTGTTGTTCGTTTGTTGATTGTACTGTGTATTTCTCTGTTGTTTACGTTGTGCTCTATGTTGTTTACTGTATGTATTGTTATGTTGTATGTAATTGTATTGTATCATGTTATGTAGTGTATTGTATCATGTTATGTCTGTTATATGCTGCCATTTATGCCTATTTGTGTCCTATAAAGATGACCACCTTCCTGCACAGGCTATAAGCTTTAAATAGCTTCTTGGGAGACCTGGCACTCACACAAACCTTTTTTAGGATGTCATTGATGACCCAAATGATGACTTGTATTGTGTGTTGTGCGAAATAAATGATTTGAAATTGAAAGTTATTGCACTTTTCAAAGGTTATTATGGTTAAAAGTCCAGAAATGGGCATAGCGGGTATAGTTATAACCGCCCCCTCAGTCATTTCATCCTGGCGCCGGCCCTGCTCCGGGAAAACAGGGAAGAAAACCTTGAGCCGACCTGGCACTAGTTTGGCAAAGTTAGCTCTGATGAGCAGCATTATGGTGGGATATAAATGATTTGGCCAACGTTGGCACTACGTCGGTCACAGTATCACATTACGTTGGAGATGTAAAACAATGCATTTTCTAGATTAAGTGACAATTTGCTTTGCAAAAGGACAACAGAGGACGTTTTTCTCTCTCTGTTAGATAGGTGGTCCGCTGGTGCTCGTGGAGCTCGCGGTCTCTCTTAGGGGTTTGCAGAGCCGCAAGTGGCTTTGGACGGAGAGGTCCGGTCAGATTCGTGGAATCCGTAGCGGAGCGGTCTCCCCTTTGTAGGTATGAGGTTAGCTAGTGTCTAGCTCAGGGGTCTCAAACTAAAATTACCTGGGGGCCGCTGAGTGTCCAGTCTTGTCACAAGCGGGCCACTTCATGTATTTTTTTTTTAAAAAGAGAAAAATGCAACCGTTTGAATTCTCAACATTAACAATTTATTCATTTATTTGAGGGACAATCTATTTTTTACATTAACAATTTATTTGTTTCTTTGAGGGACTTTGTTTTCTTTTTTTTAGGGACAATGCCCATTACTAAATTAGGCAGTGTTAATTTTCAACTGTCCCTTGGAACTCCAGCTAGAATTAGAACTGATCATAAATGTCACTTGACAGCGCAGTAATCCGCTCTGCCACTGTGTTGGCTGAAAGGCTCATGTTGCTTAAGTGACTTTTTTTTCTGGACAGACGATATAACATAACAGGAGTATTGGCCAGAATGACATGAACATTTGAAAACGTATTCAGTGGGTATCTTGCATATTTAACATTGAGCATAATTTTTCTTAACCTATGCTTTTGCACTGAAGCACCTTTATAGCTTGTGCTGTACTGTAGCAGCAGTAGTATTGTACCTGCATTTTGTATGCACTTTTATATATTTTATGAATATTTTTTGTCACTTTGTGACTTCTTGTCTAAGAAGTGCTATATAAATCAATAATTAAAATGTCCTTTTAATGTGTTTCGTGGTGATTTTGTAATTCAATGTGTAAAAGAAACAGGATAACTACTGAACACAGGACTTTTTATTAATACTTACAGGGCTTGTTGAGGTTTTCAGATGGAGGTTCCTACAAAGAATGAGAAAACTTATTTTAACATGGATTAGTGAAGTCTTACATAAAGCCCTAAATGTTAATTGCTTTTCAAGGGGGTCATAATAGACAATAAAACAAGCAATAGATATATAATAAAACAATAACCACACTTGTGACATGCCTATTGAACCCTTATGCAGTTAGACTTTTGCCCGAGTCCAGACCTTTAAATCCATAACTTGCTTGATATCAGAGTGGGTGGATGGCTAGTTATAGATATCAGGCAAGTTAAGACTTATAATAATAATATGAAATATTTCCTTGCATACAGTATGTCACACTCCTAGTTTGGGCCTGATGTGATGTGATGATGACACTATCTACTCCTCATTTTTCCATCTCAGAATTTGATACATTTGCCATTTTGAAAAAGCATAAACATCAGGGATTATAAATAGGCTACTACTAATAACATAATAACGCATGGAAGGCTCTGAACGGCATGGCCAGTGTGTGGAAGTCTGGTGTTACACCAGAATGCTGCGTGCAGTACTGAGCATCAACCAGAACGAGCGTGTTGCCATCAAGCTTCTGTATGGAGAGTTACCAAGGGTGAGCGAGAAAATAGCATCGGGGAGAATGAGGCTGGCTGGTCACTACCAGAGATACCGGGAGCTCCCAGCCAGCAAACTGGTTCTGTGGGAGCCAACACACAGGCATTGATCATGAGGGCATCCCACATCAACGTACGTGGACATCCTAAAGAAAGATACAGGGGCGGAAAGTACTGGCAAGCTAGCCAGATGTTGAGGTGACTGGAAACGCTGCCGGGGGGCTCGTCTGAGGATGACCTAATGGTGAATACTGAATCTCTCTCATCCTACAACTAAGATAAATAAGAGAAAATCCTCTAATAACCTTGTATTGGAGATTAGTGACTGACTGCTCTGTCTTTACGTCTGTTCAAGATATGTATTTATTGTTAATATTTTGGCACGTTCATCCAAACCATTATTACAGGGAAGTTTTCCTGTCCTTAACTTGCAATAAACTTTATTAGTTGACAAGGTTTCATTCTGTCCTTAGACCTTCATCAGATAAAACGAAGAACAAAAATGCAACACAGTTATTATAGCCTACACCTTGATGAGGCCGGGGACACCTTGGCATTCCGAAATGTCGGCACTCCGAAATACCGGCATTCCGACAAAATTGTCGGAATGGAGATCTGTCTGGTGCCGCGTCTATGTGCCGACAGGCCGCAGTGCCGACAGGTCGCAATGCCGATAGCCCACAAGCAGAACCAGCTGAGCGAGGCGGCGTGCAGCGTGTCGGTGGAGCTATACCTCTCCCAGCCCCCACGCCAAACTTAACCTCCCCCCATGCCTAAACCTAACCTCCCCCAGACCCTAATCCAAAACCTAACCTCTCCCAGCCCCCACGCCAAACCTAACCTCCCCCCATGCCATGCCTAAACCTAACCTCCCCCAGACCCTAACCCAAAACCTAACCTCTCCCACCCCCACGCCTAAACCTAAGGTCGGCATTGCGGGTGGTCGGCATAGCAGGTGGTCGGCATAGCGGGTGGACCCCGATCTGTCTCGCCATTGCGAAAGAACCCTAACCCTAACCCGGGGGACTGGCTGGAGCTAACCTCTCCCAGCCCCCACGTCTAAACCTAACCTCTCCCACCCCCCATGCCTAAACCTAACCTCCTGCAGACCATAACCCTAAACCTAACCTCTCCCACCCCCCACGCCTAAACCTAACCTCCCCCAGAACCTAACCTCTCCCACCCCTGTAGGCTAAATAACTCAAGATGCTATGTCGGAAAGGCGGACCTAATATCTTTCGCAATGGCGAAACCTTTTTTGGAGATAAAAAGGGCCACCTCTCCGAAAGCGTAGAAGTCAATGATCGGAATGCCGACACTTCGGAATGGCGAGATGACCCCGATGAGGCCAATCAGGGACTTTGAGCTGACAGGCAATCAGACAAGCAAGCAAAATGTCTGTGAAACCAAAAGATTAATTTCCATGTGAGTGGACAATAAAGATCATTTACAGTGCATGACTAGTAGGACGTTGCTAATCTTAACAAGGCTAGGTCGAAACCTAGCATATGACCAGCGCAGAAAAGCGTTGACGAGCCTGTTGGTTGTAGCAGGCAGCGACATTGTTAAAGTGGAGGGCTGTCGGTCGCAAAAGTATGAAGGATATAATGGAAAATCAGTATGGTAAGAAAGCCCTATAGAAAATAATTATTTTATTATGTACTTGCATTTAATAAAACATTTTATTATAATACATTCATGTGTGTGTGTGTGTGTGTGTGTGTGTGTGTGTGTGTGTGTGTGTGTGTGTGCGCGTGCACACACACGTGTATTTATTATGAAATTCTAAAAGATGTGTATTTGTTGTCTTGCATTGCACCGTAACGCCGGCGTTACGTTTCAGATTTTTTGCTGTTCATCCGTCATTAACGTGGTGAATTACTTGAATTAATTCTCAACAATGTTGTTCATGCTATATACCAAATAATCGTCTGAATCTTGCGCGTCGAACCAAGTCTTCCTTTTTCGGATTAGATCAACACAGCGGAAGTTATAGTCTTTGTACAAAGAGTGCTGGAAAAAAAATCCGAGGCGAGATGGTATCACCTACGTTCAGTGTGGTGTCGCACCACCATATCCCTTTGAGAGAGAGACGCCGGGAGAGGGCGACCCGCTGAGAGCTCTGTAACTTCTTAGACAAATAGGCTTTTTATTTTAGTGTAAACGCGTTTTGTTTTAATTTCGTTGCTTCGATTCGCTTTGTAAATACCTATTGTATATAACAGTGTTTTTAAATAGTGTATATAGTAGCGTCTTCGCACTTTTCTTTGCAAGAAACTACACAGACGGCGGGACCTTTGTTCGCTGCAGCCATCCGCTCCCCACAATGGAGGAGAACAAAGATGCAGACACCAGCGTCGGGCAAAAATACAACAGGAACGCGCTGATCCAATTCAGGAACGCACGGATTTATTTAACAGTAACTGGCAAGCTCCCGACCTCACGGAATTTCCTGAACTTATAAAATACCAACGGAAAAGAGGTAGGAGAGGGGGAATACTCGCCCGCCTAAGAAGGCGCACCAACAAGCCACCGTTACCCAGCGTACTCCTGGCAAATGTCCAATCTTTGGAGAATAAGCTATGTGAACGAAGAGCGCGAGCACAATTCCAAAAAGACATAGCGCGATGTAAGGTTCTGTGTCTGACTGAAACCTGGCTCACTACTGATACAATGGACCATTCTATCACTTTACCAGGCTTCAGTGTATTCAGAGGAGACAGAGATGAACGATCCGGGAAGAAGAAAGGCGGAGGCGTTTGTCTAATGATTAACGAAAACTGGTGTGTAAACATCACTGACATTGGGAAATACTGCTCAGCAGACCTTGAGTATGTAATGTTACAATGCGTGCCGTTCTTGAGTCCCAGGGAATTCACGTCAGTCACCATCATGGGTGTATACGTTCCTCCACAAGCGAATGTCACTGTCGCACTGAAAGAGTTGCAACGGGCAATCAGCGCACAGGAGACAAAACAACCGGAAATGGCCCTGGTGGTGACTGGGGATTTTAACAGGGCAAACCTGAGAGGAAGAATGCCCACGCTTCACCAGCACATTCACTTCCCCACCCGAGGCAGAAACACACTGGACCAATGTTACTCAAATATCCGCCATGGCTACAAGGCCGTACCCCGCCCCCCCTTCGGCAAATCGGACCACGCCTCCATTCTACTCGTACCAACAAAAACTGAAAAAACAGCCCCCAGCATTCCGAACCGCCCACTGCTGGTCAGACCAATCAGACGACATCCTGAGGGACTGCTTTGACCAAGTAGTATGGGAGGAGTTCAAAGCTGCAGGAGACCTGGGCGAGTATGCAGAGACGGTGTCATGCTTCATAAAGAAGTGTACCGACGACATAGTCCCCACAAAGAGAGTCAAAATAATGCCAAATCAAAAGCCCTGGGTCAAAAGCGACGTCAGGGCTGCCCTTCACGCCAGGACCACCGCCTTCAGTTCTGGCACACCAGAACAATACAAGCAGGCACAATGCCCTCCGGACCGCTATAAAAAAAGCACGGAGAGATTATGGAAGGCAGCTGGAGTCAAAATTGGACACTAACAACCCCAGACACCTGTGGAGAGGACTCCATGCTGCCACAGACTTCAAAGAGGTGAAACGACAGAACCCCAGCACGTCACCCATCCTACCGGACGAACTCAACGCGTTCTACGCTAGGTTCGACCCCTCTGCCAGAGCGCCCCCCCCCCCCCCCCCCCCCCCCCTCCGACCCCTCTCCCCCTCTCCTCCCCCCCATCACCCCCCCCTCTCTCCTCCCCCCCACCACCCCTCCTCCTCCCCTCCCCCCCACCTCTCTCCCCCATCACCCCTCCCCTCCTCTCCCCCCCCCCCCCCCTGCCACCTCTCCCCCCCATCACCCCTCCCCCTCTCCGCCCCCCCCACCACCCCTCCTCCTCTCCCCCCCCAGCCACCTCCCCTCCTCCCCCCCACCCCTCAGCACCCCCACCCCCTTCCATTCCCACCTAACCACCAACCCCCCCCACCTCCCACCCCCCACAGATCCAGACCGCCCTCTCACCATCACTGAGGATGAAGTGTGCCGGTCGTTCCTGCGTATCAACCCACGCAAGGCGGCCGGCCCGGACGGCATCCCCGGGCGGGTCCTCAAGGCCTGCGCCCACCAGCTGGCAGGCGTATTCACAGACATTTTCAACCAGTCTCTCTCCCTCCGACGAGTTCCCTCCTGCTTCAAAGCAGCGACAATCATCCCCATTCCCAAGCAGCAAAAAGTGACCAGCCTCAATGACTGGCGCCCAATAGCCCTCACGCCAATAGCCAGCAAGTGCTTTGAAAAGCTGGTCATATCAAAGATCCGCCCCACACTCCCCCCGGACCACGACCCGCTACAATTTGCATATCGCCCCAACAGGAGCACAGCGGATGCAGTAGCACACGTGCTCCACACCGCCCTGTCCCACCTGGAGGGGAAGGACACCTATGTAAGAATGCTGTTCGTGGACTACAGCTCAGCATTCAACACCATAGTACCCTCCAGGCTGGTATGCAAGCTCAAGGATCTGGGACTAAACACAGCAATGTGCGACTGGATCCTGGATTTCCTGACAGACTGCCGCCAGGTGGTGAGGGTGGGCAACCTCACCTCCTCACCACTGACCATCAGCATAGGAGCGCCCCAGGGGTGCGTCTCCAGCCCCTTCTGGTACGACCTCTACACCCACGACTGCGTGGCGACTCAAACTTCGAACACCATCGTGAAGTTTGCAGACGACACAGCGGTCGTGGGGCTGATCTCGGGGGGCGACGAGACGGCCTACAGAGAGGAGGTGGGGGCCCTGGAACAATGGTGCCAGGACAACCACCTCTCTCTGAACGTCTCCAAGACCAAGGAGATCATTGTAGACTACAGGAGGGGGGGGGGGGGGGGGGCACACACCCCCCAATCACCATCAACGGCACAGTGGTGGAAAGGGTGGACAGTACCTGGGAGTCAACATCCACCAGGACCTGACTTGGGCCGGCCACACCGCCACTGTTGTCAAAAAGGCCCAACAGCAAATACACGGACTCAGGCGCCTGAAGAAATTTGGGCTAAGGCCAGAAATCCTTACGGACTTCTACAGAGGCACCATTGAAAGCCTGCTGACTGGCTGCTTCACCACCTGGTACGGGAACTCTACCACCATGGACCGCAGGGCGCTACGGAGAGTGAGACGCGCGGCCCAGCACGTAACAGGATGTGAGTTGCCAGAACTGCATGAACTGTATAAACAGCGGTGCCTCAGGAGGTCCCTGAAGATCATCAAAGACACAAACCATCCCCACAACAGCCTGTTCTCCCTGTTACCCTCAGGGAGAAGATACAGGGTTCCAAAAGCACGCACAAATCGCTTGAGGAACAGTTTCTTCCCGCAGGCCACGAGACTCCTTAACATACACAAATAGTGTAGTAGCCGTACTGTACCGTACTGTAGCTGCTACCATTACGTATGTCTAATGTTTAATTGTATGTTTAATAAGGAATATGCTATTTGCACCTGTATGTCAAATACGCCGAATTTAAAACGCAGAGTTTAATTGTATGTAGGGATGTCACGATACCAAAATTATGAGTTCGATACCGATACCTGCCTAAATATCTCGATACCGATACTGAAACGATACCACGGCAAAAAACTAAAACATCAGGAAAAGTAGTGGAATAAATAGAGGGGACAAAACATGGAACTTAAAACTTATTTTATTGATTTAACAAGGTAATGCACAGCCATGTAGTCATTTTACTACATGCTGGTAGTACTGCCACCACGTGTGGCGCTGAACATGCTAGAACTTTTATTAGTTCTAGCATAGAACTAATACATAGCCCAATACATGTAGGCTAGGTGTTTTTTAGGTGTTTTTTACAATTAATTCGTATATCATTAATAATTGGGATTATTGTAAATATTAGGATAGGTGACATCAGATGACTGCTTACCATGTAAAAGCTTTAATAACACTGGCATTGAGAGCCATAGTGTTATTAAATATTGTACATGGTATGCAGTCATCTGATGTCCCCTCCCCTAAACGTTACATGTCATGACTTGCTCCTTCCTTGGCAGAGATCTGTGCTCCAGCACATTGCCTCGTGTTTTACTGTAAACGAGTAGGCTATTGTGACAAGCGAACTTTTTCAGTGAAACAAGTTCGCTTGTCACACAATACTCGTTGGACTTATTTGAGGGCATGTATGTTTATCGTTCACGTTCGCTAACCTGTCGGTCTTTAAACTCTTTGAACAGGTCGGGGTGCCTGTCGGCAAGATGTTTAGCCAGGTTCGATGTGTTTGATCCTTTCGCTTGCGTCACGTTGAAGCACCTTTTACACACTGGTTTGGATGTGTCCACGGGCTTGCCTTCGCTGTCGGCAACGTAAGCAAAATATTTCCATATTTCGCTTCGTGCATCTGCTTTTTCTACAAGCGTTGGTCGGCTTGCAAGACTAGAAGAAGCCGCTGCCATTTTCGCTGCGTCTGTCCTGTGTGTCGGGGTGCTGTAGTGAGGACTGAACGACTGTGGCCAGAGAGCGAGCAGAGGGAAGAGAGGAAAGTCGACACGCCCCCACATGAAGCAGACAGAGTCAGAGACGAGCTTTTTTTCACTTTTCACGAGTCACCATTGGTTCAAGGCAAGGCTGTGTTGCCTTCACGTGAGGTGGGAGACAGGCTCTCAACTGTAATGCCGCTGTGTCTCTCTCCTCCGCTAACAAACACCACGGTCGCACACTGACGCAACCCATGACATTTTTTTAAGTATCGGTACTAAATTAACGTGGTATAGTATCCTTTTTAACGGCAGGGAACCGCGGTACCATACTAATACCGGTATACCGTGCAACCCTAATTGTATGTTTAATAAGGAATATGCTATTTGCACCTGTATGTCAAATACGCCGAATTTAAAATGTTTAAGCACGTCTAAAGTATGCACATGACATGTGCACCTATGTGCAGTGAATATGCCACTGTCTCTGACTTGTCTTATCACTATACTGCCTTATTGCTTGTTGTGTCTCTTGTTGTTTTGCACTCATATGCCCTGTTATATTTGTACTATGTTGTAAACGGAGTCCACAGCACAAGAATTCAACACGTGATACTTGTACCATGGAGTGACAATAAAAATCTTGAATCTTGAATCTTGAATCTTGAATATCAACATTACATGGCTCATGGTAAATCTTGTATGGAAAATGAAGGTAAGGGTCCAACGAACAAAACTAGCTATTACTGTACATTTAGTCACCACAACATCCTAACTGCGACAATCATCAATAAAACCATATTTGTTTATGTTGCAAATCCGTGAAGTAGATATTGTTTTCATTCGGTTTCCGGTTTGTATACCGTGAAGGCAAAGGTCGAATGACGAATGACGACCCATTTTGGAAACTAGAGACTCTAGAACAAAATGAGTCCTTCCACAAGTTGCTGTGAGCTCTATTGGCTACACAGTGTGTCAGTCAACTCAAGTCGTGCTGTGCTTGGATGTTGACAAATGTGGGCGTCTGTTTTGCGTAAATCATAGACATCGAGCCCAATGGCAGATCGTTCAAATTTGACTGACCAGTCTTGTAGCGAATGAAATTTCCTTTTCCATGAGTGGTGGAACTCTTTGTTTGGGTGGGGAGGGGGGGATTGAGAGCTCTGCGTCTAGGAAAGAAAGTTTTCATGGAGTTTTGAATAGCGCACAGGACAACAACAACAACAAAGTAAAAGACAATTATTTTGGTTTTTCTGATTTGTTTTATTTTATTTACAATGCCGAAAGCAAAGAAGAAGACTCATTTTCTTGGGACAAAGTCTCATTTTACAGTGGAGGCTGCAGAATTTTGCAGTTGCCGCTAACACTTTATAATAACGTTCAGTAGTAAGTCATTTATAAGCTATTAGTTAATGATGAACTAATGATGAACTAATCATTTACAAAACATTAACATTTGTAGATGATTCATATGTGTTATGTAAACATATCACAAATGTGTTGTAAGTCATCTATAAACGTTTAGTAAATCATGAAATGATCATACATACATCATTTGTAAATGATTAGTAAGTGATTAGTCAATATATTATGGATCACTTGTAAGTCATTCAAAGTGTTTTTGTTATTCCAACAATATCTCTTTGTTAATAATGAACAAATGATGAGCAAATCATTAGTAAATGATGTATAAGCTAGTCGATACATAATGAATTACTTGTAAGTCATTCAGTTTTTATATTTCAACTATCTGTTCTGTCTATCAATATCTATTTTGTCACTATACACATTTGTTAATGATGAACAAATGATGAACAAATCATTACTATATCATCTGTATATAATTTGTATCATTACTTGTAAGGTATAGCCTGTTAAAAGCCTCAAAACAGGGAGATCCGGATTCGGATTCCGGACTCCTCATCGTACAATTCGGTTCACCGTACAAACCCCTAAGTCATCCAAGTCCGGAAGTGCCAAGTTAAGTCACTAAGTCACCCAGGCCAAGTTGGGAAGCCCCTAAGTCATCCAAGTCCGGAAGCGCGCCAAGTTAAGTCACTAATGGCCCATTTCCACCGCAGGTAGTAGCGCGGTCCCGCTCCGCTCGAGTCGATAAATGATCTCATTCCACCGCTAAAAACTGTCCCAGCCCGGGTGGTATTGGGGTCGAGTCTTGCTACTTTTCGTACCTGCCTCGTCGGGGTTCTATTCTGTGAACCCGGTACCATACGGTGACGTGAAAACATTGTTGACGACTGATTGGTCAGGCAGAATCGTGTTTACTCTGTCTATCTAATGACTGTCAATGCAATGCTGCATACCAGTTTAGTGGGCTTACCTTCTCTTCTGTTATGTATATTTCCATCAGTCTTTTGTGTTGCTGCCTTCGCCTCCGGTGAAATAAAATCGTGGCGGTGGTTTCAATTGTCTGAGAGAGAAAAAAGTCTGCTGCTCAGGAAGCTCCTGTAGTTAGTTGAGTGCAGCGCTCCGCTAGGCCGCAGCGGGTCTTTGGTGAAGCCGCGGTCTTGCCTGGTGAGAGGCCGCGGGGTACAGGCTTCACTCTGTTGCGCCTCTCCCGTCCGCGCGCAGCGCATGCCTGTGAGTTTGACTAACTACAAAGTGATATCCATTCTCCTGGCCGATTGTCACATTTGCCCATGTACACTGTAGGTCATTTAGAGGCACCAGTATTTCATAAACAGTTTAAAAGTTCTGTGGATGGATTTAATTGTAACGTTATGTTATAGCCTACTTCGGCTATTAGGCGGAGGACAGATATGCGGTCGCTATGACGACCAGCTGTGGGCGGGGGTGGGCGGGGGCAGATGAACGGCGGTCGAAGCAGAACATCCATCGGGCCGAAACGAGTAGAGCTGACTGGTGACGAGCTGTGCAGGGCAGTAAAATGTGGTGGCAATGAGCCATAAGTCACCCAGGCCAAGTCGGGAAGCGCCAGCCGTGAGTTGCTGTAAGACGCCATAAGTCACTAAGTCACCGTATAAACCCCTAAGTCACCAAGGCGAAGGCCAGGCCACGTCGGGAAACGCCAGGCCAGCCATGAGTCGCCGTAAGACGCCATAAGTCACTAAGTCACCAAGGCTGAAGGCCAGGCCAAGTTGGGAAGCTGTTAAGGGCCAATTAACTTCTGGAAATTAGATTTTCCTTTTGGGGGATTCTCTCTAGCCCAAATAGATGCCGCCCTCTTGCCTAAAGAGGAGCGCCATCTTACAACGGAGTCATACGCCAAAGTACTTGCCATGCATGCCACTTGCTAAATAAAGTCTCTTGTTAAACCCTTACCGACCGGTCTCTCATGATTGAATTATGATCAGTGTTGCTGTACCATAACTGTAGCAGCTATGACCTGTTAGTGAAGCTCCTCCCCAGGCCGACAGAAGCAGTCAGCATGAAGCACTGCAGCACAAACTACAAAGTCTTCCCCAACTGTAATAAATGATGTGTAAATCATTTACAAGTCACTTATAAAGCTTTCTGTATCCCCTGATCTAAAGTGTAAACAATTCATCACACATACATGTGTTGCATCATTTGTAGATAACTGTGAGCCTGTTAGAATTCAAAATCCTTTCTACCAACATAACTAGCCTGTTATCTCTACTGTAGGCTACTGTACTGTACTGTGCAGTCAACCTAGTGACATCATCTAGCAGCGAGCTACTTGGCGAAAAGGTGAAATGTGATCATATGAGTACATGAGTCATGATTAAATGTTTCATGTCCTCATGTCCTCACACAAGTCATCTTTGCTTACTTTTATTACAGAATGTGAATCTATCTAATCACTGCTAGTCTACCTCTGTGAGATCTCTAACCAATCATGGTCAAATGTTGTATCATTCTGGGTGATTTCCTCAGCTGAATCAGCGTCTGGGCATGCTTCCTGTTTTTACCAACTCTTGCTGAGGCTATTACCTTCAGTTCTCCTTGTGGTTGGTATAAGGGAAGTCTTACTTTTGAAATGATAGTCGAAAGTCGTAGAGAATGTTTGTTGTGATCATAGTTTCACTTTGATCTCTCTAGCTACAATACAGTCATGGAACTCTGATTCCTCTGATGGAACTGATATGAAAAAGGTTGAGAATCACTGGGGGGGACCTAAATATATATATATATATACAGTATATATATATATATATATATATATATATATATATATAATGACATATAGGCCTAAATTACATAGCCTATGAATAAACAAACCTAAACATGTGTCCCTGTGTATTTTGTGGTAATTTAATAGCAGACACAATTAGATTTTGATTTGATGCAAGTGGTATTTCAAAACCAGAGGAGATGCCTTCCCCTGTTATCTACCCGGTATTTGTGAAACAAAATCATTGAAGTGAAAGTTTTGTCACAAAACTATATTGTTGCATATTTTATTTAAGTGGGTATACTCAAATCCTGGAGCTTTCCTAGTGGATATACTGCGTATACCTGCGTATCACGTAGACTACACCACTAACAATTGTTTTGAGGCTTTTAACAGGCTACTGTACCTTAAGTAATTAATGATACATCAACAAATTACTGTATATACAGATCATTTACTAATCATTTGTTCATGATTAACAAATGTGTAATGACAGAACATATGTTTAGAATGTATATTTAGAATACTGTACAATGAGACCAAAGCCGAAGTTATGGACTCACTGAAGAAAGCGGGTAGGATAGCTCTAACTTGTGATGCGTGGACAATACATTGTTACTGCGCACATCATCACTGAACACTGACAGTGGCAGCTAGCGTCTCATGTACTCCAAACAAGAGTGATGAGTGACTGGTGCAAATGTGGCAGAGCTGTTACAACATGTAGAAGAAGTGATTCAGAATATGCTGAAGTGGAGTTAATTTACTATAGGATGCTGCTACAGACACAACTGGCGCACTTGTTCATTTTCCTGTTGGTTCTTTGCAATGCTGGGAAATATGTTGCCAAATGTAACCTTCCAGTTGACACATCTCTTCCGCTTTGTTAATAAAAGATAATGGAAGTAAATTCATCTGTTTATTTGAATGATGGATCATTACAATGCAATTAAATTCACTTTATTTTAAAAGTAGTAACATAGTGAGAAAAAGAAAGCATGTATTGAAAAAAAAAGATGCATCAAGATGCATCTATAATCGATGCATTGAGATGCATCGATAATCGTTTTATAATCGAATCGTAGCCCTCTGAATCGAAATCGAATCGTTAGGTGCCTAGAGATTATATATATATACATATATATATATATATATATATATATATATATATATATATATATATATATATATATATATATACCAATATGTACCAACACAACGCCAGTACATATGTACATATATATATATATATATATATATATATATATATGTACATATGTACTGGCGTTGTGTTGGTGGTAATTGCAGCAACCCATGTTAACTCATTGAGTGCCAATGACGACAATCGTCGTCAATTCAAATACTAACGTAGAGTGCCAATGACGACGATTGTCGTCAATTGCATTTTTTGACGGTGGGACGTGGATCAAAGCCAGATGCATCTCCTGTACAAATATTGTAGCTATTGAAGGTGTATAACCTATTTTACGGACCCATTAGGTGGCGACAGTGCTCTCCAGATTAGAGAAAGGTGGGGAAAAACAGCAGAAGAAGCCCCGTGATGAAACGGAAACCGATGAGAGCCGGAGCCAGAGCCGTATAGATTGCTCTGGCTGCAGCTAACGTTAGCTGCGAACAGCAGTCAATCCGCGCCCACAACTGAGCCCCTCTGTCTCTGCTGCATAGTTTCTCCACACGATTAGCCGCCAGAAAAGCAGCACCCGACGCCGAAGGGCCAAACCATTCTCAGCAGTCCGGTTTGGCTTTTCGGTGTCGCGCTGGGAGCCGGTGCACAAAAACGGAGTGCTCCGAAAATAGACCTGGGTGCGTGAAGCTGTGTTAGTGTGGGGAGGAGTTTGCAGCTGAGAGGGGGGTGGGGCACGCAGGGCACCACACAACTACACCACGTCACTACATCAGAAAATATTAGCTTCAGAGTCAGTGAATGTGCTTGAAATGCTTCATTTCACAAAAGGCTGAATATCTCAGCTTCTAATTTGAAACGTCTGTTTTTGCTGAAAACAACCTATCTTCTCCGGCTGATAACTAAAGAACGGAAAATGGTATCAATAAACTTTTTTTTGCTGATGATACAATAGTCTCCTCGTTCTTTGTGCGTGTTCGGTGTTTACATAGTAATATCACACAATATTCTGTGGGCCTCGAGAAATCACTGAAAACGCTCTGAAACTCTGGCACTGGGAGCGTCCGTTCTCCAAAAGTGGCTGGCACTCAATGAGTAAAGGCCTTGCCCAGGGGTGGATTCGAACTGCCGACCATCGGCTTATGAGGCGGACACGTAAACCACTGCACCAAGAGAGCTAGCTGAGCTCCCTTGGCGGAGCTGATTAACGTGCCTTTATACTGGGGGAGTGAGTCTAACCAACCTACTCGCTAACACTCAGGACTCACGAGGAATCGTGCTGATTCACTTAGGTTATATATTATATACAGTATATATATATATATATATGTGTTGGATGTAATCCAAAAGGTACTGGAGCACACAGATCAAGTGTATAATGGAGTTTTTATTCAACTAACGTTTCGACACTACTGTGTCTTCATCAGAGTGAGAGACTCTGATGAAGACACAGTAGTGTCGAAACGTTAGTTGAATAAAAACTTCATTATACACTTGATCTGTGTGCTCCAGAACCTTTTGGATTACATCCAATTATCTATATCGTAAGTCTGCCTTTTCTGAGAAGCACCAGACCAGCCTGCTGGGCTGCAGAGGTTGAGGCGCGCTTAACTACATCCTGCATATATGTGTGTGTGTGGCGTCCACCCGCTATGCCGAGCACCCGCAGTGCCGACAGCCCGCAGTGCCGACAGCCCGCAATGCCAACGTTAGGTTTAGGCGTGGGGGGTGGGAGAGGTTAAGGTTAGGGTCTGGGGCAGGTTAGGTTTAGGCATGGGGGTGGGAGAGGTTAGGTTTAGGGTTAGGGTCTGCGGGAGCTTAGGTTTAGGCATGGGGGGTCGGAGAGGTTAGGTTTAGGCGTGGGGCTGCACACCGCCTCGTTCAGCTGGTTCTGCTTGTGAGCTATCGGCATTGCGGACTGTCGGCACATATGTGTGTGTGTGTGTGTGTGTGTGTGTAGTCTTGCTCTATAAGGCTTAGGCTTGCTGTATCCACTAATCTAAAGTGTAAACAATTCGTCACACATAAATGTGTTAGCAGTGGTCTATGTGCATATATGTGATTTGAGTGTACCCACTTAAAAATGTCAAATAAAAAATTTAACAATATAGTTTTGTGACAAAACTTTCACTTCAATGATTTTATTTCACAAATACCGGGTAGATAACTGCAGGGGAAGGCATCTCCTCTGGTTTTGAAATATCATGTGCCTCAAATCAAAATCGAATTTGCTATTGAATCTCCACAAAAATACACAAGGACACATGTTTAGGTTTGTTTATTTATAGGCTACTTAATTTAGGTCTATATGTCATTATTTAGAGAGAGAGAAAGAGAGAGAGAAAGAGATTTAGGTCCCCTAGGCGAGTGATTCTCAACCTTTTTCATATCAAGGACCCCTAATTTAGTCCACCTCAGCGCCCCTTTGATGAGATTTTGTCTCTCAAACCAAAATCAGAGTTCCATGACTGTATTGTAGTTAGAGAGATAAAAGTGAAACTATGATCACAACAAACATTCTCTACGACTTTCGACTATCATTTCAAAAGTAAGACTTCCCTTATAGCAACCACAGGGAGAACTGAAGGCAAGAGCCTCAGCAAAAGTTGGTAAAAACAGGAAGCATGCCCAGACGCTGATTCAGCTGAAGAAATCACCCAGAATGATTCAGCATTTGACCATGGTTGGTTAGAGATCTCACAGAGGTAGACAGCCGCTGGACGAGTGCTTCTCGCCATCAGCTTGTTATCCGGTCAGAAACCTATGCTGCTACATGCTACAATTTAGCACAATGTAAATAGGCTAGTGCCCCCCCCCCCCCGACCCCCCTCAAATACAGGTAATTTGACTGCTATATTCACACATGTGAGCCCTCAGGTGTGAAGGGAAATTCCGGGAAATGGCCGATATTGATTTACAGGCAATGTTCCTGTACGCATGTGTGAAAACGGCTATAGAGAGAGGGGGCTTGGTGCAATACTTTTTTTTATTAGACTGCACACGTGTTTTATTATATTGTACAAGTTTATAGTGTGCAGTGCACATTGGTCAATTGACAGTTCCTATGTGCAATTGTGCTTTTTTGAAAGACAGGGATGCAAACTAGTCACTAGGTGACAGTCACCTTTTTCATACCAACATAGGATTATTTTTGAGTGGTTTTATGTCTGCCCTGGTATCTGTAACCTTTTTCACTTTCCGTGACTTTACATCCCTGCAAAGAGTAAATAAAACTATTTGTACTCAAGTTATTTGGTTTGACTCTATTCTTCTACTTCTATAGCCTCAGCCAGGAAGGATTTATGACATCACTGATGACATCACAATTGCTTTTGGCCACTTTTAGAGAGGTTTTGGGTAACTAAGAGATTTGAAAAAAGAAAAAGAAAAACTAAAATACAACAAAGTTTGTTTTTATGAGTAATTTATGTGATAATGTTGGGGGGGGGGGGTGAATATATACCTCTAAAGTCATTTGGTTACCAGGTGTCCATTTGGAGTCTCCAAATGGCTTTTTGGAAATCCGCCTAGGTATCTCCTTACAAAAACCACTGCCAAATACTCATGTTTTGGTATTTTTTCATCTCCTTTGAGTTGGGATGTGGTAAAGCCTGTGGCTATGTCTCCATTGGGTTTCTAGCCATAAATACAACAACCACAGGTAACTATTTACACTCTAAAAGTGTTTTTTATTCTAGGCGAGAATCAACCACTGTGTTTTAGCTGGTGTTACTCAGGGTCAGTAACACATAGAGTCATTCTGACACTTGGAACAGAAACTTCAAAGTCTTACCTTTCAGAAATGGTCAGTTGTCTGTAACCCTAGCGGTTCAGCAACAGTAAGCATTTTAGTTCGGGTATGTCATTTTCACCATTTTCTTCAGAAATAGGTGGCTTTAAGGACCCCACCCCTCTGTATTAATAGCCTCATGGTGCATTTTCAAATTCTATTGTTCTAATTACATCTCTCCCAGTTAGCAGTATCCCAAAATCATAAGTTTGTGATGAAATAGCCTACGCTGCGGTGCGGGCTTTAAAAAAAACAAAAAATAAGTTTTGAGCACCACAGTCCACACATGCTGTGTGCTGTGGTTTGGTGAAATTTGGACTAAATTAGAAGGCAAAATAGCGATTTCTGTGAAATAGACCCCACCCACAACACTTTGCAAGTCGATTATATCGCAACGGTGAGATCTTGCTAAAGAATCATTCATCATAATTATAATAAAAGCATTGTTTATTCATCAAGTCTCCTGATTGAAAGAGAAATAGCGAAAAAATGCTTTTGGACAAACGTCTAAATGGCGGAAAATCTAGTTAGACGGAAATGGGCGTGGTCTACAGTATATAGAAATAATGTTGATCGTAGAAGCTATGGTTCCAAAGTTATGTACCAAAACATAAAGAGGGCAGCTATAGCGCCACCGTGAGGTCAATCGGTGTAATTTTTTAGGCCAGAGTAGAAGAGTACTTTATGAAGCTATACCCAATTTGGGAACCGTCGCTCTTATGGTTTGTGAGCTATGGGTACTTGCCATAGCTCCCCCTATAGTCGAAATGACACAATTGTTTTTTTATCAGCTCAGAGTACATAGCTGCACACCTGTACCAAGGTTCATTCGCAACGGACAATGCGTTCCGGAGTTAGGGCGATTTTTGTGAACTAGGCCACACCCACAAAAGTTTGGAAGTCGATTATATCCAGTGCCCAATTCAGCCTCCCTCTTTTTGAAGCCTATGCGGAAATTGCATTCTTTCAAATGGCCAGTGGGGGGCACAGTTTGTGTAGCACTCCCCAGGAACATGCATTCAACTCTATAGGAAACGAGTCAACTTCTCTCTCGGTCTATGTCTTAAATAAATACTTTCCAAATTAGTTTATGGTCTGAAAAAACAATTTCAAGTCTTTTTCATGCTCTCTCTCCGTTTTCAAAATTATAGACCCATTTCGAGGAAAATTGACGACAAACATTGGATAATAAGAACAGTAATACTTCCGACCGGTAGAGGCAATAATGTGCCCCAAGGCATCAGATAGCAAGTAAGCAAATTATCAGAAAATAGCGGTACTTTATGATATTTTAATAATGTTAGTAGACACACGTAACTACAGTATATAGATACCCTACATCTAACGTTCATAACATGGCGGACCATTTAACGTTATCTATACCCATAAGCGATTCTAGGCTTTCCAAACAGGGGTTGCAACACCAAGAAGGTAATAGTACTCTGACAGGGGGGTATCTAGGGGGGGCAGTGCCCCCCTGGACAAAGAAAGTTTGTAAATTTTAAAGTAAAATGCATTAATCTGGTGCACTCTGAGAGCAAAATGAAGAGGCTAGTAGATATGAAGAGGGGCGGCTCTAGTCATATTGGTGACTAGGCGAGGTGTTAGGCGAGATTTGACTTGCCCCCCCCCCCCCCGCTCCACACACACACGTCTGTGAATCACCAGCATTTATTATTATTATTATTATTATTATTATTATTATTATTATTATTATTATTATTATTATTATTATTATTATTATCATCATATAAAGATTTTGGTCGTTTGAAGCCAGATTTATAGCAATATCTCATTTTAAATTAACATTAGGATTAGATTTACTCCTTTTCTCACTCCCATGTCATCACCTGCTCTCCCTGCAGGGCTTGAAATTAACTTTTGATCACCAGCCAATATGGCTGCTAGATTTTAAAGTACCAGCCAATTAGAATTTCCACTAGCCAAAATGTCTTTTCTTTTCTTTAAATAAACCAGAATATGAGTGCCACTGCCACTGGGTTAATATAAGCATAAGTATCAGTAAAAATAAGTAAAAAAATAAAGAGATTTTTTTTTTTTATCCATTTATTTTTTACATGTAAATTGGTAGCAGGGGAGCACTTCAAGTGTGTCACTGGTTACTCTGTGTTTATCCGGGCCTGACTTGTATACTTTATTATGCCTCCGCCGGCGATAACCAGGCCAGAGGCATTATGGATCCGGGTTGTCCGTCCGTCCGTCCGTCCGTCCGTCCGTCCGTCCATGGTTCGTTAACGCGATATCTGAGGAACGCCTTGACGGAATTTCATCAAATTTGCCTTAAACATCCACTTAGACTCAAGGATGATCTGATTCGATTTTGGTGGTCAAAGGTCAAAGGTTCAGGTCACTGTGACCTCTCGAACGCCATTTTCAAGCTTGTTAACGCGATATCTCAGGAATGCCTTGACGGAATTTCATCAAACAGGACAGTGCCAGATTGATATACTGTAGGAAAGACTGTTGCAATGACAAACCACATGAACTTCACATGTGCTATTTCAGATGTGATCACATGTGAAAACATGTTAAATATCACATGAAAACATGTGGAACACATGTGAAACAGGTGGTTTTGGAACGTTTTCACATGTGAAATGTGTGAAACCCATGTAAATTCCCATGTGATTACATGTGAAACCTATGTGATTTACATGTGAAACCCATGTAAATGTTGTTTTCCACATGTGGAAAACATGTTGCTATACAACATGTGGCAAAACATGTTATCACATGTGATAACATGTGTTCCACATGTGAAAATGTTCCAAAACCACACGCTTCCCATGGGTTTCACATGTGTTCGACATGTTTTCACATGTGAAATTGAACATGTGGACACATGTGAACCTCGTGTGTTTTTTCTAAATTATATCAAACAACAAAAACCTTCAGATTGCATCCCAAATCTGATCAAATTGAGTATATGAGCCGGGTGAAATTAGCGGGTGCTTTGACGTGACAATAATGGGAAACCTCTGATGACAGTTGCCAATATGCTGATATTTGTCACTTACCTGCTTTGATGATTTATCATCATTAGGTAAGCGGACAGTCATCTTCAACACCACGTTATCCAAAGTGATCGCATGCCCTTCTTTCCCCAAAACTCTTTGCCGGTCTGTAAGAAAGTCAAGTCAACCATTTCCGTCAAATCGTAGGCTCCCAACATACTGTATTTAACATACAAGGACTACCGACTGGGGTCCCTGCCCCAAGAATAAAACTACAATGTATAAGAACGGTAAGAAACGACACATACAAACACATAGCACATAACAAAATGTTAACTTATTTCTTCTCAACACATTATTGGTTATAGCCTAATGAATGTCATCTGGGGGAGATTAATATAAGAAAATTACAGAAGAGAAGAGAAGAGAAGAGTCCACAGAGGAAATCTGTGTCTGTCTCCTTCAAAATGACAGTAGCCTACCCCCGATATAAATTATCATTATTAGGAGCCATGGCAATGGACTCAAAAGAAAGAAAGAAAACATCTCTAGGCGTAAATAAGACAATGTTTTTTTTTATCACCAATTAAAACAAATGACAAAAAACAATATGAACTTATTTATCTACAAAGAAACATTGGAATGATAGAATAAGCACCTGTGGGATGACCAAAAGTAGGCTACTCTCTGGGGTATGCTGATATCCCACAAATAGCCTACGTAAATAAAGTTGTCATGTGATCAGGTCAGACTCACCCTCCACTGTTCGGAAGCGCAGCACCGCCGTCCTGCTGCAGTCCTCATACTCAACTCGACAATCGCCGCCGTTTGATTTCTTACTTTGGAAATATTTCACTAACTTGTTTTTCAGTTTGGGAATATTGTGTTGACCGAGCTCGACGAGCAAGGCGTGAGGATACGCGTTGTCCATCGCTGCTCCGCTGGCTGAGTCAACATGCGTAGAGAGGGAGAGACGAGTCTGTCACTTTGTTTCTGGTGAAATGACTTTGACCAAGCCAGTTTGATCTCGTGCTTGAAAGAAGCAAGGTAGGCTAGGACTAGTTTTCAAGGCAAACCCGTGTAGCGTTAACACAGGCTGTGACTGTTGAAGGCAGGGCAAACCTTAAATAGCAGAAAACCTTTGGGGGGGAGGGGGGGAGGCGTATATTCCATCTTTCTCCTTTCACTTTCAGGCTGACTGGGCATGTTGACTCTGACAGCCGCCCCCTCCCTCTGGAATGCCATCCTCAGTCACAAAAAAAGCACTCAAAACCCACCTTTTCACTGTTGCTTTTGACCTACATTATAATCTTTTTTTCTCTCATCTATTTTAATATTTTTCTCTCTTTATTAAAGTTTTATCCTGTGTTTGTAAAGTGTCTTTGAGCACGGTCAAAAGCAACAGTGAACAGTGAAGATAATGTACATTACATTAAGCCCCCGTCAGGGGCGGTTCTAGGCCTTTTTTGGGTGGGCTTTAGCCCACCCAAAAATAGTCTCAGCCCACCCCAAAACCCCCCCCCCTCCAAATCCATGGTGGTCATTAGTAGCAGTTTCTGTTAAAATGATCTTTATTTATTATTTATTTTTGCTTTAAAACTATTTTTTTTATTTTCTGCTTAAAGTTCATGAAAAAAAGTGGCATTCTTGTTTTTTCCCACAATAATTTCATAATACCATTTGTAATGCCACCGTTGTAGTGCTGTTGTTCAAAATTAAAGTACATTTTCTCAGATTTATTGGTGTCTTTAATAGTCAGTGTTTCCCATACACTGATCTATTTGTGGTGGTACACCCTACATAGATTTTGACCCCCACAAATACTGCCACATATTAATTCAACTAGTTGACTGCATATTATCTTGTCGGAAAATTATTCCAGCCAATAAGTTAGGAAGTTCCCTTTTGATTTAATTTTACTTTTGTTTTGCCTACAAAGCAAAATGTTACTTTACTTGAAACTCCCCTGAAGTGATTTTGGTATTATTTATGCAAGCATAATTCTACCATAAGTAACCTGTATGCAGAATATATAGTATATATAGGGAAACAATTATTTTTTCATCGCTGTAAAACCACAGAACGGTAAAGAAGATATTGATGTGTGTAGTTCTTCATAGATCTAGTCTCTTCATTTTGATCTCAAAGTGCGCCAGTTTGATCCATTTTTACTTGAAACTGTACAAATTTTTCTTCCGGGGGGGCATGCCCCCAGACCCCCCCAAGGGGTTCAGTGGTCCATGACCTTTGGGTGGGCTGAGCCCACCCAAAGCTCTGATGCTAAAACCGCCCCTGGCCCCCGTTAACACCATAGAAGCATCGAAGCAACGCTCAACCTACACTGAACCCACAAGTTTAATTTAGGCGTCCTTGTTAACAGGGAAAGCTGTTCACACCAGCCGCACTCGTGCCACGCCGAAGCCACGCTCACGCCTTGCTCAAGCGATCATTCAGGATTCACGCCTATTCCAATCGTCACGCGTGCTGAAGCCGAGCATTGATCTGTCAAGCCAGGCATGAAGTCAATGGGCATTGTGGGCGGGTTCAAGGCGCGCCAAGGAGGCGCTGAGAGGAAAAGAGAAGGCTTTTTGTGTGAACGGTTAGGTGTCCGTTCAGCTAGTGCATGCCTCAAGCTTCAGCTCTACTTATGTTGGGCGTCCTGACTCCTGTGTGAACAAGGGCTAAGATAATGTAGTTTACATCATTACATTACTAAAGATACAATAATGAGTAATACTGTTCTGAATTCTACTCATATTCTAGTATTTCTTATATTTCCAGTGTTATACTTATTGAACAATAATTTCAATAATTACTCTCTGATTAATAATGCTAACAATAATAAGAGCAATACTGCCTTGAAAATATCCATGTGATTGTGAGCATAGAATGAATGATGCAAGTGCCTGTGCAAGAGAGAAGTATTGGGAAAAGAGAATAAAAGGAAAGGTAGAAGAGATTTTGAAGGGATTTTTTAGGAACTTTTGTTCATATTCAATGTTATGTGTAAGTTAATTGCAAAAGTGAGCAAAGTTGGACTTACTCTTCAAATCAGTAGGCTTTTTTTGGCACTGGATTTTCCCTACTGTTCTATCTGTTAAGCACACACAGAACAGAACAATTGGATTGTGTAAACACTGGATTAAGGGATGGGGAAAACAGGATAGTCGAGGAAATCATGTGATACAAAGATGTTTACTCATTCATGGATAGGGTAATACAGGATATTCCAGGAAATCATGTGATACAAAGATTGTTTGTGTATGCATGCTCATATCACGTCAACCTAATACAGGATATTCCAGGAAATCATGTGATACAAAGACACACACACACACACACACACACACACACACACACACACACACACACACACACACTGCACTGTGCACTCCCACTCCACACTCCCATTTCTTATATTTCCAATCTTATACTTATTGAATTGTATTATACTTATTCAAAATAATTTATCGTTTATTACGATCAAACGCTTTTGAGGCGTCAATAAAACACATAAACATTGTGGAATTCTGTCTATCATACTTGTTCCTTTAAAAAAAAATCCTTAAAGCAGCTACGAGCAACTTTTTCGATTGTTATTAAACAGTATAATTACAATATTGATGCATCACATCTTACCTATAATAGTAGCTGAGACCAAAGCCGTGTGAATCGGAGATTGCTCCCTTAGATGATTATTAAGTCTGTGTCTGTCTAAACTCGTGTCAACAGGGGGCTCTCTCTCTCTCTCTCTCCTTACCGCCGGACCGGATAAACGCGGAAGTGAAACCCGGAAGTGAAACGCAGCTGCCTGCCTACCCCGTTCGCGCTGCCTAGCAACATAGCATAAACAATGTGAACGAAATGCATACTCTCGCGAACATCTCTCGTTATATTCTAACAGGTTTTTTGGAAGTTATTTTGTGATTATGGCCGAAGTGGCTGCTGCAAACCGTTTCATTTCACTTCCTGATCTGCCCTGGCCACAGACAGACTAACACTGGCCGATTCACTGAGGGTTCAAGCGAGACTACTCTGCGTTGGTCTCGTCTACTATTAGAGGTAAGAAGTGATGCATTGATATTAAATTTAGACTGTTTAATAACAATCGAAAATCTTGCTCGTAGCTGCTTTAAGATCAAAAATACACATATCATTGCCGTGCTTACGTTTAAAGCCAAATTGGTTGTCACTAGTCAAGATGTATTTCTCGAGTGTACTCAGTAAAGGCTGTTACTTTCTTTTTGGGGGTTATCCGGCTTTGAAGATGCAGTCGTCATGGTGGCTCTGTCTCTCTCTCTCTCTCTCTCTCTCTCTCTCTCTCTCTCTCTCTCTCTCTCTCTCTCTCTCTCTCTCTCTCTCTCTCTCTCTCTCTGTGACGAGAGGTTCTGGTACTGCCATACATCAGTCTTCTGCTATGCGGAGGAGACCCTGAAGAGTTTATATCCTGGATGGGTGGGGTCGGCCATCATTTTCTGAGACCGCTTTAGTATCCTGGCAGTGTGTTAGCCTGGTAACGTGAACTCACATCTCATTTCATTCTACCAGACTGTCTGGCCTTAAGCTTTCTCGCAGTGCAGTTGGGCGGGTGTACTTGCCTTGACAGACAACTCCTTCAGCCAATCAGCATTGGATCCAGTCAAACCCAAACGGCAAAAACATATTTTCCACTGACTCTGTTGCATACTCCTGTACTTGTATGTGTGATGATAGTCATGGCGGCTATTTACACCCGGGTGCAAATACCATCTGCCTTAAAATAACCATCAAACAATCTACCAATCACTCAATCTTAGTGAGTTCAGTGAATTAAAATGAACACGCCAGGAAAACATCAGTGATATGATATGGCCATTTTGTCATATCCAAAACCATTTCACAGAAAAGTCCTCCACATTTGAGGTGGAGGCTGTCAGACTGAGGAGGAAAATATCAGCACATGTCAGATGTCAGGTTTGGGGCAAAGTAGTCTCACGTGGTCAGACCCTCCTACGCCCTCGTTCACACTATACGCTGAAGCCACGCTGAAGCTACGCAGCGCTGTGGCAGTTTCATTTTGGCGTTCTTGTTAAGAGGTGAGACCGTTCACACCAGCCGCACGCCACGGCACGCTGAAGCCACGCTGAAGCTACGCTGCAGCGATAGTTTCAGCTTCTGTTCTATTTTTCAAGTGTGCACCGCGCTGCACCTGAGCTGCCAGGCATGAAGTCAATGCAAGTTGTGAGCGGGGAGAGGGCAGTGCCGAGCGAGGCACTGAGGAAAAGAGAGTGCTTGTGACTGATTTAACATGGCACTCAGCTTCTGTTAAGCGCTGCTGAATAGTGCCTGGTGTGAACTGGACTAGACTTGCTCACATGATGAGTGAGCCAGTGCAAATATAACCTGCAAGTGGAGCCAGACACAAGAAACATATTTTATGAATAATAATAGTGAGATGACTCGCTTATGGGTTAGGTTCTTCCTGACCCCAAACAGAAGCAGTATTTTATCTACGCCAAATCCCTGATTTGGGGGTTTGAAGAAAACGTTCTCCCTCCGCCACTAGGGGCAGAGCCCCACCTTTATAAAGGGCAGCGGATTGAGCTAGCATCATTCTGATAAAGCAATCTTTTCGACCACCCTCGCAAGAAGGTTTGTCTGGTGAGTCCACTCATATTAGTCATAAAACCGGGGGTTATATTCATAACCTTATGTTTTATTTCATAATATTTTCGCAAGATGACTCACTTATGGGATACGCGGGCTCCTGTATGCCAGATAGCTTATATAGAGCCAATGTGGACGTCACATCCTGCCTCACCATGCGTCCCAAGGTCTTAAAAGAATATCAATGGTGGTGAACGGCGATAGACTATGCTTTTTTCTATCATGTTTGAATTGTGCCATGACGGCCACATGTACATTTTGTCAATTTAAAAGATAACTATGCATGTCAACAAAGTCACAATTTGTCCTGAAACTGAAACGTAAGGTTTAGTTTTGTACGAAAACACTCAATCGACTACATCTCTTGTGTCGCACAATATACAGTACGTTACACCGACAACAACATGGCGTGGCGGGAGAGACGTCACTTATACGACTGATTGTGCTTAGTCTTTCTGATTTATAACATAGTGCCACAGTTTTACCACAAACTGTGACTTTCCTGACTTGCAAAGTTATCTTTTACATTGACAAACATTATGTGTACCCCGTGGCACAATTCAAACGGAAACGGGATCAAAAAAGTAACGTCCCGCTCTGTTCACCATTCATATTTTTGTCAGACACTGGTGCTCATAGGGTCTGACCGGAAGCGGACGGACTTTAACTCTATTGCTCCAACCCAAAGGGAAGCTGCCCTAACCCTAAAAGAACACGCCAATATTTTATGCGATTCGCATATTTGCCATATTCCCGACAGTAAGACGAGAAGATATACTCTCCTCTTCTCTGTGCATGCAATGTAGCGATGCAACCTCCCGCTAGTTAGCTTAGCACAATAAATGGTATATCAACATTTATTTTTCACAACTACCTCTCAGCACCGCAGCTCCCTCGGAGTGGTGAGCGGACAAGCAGCAGTGTCGAGCCAGAGTTAAATACACCACTTCTGGTCATACATGTAACTTTCAAAATAAAATCCCCGTCTTTCCCAGGCTTCAGCTGCTGCACTGCCAAACGTTGAGGAGTTATGCGCAGTAATGTAAAAAAAAAAATATGTCAGCTATTTTATGGAATTTATTGAGTTGTCTCGTGCCTGGAGGCTCTGCGTGTTGGTAACAGTTACAGTACAGAACAGGGTATTCTTTTATTTTGAAGACTATAAACGGAAGTAGTTGTTTTCATTGCCATATACTTGACACTGTGTGTGCCCGGAGGGGAAAATAAACCTGGCTTCTGCGCAAGCCTTGCTCAGTTACATTTATTTATACAGGGGAAGTCTCGATGAGAGCAATTCTCTCCTTTTCAGGAACAAGATTGTTTGGATGGCGAGAGATGATGGCCATTTGCATTGGAAAGCCTAGTACCACATGCATGGGTTACCACAGTAATGCATGGGTTACCCATTCCCAGAGCCGCAACTCCGCCTGCTATTCGTCCGTGATCGGCAAGCTGATGTGTGATCACTGGACAGGTGACCTATCAATCACCCCCTTTTCTATCGTCTATTGACTATTTTACTCCAAACAGGCAAGTTATATAAAAAAAATCACCCCCCCTACAGTTGTTATGAAAAGGTGAGATTAGCTCAAAACCGTGTTTTGCCCCATACTGGAAACATGTTTAATCTTACAAAGTCAGGCTTTTTACATGGGGTGAATGCCTACTGCACCCAGCCCATAAGTGGCTATTCGATGAACTACAGGTTTCAGGAACACTTCCTGGACTTCAGGTGGGAAGGTCTAATGCTGCGTTCACGTGCTCCTCGGAAGCTCCTACTTACCCGTTGTAGAGGTTAATTACGACAGCACCGCGTTCAAGTGCTCTTGGTCGGAAACAGCAACAACATGGATGGTTGTTTTCTCGTGGCTGTTTTCTTACTAAAAACAAGTAGTGGGTCATTATAGCTAGGCCATAATGTGCAACTACTAAAAATAAATGATAGCTACTATGAACAGAATAACAAAAATATAGCTTTTTACAGTCAGTTGGCGGCATGGACTCCATACTTTCCGCCATTGTTGTAGTACCGAATCCTCATGCAACGTCGGAAACTCTTTTTATTTTTGTTTCTCAAATCAGATTTGCCTGCAGTTTGAACGGGGCCTTAGCGCTAGATAGGAATTTGGATTCAGCTGGGCGTCAACTGGTGAGGAAAATCTGTCCCTCAGCCAGTTTTCACACTTTTCTGAACTTGAAGAGTGAGGAGGACTGGGTGGAGACCAGTGAAGTTCAGTCACATATAGCCTCACAGACTATCTCTATATGTGATATTTTTCTGCTAGAGGAGCAGTTGGGAGACACGATGGCCACAGAAGAGCTAGCACCTGGTGTTGCAGCTGGAGCCTGGACAGACTCCACTGACGGTACGTGCACATCTACAATGGCAAATTCGCTTTTCCGCTGTGTCGCAGCGTTTTGTGGGCGTGGAAACCAGCTTCCAGCTTGGAGCTGTAGCCTGTAGAAACGTTCTCAGGTCGAGCTACACAGGAGGGTGGGGGGAGGAAATGTGTAGGAAGAGCTGTCATTGGGTAGCTTCAACGAAAGGTCCCCCCCTAGTCCCGCCCCGCGAGCGTGAAGCCGCTCGGAGACAAGCCGCCTCTAGTCTGCGACAGTGAAACGCTGTGGGCGGTTCCAGCGGCAGGGGGCGCGAGGCAAATTGACCAATCAGACACGGAAATAGAGCAAGACAGCCTATCAAGATGCAGCGTCAAAGCGGCTTCCACAGGAGGCAAGCCACCGAGCGTTTCATGATGTGCACGTACCGTGAGTGAGTTAGCAAGCGAATGCGCTGCAGAGAAGGAGTGGAGAATCGAAGGCTTGGGAGGAGCTGTTCTCAGTGCCGGTCCTGACCTCCCAGGGGCCCTAAGCAAGATTCTGCTAAGAGGCCCTTCTACCTGGCCATTTGCCATCGCCACACAGTCACACCTGACACCTCAGTGCTCCCACTACAATCCTGTACAGTACATTCATTACCTGGTATTATTTGCTGAAGCTGTACTGGGTCATTGTTAGTATACTTGCTGAAGCCGACAGGGTCTGCGTTAGTACTGGATGAGCTTGACAACTGAGTCTGTGCTTGTACTGGCTCTGGCTGATGATCCAGCATCTCCTGACAAACCTAAGCATAGAACCTACTACTCTATGCGGCCTTCAAATCTAGTTTGTGTTGTGCGTGTAAGGTATACAGTAGGTAGTGCATTATGCCATATTGCACGAAATTCAGCACTGAACTCCGTCAGGTCCCCCTAAGCGCACTCCCCGAGGTTGAAGTCGATCCGACGAATGCTTCTCGAGATAAACCTCTTTTTGTGTTGCCAGTAGGTGGCGCTATGCCGAATTGCACAAAAGTCGATCGGACAAAAGGTTCTCAAGATATGAATGAATGAATTAATTTATTTGATAAATCAAAAAATACAGTACACTACAAGCATACAGTACAAAATAATTAATCAGGATGACACACAAAGGTCATCAAACTTATTGCCATTGTGGCCCCGACACACCAAACATCAAAATAGAACAATCAAGAATAAAATGAAGAAGAGATACAAACCAATGGGCTATATTATTGAATCTTACTCAGGTTTTTAAAATTATTCAGAGAATTGGCAGCTTTAATTGCATTATCCCTCTTATATCAAACTACACGAGTTTGAAGTCGATCCTACGAATGGTTCTCGAGATAAACAACTTTTTGTGTTTGCCAGTAGGTGGCGCTATGCCAAATTGCATGAAATTCGGCATTGCACTTCATCAGGTCCCCCTAAGCGCACTCCCCAAGTTTGAAGTCGATCGGACAAACGGTTCTCGAGATAAACTGCTTTTTGTGTTTGCCAATAAGTGGCGCTATGCCAAAAAAAATTGCATGTGTGTTACAGCTAAAATCTTTCCAGTATGTCACGAGTCACGACGGATGTTAAAGAAATTAAATGAATCAAATGGAGGTCAACAGATATATATTAGGTGTACACACTGGCCAAACATCTCATCCTCAAATTGACATAGGACGAGTAAAAGAACAAGTTGGCATCTAAATCCAGATTCAGTATGGGGGGGGGGGGGGATTGCGGTGCTATAGGGAAATATCCTCCTGAATAAGGTCAGTTAAGCATAATCATATCAGTTACAGATAATCATGGTCATAGTGGAGGTGGCAATTTTCAATAGATTGAATAAAGGAAACAGCACAAACCCTAGCATTGTCATGTGCAGTGTCATGGGAGTGATAATCACCATCACAGTCAATGGTCAGCTACAAGTCTAGGAGCTATAATAGCACCATGGTGGTGTTGTCGGGAGTGTGGGTATTTTCAAGCCTCTTAAGATGTTTCAGACCAAAGACGGAACAAAAACACCAAAATACAGATATTTGTTGACACATTTTCATGTTCAATGCTTTCACACCAAGAGTGACACCAACCCGCACTTCATGTTTTTGTGGGGTTTTTTTACAACTGAGGTGTGATTTATTCACACAGATTATTCACATCTGGTCTGAAAAGACCTTTATATTCATTGGTTGCTTGGAATGTTGTCAACTAGGAACTGAATGTTATTCTATTGTTGCACTCATTGTAAATTGCCCTGGATAAGAGCCAAGCAACTAAAATGTTAAAATGTGTATGAAGTGCAGATGGTTTCAATTCAACAACATACAGTAAACATTCTAAATGGAACCCTAGCTCACTTCTTGTTGCAGTGTTTGCTAGTACAGCACAGCTCCGAAAACATCACAGCAGAGCAGGACTGACAATTCTGTGAAAACTGTCTATATGAAGAACGATTTAAAAATCACCTGATCATTATCATTGTAAGACAAAAAAAGTGAAGGCATTGTAAAATGTAAGGCATCTTCTTATTTCTGTCAACACTCTGCATGCTCTATTTCTTGAATGTAATCAAATACTCAGGGTACGCCTGAGAGTCGTGGAAGATGATGAACATGGAGGGATTGGCCAGGCTCTCCACGACGCTGTCGTACTGCTGCATGGTGTTGGAGCTCTTATCCGGCGGCGCGACCATGCCTTTCTTCCCCAGGGTGAAATCCCCCGTCAGGACACGACAGAGGTACATGAACTTCTGCCCTTGGGGATCCGGCTTCGAGTATTGGTCCTTAGCAGAGTAATCGGCTTCGACAGCGAAGTATGTGCCGTCACCATAGAACGCAGCTGAAAATGGGATATTAGGAGAGTTATTAAATTGATCTGAATGGAGAAAGGCATAAAGATTATCGGGGAAAAATAAGACCTATTGCATTCGTAAATGACCAAAACACAGCACCTGTGTTATTAAATTATGTAAGTGATCGATCTACTCATCTATTCTAAATGCTTGCATGAGAATGACATAAATTAAGGTTTCAAAGTGAGATTAAGGAGGTCTCAGTTTAAGCATTAATGTTAAAGGTATACTTCTCACCATTCTTCCCAGCGTAACTCCTGTTGAAGCCACGTTCATTCATCGCGGCTACAGTGGTGTAGCAGGTGCCGTGGAAGAGACGCTTCTCATTGTTCAGGTGACCGTTTCTCTGCTCCATCTCCTGCTTCTTGATCTGAAAGCCCTTCCACAAGGTGGGATTCTGGATCCTCTCAATCTTAGTGGGGAATATGTGTTTATTTTTGTCATTCTGTTGCATTATATGTATATGTGTGTATATATATATATATATATATATATATATATATATATATATATATATATATATATATATATATATATAAACAAATTGTATTGCAGGATAGTACAATACAGCAATAGATGACTACATACAGTACAATGTTTTTGAGTATTTCCCCAAACATTCCCACCCCACCTCTATCCCCCATGAGCTGCTTGACCATAGCATATAATTATAAGGTATGGTTTACTTGGCTTGTATTTCCAAAAATGGAGCCTGTACATGAATTTACTACATAGCAAAATATCGACGTGTGTGTGTGTGTGTGTGTGTGTGTGTGTGTGTGTGTGTGTGTGTGTGTGCATGTGCGTGTGTGTATATATATATATATATATATATATATATGTATATATACGGTATATATATATATATATATATATATATATTGTCTATATATATATATATATATATTGTCTATATATATATATATATATATATATATATATTTATAAAACGGCTCTCTCAAATCAAGCAATCTGATTGGTTCACAGCCATTGTATAATTCCAGTAACCGAGTTCAATAACCCATGGCCATGGGTTATTGGTTGCCATGGCAACTCTCTTACTAAGAGAGTAATAATAAGGCTTACCTCAAATGACAACGTAGAAAAAAAAATGGCGGAGACAGCTGTCAGATCCTTGTGAATCGATCTTCGCTTATAACTTTACTAATACTTCGCAGAAAATTATGTTTTGTACAAGAATAGATGCGGGCTAATGTCTTATTTGCAAAAGAAAGGCTGTTAACCCCGCATTTAACCCCGCATTTAACCCCGTAACGTTAGTTGGTGTCGGCTTTGCAGAAAGCATTCAGCTTCTCAGCAAGCGCTGAGAATGCAGCGCTGCGGCTCGAGCTGCCTGTCGGGGATTCCAGAAAGCTCTCAGCTACTCAGCAAGCGCCAGGATTGGCCAATGTCAACTTCAGTCTCCAGAACGATCCAATCAAATCACCCGCATGTTCTTGCGGTCCCGCCTTACAGTAGTGTTTCAACTGACTCTATCAGAATGACATGCCAGTCGGAGTCGGACTTATAGTATTATTATTATTATTATATTATCATACTTTATTATATTATCATACCGTTTTATAAGAGCTGCGTGTGTTGTGGAATATATCCCCCTGCTCAGCAGTTATCCCACTCGGCCTGCGGCCTCGTGGGATAACAGCTGATCAGGGGGATATATTCTTCACAACACACTGGCTCTCATGCTATATTGCTTAAATATATATAATATATTAAAATTAAAAAATAATTAAAAATCGATTAAAAATAGAACATTAAAATATGAAAATCGAATTTGATTATAGAGTCAGATTGACAGCCCTAGTGTGTAATGTGTATGATCTCTGTACTGGCATCCATGTTCATTGTGACGTTGTTGATTAATGTGTTTTGTAGTGCAGTGGCTTGGAGTTGCAGTGGCCCAAGACAAGTTTCTCTGCGGGACAATAAAAAACATACCTTATCTTATCTACTGACAAATCCTACTCAAGTACACAGAAGTAAAATGACTCGTCCAGGAAATTATTCAAGAGTGAAAAAAGTAGCATATTTAGAAGTATTCAAGTAAAAGTAAGTAGCATACTGTAAAGTCTTGTATACTGGAAGCTATTATAATGATTTACCTTAATAATTACATTTCACACATCCAGCATGTTACCAGTTACCTAAGCTGTCCCTGTGTTTGTCTGTCTGTCTTGTCTTTCATACTAAACAGCTTGTTCAGATGCTACCAGGGATGCTCAGTTTGGCGATTCTCTCCTAGATGAGTTAGAGCTGCTAGCAGCAGCAATATCAAAATCAGATACGTTTGCTATCGCTATCAGATTTAATTGATTGTCTACACCTGTCCTTGACCACTACACTAACCAGTTTGGACACCCTAAATGCGGAAGGGCTGGGCCCTCCATGGATAGATGTGGCTTGACCCAAGGAAGACAACAGTCAACCAATAGTGTTTCTATGATTTACAACCGCCGAGTTATGGCCTTTTAAATTTTGAAATATTCCTATAGCACCCCTATAAGCGAAATGACACCCACAAAACTGGACTAGCTCCGAGTACATACCTGTACACCTGTGCCAAGTTTGGTTTGCATGGGACAATCATTGTCCCATGCAACAAAATCACCATAACTCAAGAACGCATTGAATGCGTTCGCCTAGGATTACCATAATGCATATAACAAGAATATTTAAAAATGGCAGCTCATATCAAAAGTTTGACCTCTCTTCCTGCAACATGCACTTCACATAAATTGAATTAAATTAACTTGTGTCAAAACATGTCTTAGTAAAGTGAATCTGTGATCAATTCAATAATCTTAGCAAGTGTTGCTTTGATGATGCTCCCAATAAACATTAAATATTATGCGATAACTAAAACATTACGCATGAACTACGGGGCACGTTACATAGACTACCTTAATAACTGTTAGATTGCATGTGGCCTGGAACAGATCCAGGACTTCAGTGTACTCTGCAGTTCCATCCTGGATGTTGACGACCTTACATGGGTCGGTGTCTGTCATGGTATCCCAGTCCTGAGGCAGAGCTGGAAGAATAATGGACAGGAAAGATTTAGATTGACTTACTCTTGGGACATAACACTATTTCAATCATGAGAGACCGGTCGGTAAAGTTTAACAAGAGACTTTACAGTATTTAGCAAGTGGCATGCATGGCAAGTACTTTGGTGTATGACTCCATTGTAAGATGGCGCTCCTCTTTAGGCGAGAGAGGGCGGCATCTAATTGGGCTAGAGAGAACCCCCCCCCCCCCCCCCCCCCCCCCGCGGGACGTAACACTATTTGGGGATTTGCTTTAATCAACTTTGGAATAGCAGGTCTGCAAAGTTGACCACATCTCTGTATCTATTCGTCCGATCTACTTCACATTTGGCCGGTAGGACATAGCACGTGGGAGGATCATGCTATTCCAACGAGTTCCCCTCCCTCCGAACATGCGCCTCTAACAACCAGAGGAGGCACCACTTCAGCGACCAGGATATTGCATGTTTTGGTGTGGGGTTCCTATAAGGAAACCCCCAGGGGGCACGGGGAGAACATGCAAACTCCACACAGAAAGGCCCTTTTGACGACCCCACCCGGGCCGTCAAAAGGGCCTTTCTACTTGGGGATTTTAACATTCATTTTGATAACCCAGATAATTCTCTCACAAAAGATTTTAAAGCAATGATAGATTGCTTTGATATAATACATATGTTAATTTCCCAACTCATAGTAAAGGCCACACTCTAGACTTAGTTTGTTGTTCCGGTATCATTCCATTTAACATCACTGCTGCTGAGCTACCCATCTCTGATCACAAAGTCGTCCTATTCAACACTACCCTGCCACTCAATAAAATAAAGGTGCAATGTGTCATATCATACCGTAACATCAGAAGCATCAACCCCGAAGATCTCAGCAAATTAATCACCTCAAGCCCTGTACCTGCTCCCACTTTCTCACCCCTGGACCTAATGGATTATTACAATACAAATCTGTCTTCTGCTCTCGATATCATTGCCACCCTGAAAACTCGGACTGTTTAATTTACTCACACTGAATCCATTTCAAAATCCTGTTATTAACATTTAAAGCCCTCCATAACGTATCCCCCACTTACCTCACAGACCTCCTTCAGACCTACACTCCCCCCCGTTCACTCCGCTCATCATCAGCATCCTTACTGGAAATCCCCCTCTTCAATCTCACCACAATGGGTGCCAGGGCATTCTCCCATGCTGCACCCAAACTCTGGAACTCCCTCCCCCCCCCACACCCGTACACTGGACTCACTTACCAAATTCAAAACTGCAGTCAAAACCCATCTCTTTAAATCTGCCTATTCCCTGTAACTCCATAACCTGACATCTCCTGATTTACTGATTTCCTGCCATTTTGTTCACCTGTGTGTGTGTGTGTGTGTGTGTGTGCCCCTGCTAACCTTTGCACTTTTAATGGTCACTTTACTAGTATTATTGTTATTATTTGTCTTATTATTGCTTATTGCTACTTGTGCATTACTGCATGTACTGTTTTTATCTTTTTTTATTGATATTGTAAGGTGACCTTGAGTGTCGTGAAAGGCGCCATCAAATAAAAAAAATAGTATGATGTTCGATCCAAGATTCGTGACTTTGTAGTTCTCCCAAATGAACATGCTTTTTTATGTTTTCTTAGGCCCCCCTCATTCCAGGCATCTTATTTCTAGATTTGTGTGTCTGTTTGATGATTGCATCAGGGCCCCCACTGAGAGGATTAGGGAGGCATGGCAGGAGGAACTTGGTGTTGTCCTGTCTGAAATTATATGGGACAGCAGTCTGTCTGTGGTCCAACTCTGCTCAATTAAACTGTAAACTATTTTAAGTTTTATGGTAATGAACTAGATTGCAGGGCTTCGAGAAAAGAAGTGAGAAGATGCTTTCAATAACAGGCTTCCATTGATTCATTAGCCTTTTTCACTTCCCACCCAATTCACCCATTTTGTGCCTAAAATGCAGGAAGTAACACAGGTGCAAGCAAAACAGTAATGAGGGCCACCAAATGGATTGGAAGTTGGAAACCCTGATTAATGTTCTGCTTGCACCTGTGTTACTTCCTGCCTTTTAGACACAAAATGGGTGAATTGGTTGGGAAGTCAAAAAGGCAGCTTGAGTGGACATGTCAAATACTGTACTGTACCATTATTCAGTTTGTCAATGCGTCTGATCTGTAGAGAAAGTCCCAGTTCATATATGTCTTTGGCAGGTCCACTTGGCATTTCGACCATGTAGAATTGACCCTTGACTTTAACTTGTACGTTGCAGTCGTCATTAACCAAAGCCTGCTCAAGCTCGAAGTTGGACATTGGGTCAAAGCTCTGGAACTCCAACCCCTGCTCCTGGTACTGCCAGTCCGCCATCGTGCCAGCCAATTCCACTCCCTTCTTCAACTCCTCCTCATCTCTGATCTTCGTCAGCATCTTATGGATCTGATTGTTGGCTTCTGTCACGTCCTTGCTGCGTCCCATGATGGTGAGAGATGCTACGCCCTTCTGACATTCAATTCTTATGCTCACACCCATGTCGGTCCGGATGTCTTTAATGCGCTCATGGTCCGCATCTGTGAAGTGGTGGATCATGTCGTTGTTGATGTTGGAGGTGCTCAATTCGTTGGATATCAGGTCACTGATCCACTTTTTGGCCAAGTCGACTTTATCCTGCGAGGCGCCGCAGATGTGGAAGCAAGCAGAGGCAACTTCCTCACCGCCGATGACATAATCATCCTTCTGTGGCTTGTTAGCAGTTCCACCAGTGAACAATGCTGAAATAATGAGATTCAAAATGTCATTAAAACAGGACATACTTCATTCCCCAAGACATGTAGGATAGCATGATGAATACTTGACCCTAATCCCCCCCCCCCCCATTATCTACATTTGAATCTGGACCAGAGTCCCACGTTATCCTTAGTGTCAGTGGCTGCATCAGTGGCTGCATCAGTGGCTGGATCAGTGGCTGCATCAGTGGCTGCATCAGTGGCTGCATAAGTGGCTGCCATCGTTTGCAAACTTTCGTAGAAGTCCTTCAGCATGGAAGCTTGGAAGATGACTATCCGGATCGTCTTCAGAGTGTTGGGAGTGCTCAGCACGTCGACCATTGCATCCAACATGGCATCCGCCACCTGGCCTGCGTGTACATTGCCTTGGCCTGAAATGACATAGCATAAATTACATATTTTTACTATGAGCAAAATAAGTCTGCAGCAGGCCAGAACAACAGTACCTGAATAACAGTAGATGAGTCCATACCTGCCAACACACCTGATTTACACGGGAGTCTGCCTATTTTTAGCCATTTCTCCCACTGTGCTCCCGATTGGTCATTTATCCCGCTAATCTCCCAATTTCATAGTGATACAACTCAAATGTGTGTTTCACAGTTTCTGTAATATGTCCAGAATGTAGGATATGTGTTGTGGTACCTGGCAACCATTTTCTGTACTGTATATGAATGGACAGGATATGTGACATCACTGTCACTGATGATATCACAATGCCTATGACATCACTGATTATGTCACAACATAACGGGGATCTATACTGTTACGCATGTCTACTAACATTATTAAAAGATCATAAAGATAACGTTGTTTCTGATAACTACGGCTATGGTAACATGTTGCTAAGCTAGGCTAGGGCTTGCCTGGCTGTGTTGTTGTGGTGACGCAATGGTGACGCTCACCGGGAAACCATGGTAACCACCAAGTCTTCTTTATTGTCTATTTCCCAATGGGGCAATAATTTAGAAAACAGAGAACATGAGACTATGAAAAAGACTTGAAATTGTTGATTTAAGCTAAAAACTCATTTGGAAAGTGTTTAAGATATAGAACGAGAGAGAAGCCGGGTCATTTTCCCATTCACTACCACTAACACTACACGTTAACTACTTTCTTTCTGCAGTACCCACATCGCCCCCCACTGGCCATTCGAAAGAATACAATTTCTGCATTAGCCTCACAGAAAGAGAGGCTGAATTGCCCACTGGTAGAGACTTGATCCCAGTAGATTTATTGTATGGATTTACGTTTTGGTCAATGCGACCTTCATCAGCATCAGAATGAACTCTGATGAAGGTCGCCATGACCAAAATGTAAATCTATACAATAAATCTACTTCTTTTACCTGAATCTGAACTTACCCTGAGAAATAATATAACTTTTTTTGACTCCAAACCTGAATAAAACTCTTGACTTGTACCCAAACCCACTGAATCCAATCAGGATTTAACATAGCATATTCTGTCAAGCCCTAGGTCATTACTCAAAGCACATCACATGACATTTGATGAATGCTTTAATCCAAAGTGCCTTACCACAAGTGCACACAAATTTCCTTTCATATCCAGGCCCTGCTGTGAAATCTCACCTGTACCAATGGCAGGAAAGGAGACAGATGTGTACGAGTCTTTCACACACATTTGGAGAGCATCCTTCACAGCTTTGTTGATTTTGATGGGGTTTGACTGTCCGGGCAGGTGAAGGATCTTCTTACACTTCAGGTTGCCCGGCTGGGTCATTATCATGCCTGGGTTCGGCTGGGCACCTGAAAGTGAGCACAGTGAATTGTTGTCTTAGAATGTTTAAAAACGTGTATGTGTGTAAAAAATTAAACAAAAACAAAAACAATCACTGCCCCATAGATTCTAAAAGATATGTGATGCAAAAACAATTGATAACAAACCAGCAACAAATAATTAATCAAAACTTTATAGTATTCCTGCTGAAGATGAAGATAATGTCTGTTGTTCCCTTCCTGATAATATTGTATTATTGTGGGATATAAAACAATTAACTCTGTATCTAGAAGGGGTTGGTTGCATTGACTCTGTGACACGTCGACGCACTGACATCACTACCACACGTCAACGGTATTCCAGTGACGTGCGGTGAGGTCAGTGGCTGGGCAGCCAATAAAGAAAATCCATTCAGACCGATAAGGTAAAAGGGGGGAATAATTTCAATTATACAACATGTAGTTCCGACCAAGCAATGTGATTGGTCAAGGACCGTTCTCAAATAAGCATAACAGCACACCTAGCCGCCAGGAATATTGTATTTACCGCACTGTTCCTAAGTTAGTGTAAGTGGCTCGTGCCAGAGACCCTGGTTGTACCAGAACCCACTCGCTTAGCGCCAGCACACACTCGATTTGGGGGCGGAACACGCCAGGATTGGCCAACGCCAACCGCAGTGCCCAGAACTGTCAATCAAATCATCGACAGACACGCTATGGCACGCCTCTCAACCCTCTTTCAGACAGGCAGGCTTTGACACCCTTCATCTCAGCTACAAGGTGAGTCAATTTAACAAAATGTAGCCTACATGTGAAGTTCACAGACATAGTTTTTTTTTTTTTTTTTGCACAACAAATATTGAGTTGATGGGGCAGTTTTGTCTTTACATGTGTGGTGACAAATATTTTTAGATGTGTAGGCCTATGTTATAGCCTATATGAACGAAACGTCTAATTACAGTAAGCGCATGCTTTGGGACATCACTGCATAACTGCGCGGCGGCCCTTTGTGTTTCAAATGGATCGTTCCATCAGCATAAATTTTCGTTACGAATCCGAACCATCGACATAAATAAAGATGGACGCCACTTGAGGTCCCGTTTAGTGAAGCCGCTGCATGTCAGATCGCCGCCCTGACGGCTGAATCCAGTATAGGTCACAAGGCCCGCCTCCCCATGTTAGTGGATGGGAAAATCACAACCGAAATATTCACAGTAAACGTCAGATAATTTTTTTCCAAAGGTGGTTTGTATCATTTTAGATAGTCATTATCATGCTAATGCCTGTGCAAGTGGTCATTTTTCTGATCAGTTTGTTTTTAAGTAATTATTTGACATATAAAAATGGATGATTGACAGCTGTGGCAGCCAGTCTCAAGCTGTCATTGGCTGGACAGGCTCTTCACATTATAGAACTAGCGTTAGTTTGACATAGACAGGACACAGTGCTGCTTTGTGCTTTCATCATGTAATGCTGCCTCGAGGTCTGGGTGGCTCTGCTGGGTGTGTGGGGCCGGGACAGAGGCTCTTAACACATTGAGTGCCAGCGACGCCATATGGCGTCAAGAGAAATTTACCGTAGGCTGCCAGCGACGCCAAATGGCGTCAATAACTCCAAATTCATATTTTGACGGGGGAATGTCGATCTAAGCCTCTTACATCGCCTCTTACAATATGGGAGCTATTGAATGTGTCTAACCTATTTTACAGAACCCTTAGGTGGCGACAGTGCCCTCCCGATTAGACAAAGGCCAGGAGAAAAGAGAGAAGAAGTCATGAGGAAACGGAAATCGCCATTGATATGCTTGAAGCATAACGTCGTTAGCTGTGCCTGTGAACAGCAGTCATCTGCTGCCACAATTGAGCCCCATCCGTGTCCGCTGCGATAGTCCATCCATATGATTTAGTTGCCGACACGGCGACACCAGCGTCTTTATGAAAAGTTACATTATTCTCAGCTGGGAGCCGAGGACACGCTGTAAAAAAGCGGGGGGTGCAGGCAGCGGACTTTTCAGTGCAGATCAAACAAAGCAAACCGCAGCAGAGCAGAGACACTCGACTCCTCCCACCATGGAGGAGGAGGAGGAGGGGGGTGGGGCACGCAGGGTACTAACAGCATACAACCATTGACAGTACACACACACCCAGGCAGCAGCAGGCTCGCATTTTGTTCAACTCAAAGCAGAATTCATTCTGTTGCCTTTCTAACATAAAGATGTGATTATCTCAGAAACTAATTTCAGCATGCTCTTTTCGGTCGAAAACACTCTTTTTCAGAGGGGTGTATTTCCAAAATGGAACGGTTTATAAACACAGTTTTTTTTTTTTAATGAAACAGAAGGGTTCAAAGTTTCATTGAGGCTATTGGTTATCCATATAAGAGGAACACAAAAAATGATATGGCTATATTAAAATGCATTGCGGCCTATGTGGCACAGTACAGCACCTTTTGCCCAAGGGCCGTGGCACTCAAAGTGTTAACATGGGTAGTGGCTCCCTGGAGGTCGGAGTGGCTCATGGGGTGGCTGTGCTGGCTACCAGACATATCAATGGGCCGCAATAAAAAGAACATTGTTTTGAGAAAGGTGCGCGAGGAATTAACGTTGGTTGGGGACTGAAGTAAGTTCAGAAAATATGTTTTATAAGTTACTCCAGCGTTTTTAACATAGCAATAGCGTTAGCCGCTTTCGCTAGTCGGCTGTTTTTCATTATTTATCGGCTTAATATTACTATAACTTAACAACCGATAACGATAGCTGGAATAACACAATACTATACACATATTTTCAGGAAATGTGTTTTATAACGTTAACTCCCGTCCCGGGTAAGATGGGGCCTATACGCAACCACCAGCCATGAGCTAATCGCTAACGGGTTAGCCGTTAGCGTCACATACATATTTTTGGTATTAAAGCAACACACGTTTTTATATGGATATCTCAGAGAAATGTTTTGACTGTGGGGATGTTCGTTCTTCACAAGCTCCTTTCTTAGCTGTTAGGATATAGTTAACAGAGACGAGACTAGGCAGCTAGGCTAACGTTACCACTGAGCTATATTAAATGGAATGTTACAGGCTGCCCTACCCACACTATACCAGTAAACAACGTAGCGTAAAGCGTCAAGGTTAGATTTGTAAAACCAACATTTGCTCCAAAAGGAATTAAATCATAAAGTTAATCAAAATGCCACTGAAACATTAGGCTAGCTTAATCAACACAGCAGTGCATCGGATAATTCCCCCAGTGAGGCTGAGGAGCATGCCTGCCTCCACTTCCGGTCCGGGCTGAGAGCGCTGAGAGCACTCAGCAGCCCAGAGGTCTAAATCTCCGACAACCAAAATCAGATTTTCGTACAGGCGTCATTTTGATAAACTGATCTCATAGTGGGAATCTTCCTGGTTACTTTTGGCGAGACAAAAAATATTACAACTTAAATTGCAATTTCTACAACAGCATGAGTGAATACTGGATTCTGATTGGCTAGCAACAGTGGTAAATAGGCCAACAATCTACAGTTCGGCTCCAACCGCAGTATCACTCCGCTCCCTGATGCTGACTCCGCTCCCTGTGCTGACTCCGCCCACTGTTAGCCTGTCAGTCTGCAAATCTCTAACAAGGAAATGTCCGATTTCGTAGTAACGTTTGATTTACTGGGTGGATTGAGTTTTGAGCAGTGGTTAGATGAAGATGAAGGTGAAGTGAACAAAGAACGACATGGTGAAATTGGGGAGAGAGAACTGGCTGAGCTTGAGTTGTCACGAGTTCGGACTAGCGGGAGGTCGGACTAGCGCCCGGACCCCGAACCTGGGACTGTCAAACAAACAAACGCCCTCTGCCGTCACCAGATATCAACACACCACCACCAAAACGGGCTGCTTTAGATAACTGTTTAAATAACTGTACTTTTACAGGCAATGTATCAATAACTGTGAATCCCGTTAAGGTTAGTTAGTTTTTTGGCTCAAAGGCAACTAAATGTTTAGTGCAATCATTGATCTTGTGTATGGAACTATATTCTGTGGCGGAAGGATAAATGTATTCTGAAACCAGTAATGATTGTAAATAAATGAATTGGATGTTACAATTGTGTATTTTTTATATTATTTGGTAGCTGTTGTAGAAAACAAATTTACCACTCGAGGTCGGGGTTTGTGGCCACATTTACCACTGGTACAGGGTTTATAGCACTCGGCTTCGCCTCGTGCCACAACCCTGTACCAGTGGTAAATGTGGCCACAACCCCCTCCCTCTCGTGGTAAATTTGTTAAATTTACAGAGCTAGACTGTATATAAATACGTAACGCACTGTGCGCATTCTAGAAACAGCAGCTCTACATAAGAAAGTTCAGAGGGGCGGGGAGCCCACAGAGGTTCTAAATCAACGGAGCTACTGCGCAGAATCTGGTTCACTGATCTGGCCGGATTTTGGCTTCAATAGACCATACAGGGAGGAGATAGGGACACTCTCTCCATTCATATTATATCTCAATGATCCGAACTGGTTCATCCTCCAATTCTCTCCCTCTCTCTTCCCTCTCTTGCTCTCTCTCCCCCTCTCTCTTTTCTCTGTCTCTGTTTCTCTGCTGGCTCTCAGCAAGAAAGAAGCTGGTGTCACAGACGTGATGGCGGTGACGCTGTGGCTTTTAAGGGGAGTGATCTCACACTTGTAAATCCTGTTATGTGCATAAATACGCCTATGTAGGTTTGCGCCGAGATGACGTGAAGCACAGCGGGCGACACGCCCACAATTAGGGCTTTGCTATTCCAGCGCAAAACAGGCGCTAATGCAAAATGACCGCCGTTGCGAAGATAGGGCCCTTGGTGTGTTCCTTTAAAGTGCAGGTGTGACTTGTTTTTACCAAGGGTTTTGCATTCCGTTTGCACAGCCTGGCCAGCTGCACTCAGAATGGCCTTGGATACTCCTGGTGGAGAAAAAGACACAATGAATAAAGAAATAACAGCTACACGTATTTTGTTTAGTCAAGGTAGTTTAGATCAACACATTTGGTCTTTTGCTGCAAAATACAGTAAGATATACAGTAAACATCAACAAGGATATCATAAAATCAGACAATCAATCAATAAAACAACATAAACAATCATACACAACGGATATAGACAGTGACACCCACATATCCACCGACACAGTCATTCCTGGGGTACGGCAACCATTTTAGGGCATCCTCCTCGGTCAGAGTATGCCCTATCATTCCTCAGTCTAAGCGTTGTCAGTTCTTGTGTCTCAAACACCTTCAGTCCTCACATGAAAACGCTGTCATTCTTCCTGCATTACTGTTTCACTCCTCACACATCAGTCATCGCACAATACGGCTTCACTCATCAGTCATCAGTCCTCACTCGTCAGTCCTCACTCGTCAGTCCTCACTCGTCAGTCATCACTCGTCAGTCATCAGTCCTCACTCGTCAGTCATCACTCGTCAGTCATCAGTCCTCACTCGTCAGTCATCACTCGTCAGTCATCAGTCCTCACTCGTCAGTCATCACTCGTCAGCAGTGTTGGGCAAGTTACTCTGGAAAAGTAATTAGTTACTGATTACTGATTACTCCTTAAAAAAGTAATAAAAGTTACTTTACTGATTACTTTTTCAAAAAGTAACTAGGTACGTTACTAGTTACGTTACTAGTTACTTTATTTTTATTTTTACCCCAAATACCTTACACTTAAGTTGTTACATGTCTAGCATGTCACTGTATTAATTATTTTCGCTTTGGTATTATATAGGCTATGTTAAAAGAAAAGCCAAAGGCATTTTACTTTGAAATTCAGTTAGAAAGAACAGGAAGTGGTGTGTTAAGACTGGCTAGCTTCACACGAAATGAAAGTCAGACAGTCAGACAGATAACGTAAGTGAAAGATGCTGTTACTGTCGGAGTGGTAATACAACAGCCTCAATGCAAACGTTTCAAGCTTCGTTACTGAAAGAAAAGTGATGATCTGTCAACATTCCCTGGGCCGTCTGACTACGGTGAGAAAGGCTTTGACGAGAAGGTTAGGAAGTAACTAAAGCCCTTTTCCCACATGCGCTTTGTACCGCAAAATGACCGGAACGTGGTGTAATGCCTGCATGTGAGAAAGGCGCCGTGCCGGTATAAGCGCGACCCCGTCGTCCCCGACATTTCACCAGTTTCGATCCAGTCAGAAGAGCGGTATGCCGCGATAGGCAGACAGGTGAGAAAGGGGACCAGTCATTTTCCGCTATCAGTGGGCTTCGCGGACCAGGTTGCACACAGTAGACAGTCCAACACCAAATACACAGCTGATTGTTCGATATTCCCCTGGTGTTGCATACCACCAAAGGACTATTGCCAGTCGCAAACGCGCTTCCAGTGGTTTTCGCCACCGGGTGATCTTGCGTGTTAGTGCGGGTCAGACCAGACTCAGCACGTAGTCGAACGTACACCGGGACATGCGAAAATGACGCTTCCATTCCACGTCGTCAAAATTGTTCAGAGCATCTTCGCAAAATAAATTCCCTCCTGGTCTCTCTCGCTTCCAGATGGCTCTAGTCTCACGCAGCAGCGCAGAGGTACATAACACTGTCATCATCTGTCCCCGGTTTAGTCTATCTTCATATTCTGCACGATGTTGAGCGGAGAAGACTGCGAACATGAATCTGTTTCTGTTCGCACGTATATCCCTTTCCATTTTCGCCTTAATTTGTCTGCGTCGCTGTCTACGTTTGAGGAAAAAGCGCGTCAGCAATATTATCAAAAGAGTGGACGCCGGCTCCATGTTTGTTGTTTTTTTCTGACTGGCCTCAGTGGCCTGCAGCACAGACCCCAGGCCACTCTCGCCCCCCCCCCCCCCCCCCCTTCAACATACCGGCTATTTGACGACTGAGATTCCCACATGCGAACGCTGAGGTGTGAAGGGAAATTCAGGGAAATGTCCGATATTGACTTACAGGTAATTTTCCGGTACGCATGTGGGAAAAGGGCTAAAGTGTACAACACTTACCCAAAGTGTATCTGTTAATCCAGTGAACACACCCAAGTCTACCTCACCCAGCGTCACCTTCAATTTAGCCTCCATCCCCGCATATTCTCTCTCGAGGTAGCCAGCCAGGTTTCTCTTGCTCGTCTCCTTCTTCTGACTCGGTTTGTTTTGAAAGCCGGCGTGCACGCTCTGACGCTGTATCGCGCACACACACTATGACGTATATGTGTGCGCGACAGGTCCACCTGAGTCCGTGAGGATAAAATGTTTTCTTTTCTTCTTTTACATAGAAAACACTGCATTCTGACAGGCAATGATGTAACTCAGTAACGCATGCGTTACTTGGATAAGTAACTGTAATCTAATTACTGTTTTGGAAATTGTAACGCCTTATATTACTTAGTTACTAAAAAAAAATACTAATTACTGCCCAACACTGCTCATCAGTCATCAGTCCTCACTCGTCAGTCATCAGTCCTCACTCATCAGTCATCACTCGTCAGTCATCAGCCCTCACTCGTCACGTCTCACACGAAAACGCTATCATTTCTCCTGCAACATGCCTCAGTTATCACTCAAACTAGCTGTCATTCATTGTTTTTGTTGTTCTTCCGTGTATGATGGGGAAATCGCAAGAACGCCTCAGAAAATTGAGCAACAATTCTTTACAACTTCACTTCCGGTTGAGTGATTTTGCCTTCAAAATAAAGGCATGATTTTTTTTTTTTTTTTTTACAATATACAATATATATATTTACAATATATTTACAATATAGATTAAAGTAGTAATCTATGAGACCCAACAGAATTAACATAGTAACACTAGTTTAATGTTTGATGACAATAGACTATATAATGTATATATATATATATATATATATATATACACCATATTGCGTTTCCCCATCACACACGCAAGAACAACCAAAAACAACGAATGACAGCATTTGATGACTGACGAGTGATGACTGACGAGTGAGGACTGATGACTGAGGACTGACGAGTGACGCCGTATTGTGCGATGACTGACGTGTGAGGAGTGAAACAGTAATGCAGGAAGAATTACAGCGTTTTCATGTGAGGACTGAAGGTGTTTACTAGGAGACACAAGAACTGACAACGCTTAGACGGAGGAATGATAGGGCATACTCTGCTTCAAAGCGGCAACGATCATCCCCATCCCCAAACAGCAGAAAGTGACCAGCCTAAATGACTGGCGTCATATCACAGATCCGCCCCACACTCCCCCCGGACCACGACCCGCTCGAATTTGCATACCGACCCAACAGGAGCACGGCGGATGCAATAGCACACGTACTCCACACTGCCCTCTCACACCTGGAGGGGAAGGACACGTACAGTATGTGAGAATGCTGTTCGTGGACTACAGCTCAGCATTCAACACCATAGTACCCTCCAGGCTGGTAAGCAAGCTCAAGGTCCTGGGACTAAACACAGCAATGTGTGACTGGATCCTGGACTTTCTGATAGACCGCCGCCAGGTGGTGAGAGTGGGCAACCTCACCTCCTCCCCACTGACCATCAGCATAGGAGCGCCCCAGGGATGCGTCTCCAGCCCCTTCTGGTACGACCTCTACACCCACGACTGCGTGGCGACTCAAATCTCTAACACCATCGTGAAGTTTGCAGACGACACAACAGTCGTGGGGCTGATCTCCAGGGGTGACGAGACGGCCTACAGAGAGGAGGTGAAGGCCCTAGAACAGTGGTGCCAGGACAACCACCTCTCTCTGAACGTCTCCAAGACCAAGGAGATCATTGTAGACTACAGGAGGGGGGGAGGGGGCGCACACCCCCCAATCACCATCAACGGCACAGTGGTGGAAAGGGTGGACAGCTTCAAGTACCTGGGAGTCAACATCCACCAGGACCTGACATGGGCCGGTCACACCGCCACTGTTGTCAAAAAGGCCCAACAGCGACTACACGGACTCAGGCGCCTAAAGAAATTTGGGCTAAGGCCAGAAATCCTTAGGGACTTCTACAGAGGCACCATTGAAAGCCTGCTGACTGGCTGCTTCACCACCTGGTACGGGAACTGTACCACCATGGACCGCAGGGCGCTACGAAGAGTGAGATGCGCGGCCCAGCACGTAACAGGATGTGAGCTGCCAGAACTGCAGGAACTATATAACCAGCAGTGCCTCAGGAGGTCCCTGAAGATCATCAAAGACACAAACCATCCCCACAACAGCCTGTTCTCCCTGTTACCCTCAGGGAGAAGATACAGGGTCCCAAAAGCACGCACAAATCGCTTGAGGGGCAGTTTCTTCCCGCAGGCCACAAGACTCCTTAACATACACAAATAGTGTAGTAGCTGTACTGTACCGCACTGTAGATGCTACCATTATGTATGTGTAATGTTTAATCGTATGTTTAATTAGGTATATGCTATTTGCACCTGTACGTCAAATACATCGAATTCAAAATGTTTAAGTACGTCCAAAGTATGCACATGACATGTGCACCTATGTGCAGTGAATATGCCACTGTCTCTGACTTGTCTTATCACTCTACTGCCTTATTGCTTGTTGTGTCTCTTGTTGTTTTTGCACTCATATGCCCTGTTATATTTGTACTATGTTGTAAACGGAGTTCACAGCACAAGAATTTCACACGTGATACTTGTACTACGGAGTGACAATAAAAATCTTGAATCTTGAATCTTGAATCTTGAATCTACTCTGACCGAGGAGGATGCCCTAAAATGGTTGCCGTACTGGGGACATTGGTAGTTGCTTTAGGTTGGTTTTAAAATGATCCCAACTGCAATCCTGTTCAATGTGTGTGGGCAGTGACTTCCACATTTTAACCCCCTGTTTGTCCTAGGGAGGTTTTTCGAAACGACACTTTGCAGTTTCCTGCGACAGCACCTCTGGTGGTTGTGTCCGAGGCTCCCAGAGGTTTCACCATATCGCAGAGAACATGCGGTGCCTGATCATGGCTACATTTATAGATTAGTTTTATATTAGCAATGACTCGGCAGTGGTGATACCTAATTGGCTTCATGTAAAAAAAAAAATTGCACGATTGTATATCATCTTCAGAGGATTGATTAGAATCGGTCTACCTTGGGACCATTAGTTACACAATAACTCAGCTATGAGAAAATCATTGAGAGGGGCGTCTCAAGATGGCGGAGTGTGTGGTCGAACTTTTTGCAGGCTCTGAGACCAGATTCCTTTTAGACCTTCAAATCTCCAAATGCCTGTACAGCCTTTCAATTAAAATTACAGTTGCCAACATGCACGAAGTGTTCAAGTGTGACCACTTTTCTCAACTCTTAACGTGAGCTAGGGATGGGCATCGAATTTCGAATTTTCGAATAATCGTTGTTATTATCAAGGTCGACTTTTATTATTGAAAGTCGAAATTCGGGGGGAAAAAAAAAAAATTGTGAGTGAAATGTTGCATTGTCTCCCCTGATTCTAAGTATAGTCGAATCGCTTGGTTTGAGCAAGTAAAACCATTTTTATAAGCATTTTAAGCAAGGTTTATGGAAAAATGAATGGCGGATGAAATCCCATGAAGAGGGAGAGGGGGTGACTTTGGCACACCTTTGGCACTCAGACCTGAGCCTACTAAATATTTAATGAACCACTCATGATTGTCAAAACTGTTTTTTATTTTCGAAAATGTCAATGTCGTGTAACATGTTCTTTACTTCAGTGGTGCAATGCTTGTTTGAGCTAAAAATCCACAGCAGAAGCTTTTTCTATTAATTAATAATAGCCTTAGACTTAGAATCAGGGGAGACAATGCAACATTTCACAATTTTTTTTTTTTTTTTTTTTTTTTTTTTTACTTTTTTTTTTTACTTTTTTTTTTTTAATTTTCGAATTTCGATTAAAAGTCGACTTTGGCCAGCGAATTTCGAATAGTGTTTTTGCTAGAAATGCCCATCCCTAACGTGAGCCAAGTAACGTTATGGCCGCCAACAAGGACCACGCTGGATACTCATTCGCTGTTCTTCGGCAAGCGTGTGATGAAGAAGATATCGCACTGATGGAACAAGACCGATTAATTCTGGGCCAGACAGACAACATACCCTGTTGAAAGCCCCGAACCCGAAGAAAATGAAGAAGTCAGGGAACCAGGATGAAGAAATATCCAACAGTGTCCTCTTCAATGCCATTCAGAGCCTGTCCCGCAAATTTGCCCATGCTTTAAACCCTTTGATATCAGATTTTTCCAAATCACTTGAATCCAGAAAAAAGACAGTATACATTGAGTAACAGGGTGGACTCATCGTTCTAGATTAGATTTTTGGTTAATTACAAGCAATTTGTCGTCTGGTTGTGAAATTTGTCCCTCTCCCCTTACGACCATTGTGTTATCACTCTCATATTTCGACCAGTACCATTTTAACACAACCTAAGATGTTTCACTGGAAATTCGACAGTAATTTATTGAAAAGCAAGTCATTTTGTAACAGAATCTTATCCTTGATCAGTGAGGTTAAATTACAGGGTGATCTATCTATCCCCTACCAATAAATGGGAGTGGTTCAAGTACTAAGCTAACACAATAGACTCACTCTGTAGGTTACTGTAGGTTCACAGGGTGGGCGGAGCTAACACAATAGACTCACTCTGTAGGTTACTGTAGGTTCACAGGGTGGGTGGAGCTAACACAATCGACTCACTCTGTAGGTTACTGTAGGTTCCTGACAACTCTCCTGTGAAGTAGGATAACAGGCTACTTTTTTCCGGTCTCTGCTAGCATTACGGGTGGTTACTCTGGCCGAACAAACTGAGTAATGTCACATAATAACAGTTTGGATCTCACCTGCAATTACTGCTCATGGCCATAGGTGTTGTCAGAGACAATAAAACTGAAATCTTCCGTATTATCAATTTAAGGAGAAAACAATTAAATATATCGAAAATAAACTTCCTGTGCAGCCAAACTATTCCCAATGATGAGAATAACCTTGAACTCCTTCAATTGAGCTTTGCACAGAAAAGGCTAAAGGTGCTTTCATCATGCTCAAAAGCAAGATGGATTGAGGATGAAGAGAATAATTCATCTTATTTTTTAACTTAGAAAAAAATGGACCACATCTACATTTTACAAGCCTACAGTTCCAAGTTGGTAGATGTCACCGTTGATGATGAGCTTGACAGTGATGATGTCATCATTGATGATTTCACTGATGATGCCACCCTTGATGTCACTGTTGAAGGTTACGATGCCACAGTGATGATGTCACTGTTGAAGGCTGAACCTATAGCCTTGTGTGTGTGTGTGTGTGAGTAATTCACTGATGATGTCATTTATGACATCACTGTGGGACAGGGACAGAGGACGATGATGTCAACAGTGATGATGTCATAATGGATGATAATGTCATCAATTTACACCTGACATAATCACTTTTGAAGGTTAGTGATTTCCCTTATGATTTCATACTGTAATGTGATGTCACATTCGAGGGCTTCATGCTGCCAGATCGCCTGGCTGTCCACACAATGAGCACATTTTTCCGCGCTGGCCATCAGCGACTCACTCATGTATAATGTAATGTGTTCATGACAACTGTTCATGGCATGTCCATGTTTTAGGATTGGAGTAAACACTGATGACTGACCACAGTGGACAAAGAGTGTTAACAATGTTGTTATGTAGCTAGGTCTATAGTCTCTCTCTCTGTCTCTCTCTAGCTCTGTTGTGCCGGATGACCACCTGAAACCCCACTTCAGATAGCACGGTGACTCCCACCTCTCTCTTTCCCCCTGTCTGTTTCGCTCATGGCTCGCGTAAAAAAAATAGAACAGATGCCGAACTAAAGCGCAGCAGAGCGGGCAGTGCGGATGGTCAGATCAGTTAACATGGTCACCGAATGAAAACTGGCTGCCACGGCGCTGCGCTTACGCGTCCTGTGTGTTTTGGCCGTAACACAAGTACTCTAATCAAGAGGCGGCTCTTTTCTCGGATTTGGTAAAGGGGCTGGTTACCAAAATTAGATGGAAATTTCAAGGTTCTAACATAAGCTGTGATTTCATTGGCAGAGTTGGACATTGCTATTTCACAGATGCCTAATGGAAAGACACCGGGCCCTGATGGTCTCACATCAGAATTTTACAAACACTTTTGGGTTGCAATTCATTCATTAATTTTATTTAAAAATATATATTGTACAGGGACAGATACATATAACATTTGCCAATGTCTGATGACATGCATCACAGGTTTTATGCCCATCCCTGTTAAATTAGAGATTTGCTTTATGATGCTTTTAAAGAGTGTATTGACAATTATGTTTTGTGACCAACTATGAAACCAAGTACCTTGGTTTAGATAACAAAAAACGTACAGAACAGAGACGTGTTGAATGTGGTTCCTAGCAGGGCCGCTGGAAGTCACTTTAAGCAGGGGGTGCTGGGAGGAAGGGACGCCGGAAAGAATTTGACGTTTTTTTTTTTTTTAGATTTTTAGCCATATTTACAGGAATATCTAATTTTAAATTAACATTAGGATTATACTGTTGTGATGTAATTATTCAGTATTTTCTCCTTTTCTCACTCATTCAGAGCAAAGAGGGAGATAGCATGATGATAATGCTCTATATCTCCCTATTTGCTCTGAATACACCAGTTAACATGACACAGAGTTAACATGATAGAAATATTATCAGCAAACTTAATGACTAGACTAATTATTCTGATTTGAATGGCAATGATTATATCAAGAAACATTGACTCCTCTCTTTGCTGTATAGTGGGAGGTGCATTTTTGAGTAGGCTATTAAAATAGCATGTCAAGTTCACGTTTCTTTATTGCCAGATTAAATTATTCGTATTCCTTGTTGGTTGGTTCAACACAACATGTGCGCGCATGCACGCTTCTTCTTCTTCTGTAGCCTACAAGCATGTAACTTCCTTGATTGTTATTGTTGATAATTCTATTTAAATAGGCTACATTTTCAGTATATCAATAATGCAATCATTTCCCGAAACATTCCCAAACAAGAAAGGAACATAGTGCACTGCAAAATATTTTTTAATTACATTTATAAAAAAAAGAAATCATCAAAAAAAATCATCTCGCCACTAGGGGGTGCTGCAGCACCTGCAGCACCCGTACTTCCCGCAGCCCTGGTTCCTAGAGTGAAACGTTAGCTATCCCCTAGTCTCAACACCAGACCCATGAGAGTTCTTACGCTGATACACTAATGTATGTTATTGCATGCTGCAGAGCTCTCTCTGGGTCTGGGACACTTTCCCTCAGCCGGCTGGTTATGGGAGGGAAGCGTTCACTTGGCCAGTCATATGCCAGTGATGGATTCAGTCCTCCCCAATCATTAACGACTTTGGGATCAGACGACACGGGAAGCGCAGCCCATTTTTCGAACTGCTCTCTCATCGGTGCTACAACCTGTCACTCATTCAATTTCACCTGCCTTCAAAAACCAGCAGTGGCTGTGAAGTGGCACAGACTCACTTATATAGTATGCAGAGCGCAGTGATTCAATGTAATATTTGAGTCTGGGGAGCGACTAGCTATCCCCAAACTCAGAGGCAGCGCTGGGCTCAGCTGCTCTGCCCAGTAAACACAACGTAGCCCTAAGCTTCAAGGTTAGATTTCATCTGTTGAATCAACATTTGTTCCAAAAGAAAATAAATAACGTGAAGCAAAATTCCACGGAAACATTAGTTCATCAACACAGAGTTGTAAAAATCAATTCATCTGATAATTTCCCCCGTATGACGATGTTAAATTGCCCAGCTGGAGCAGCCGGAGTCTGACTGCTAGGAGCTGAGATGATGGCTGCTGCCCCCCAGTTCCTCCTGATCTCCCACAATGAAAATCAGATTTCCATACAGGCATCATTTTGATAAACTGACCTCATAGTGGGGATCTACATGGTTACTTTTGGCGAGGCAAAAAATAATATAACTCAAAGTGCCATCTTTACAGAGATAGAGAGCATTGACTGTATATAAATACACTGCGCACTATGTGGGGGCTGCAGTTATAACCGTGCTGACCGCGGATATCCCGCCCCGCAGGCGGGCCAGATCATAAAAATAAACATTCTGATTAATAGCGGATGGGTTGCGGGCGGTTGAAACGATGTATCATTAATGAGGGAAAATAATATTAATTACGTTCTCTAGTTTATGAACGTATTTTAAGCTACATTTTTCGCGAGGCACATTCTTAGTCGCCTATTGTAGATCCCCCAAAAGACCCACGGCCGTAAACACAACAATAGCCATGTGCAAGGTCGCAAGGCTACACTTTTCGTCCATATATGGTCAATGATGTCACCCTCAAAAAGGAGTCTGCGCTGAAGACGTGTTTGAAGAGAAGACGCGTTCGTATTTTCCCATACAATGAGGCAATCAAGTAAACTAAACTTAAAGCTATAGCGTTAGCCGAGTAAGCTACATGAGGGCAAGTGGTGGACTGGATATAATACAGCATGGAAGTTTATTTGGAGTCTTGGACTGCAGCGATCGCACCAACGGCAGCAGGAACCGTAAGTTCGCTCCTTTTATAGCGTTTATAGCGTCAGGTGCATGGCGGGCGCGGATCTATAAATAGTATGAAATAATTTGCGTGGATTTATGGCGGGCGGACGGTTCATGCATACACGCGGATTAGGATGGCATAAAAGCTCATCCGCGCATCTCTACTGCGCACTGTCCGCAACAGTAACACCAGCAGCAGCTGCATAAAAAAAGTTGAGAGGGGCGTGGACCTCATCAGCGCTTTATGCTGAAACTTTCGTTGTGTTCTGTCCCAGATGACCATTAAATCTTAAAAGGACATTCTGGAGTGCTGGCACACTGTTTCTTACTGCATTGCATTTGCAAATGAGCTATCTGGTAGGTAACGTTAGGGTCCCAGGCTAACAAAAGTCCAAACCACTGGTCGCCACACAGTGAAGAAATAGCAGTCCACTTCAGTGTTTCCGTACACTTGTGTTCACACTCAAGTGTACCATCCCCAGACATGCTTGAAGCGTTCCCCAGACCACCTTTTCAAGTGGACCCAGTACAGTTCGCTGTTCCATGCTCGGGCACTGAACGCAAAGTTCACACTGATCAAACCAACCGGACCTGGGGTCAGTTTGGGCAAAAGTGTGCTCCGACATGGTCACAAGTCCCCATTGAGAAACCACCCTAACAAGCACTGCTGGAAATGGCTCCATCGAACAGTTCGGGGGTAAAGGCCTTGCTCAAGAGCACATAGTTGTTGTGAGAGAGGACTCATTCACCTCCCTCACCACCAACATAATTCAAAACGGGGATGGAAATCAGCACTGGGCTACCGCTGTCATTGTTTTTATGATTATGATGATGCTGAAAGTAGCTTAAAGTCTGCTTTACAGGTGAATAGGTTGCCTTGATGTTACCTTTAGTCAAAGTTGAGCTGATGTGTAATTTACCTGTGTTAAGAGAGAAATCGCTGTTGGAGGAGTTGACAATGACATCAGTGGTCTCCTTGGTTATGTCCCCTGTCACCACCTGCACAACTACGCTTCCCATTTTGGTTTCATGCATTCCTGGGATTGAGGTGACTGTATAAAAGGGACCGTCATGGGAAACAAATATAAGTATAAACAGTAAACACACACTGAGAAAAAACACACTCTAAAACACAGGTCATATACATTTGCAACAATGTTGCTAATTTGTTAATACATTTCTTATGCTTATTATATTAGCATCATTAATATCCCCTAGTGCATTTTACTTTCCTGTCAGTCATCATAAAGCATGTTATGATCAAACCAAATGTTTCCTACCTGTAGCCTTTCTTGTAGTTGTTGGCACTGGACCACCTGAGGTCATAGCAAACCTTTTCTTAAACGTATCAGTGAAAACCTTGCGACAAATGAGAGAGAAACCTGTTACCAAAATCTCTCAGATATCACACCCGACAGATTGTGGTGGACCGGTCTGGGCGCCAAAATGCCATTTTGGCGCCCAGACCGGTCCACCACAATCGATCACACACCATTCATCTTCGTGCTACCCTGAATATGTACACAGCCTGCCGTTGTAGCTAGATATTTGAGACCTAGGTAGCTACAGTAGCTAGCATATAGCCGTTACCATGGTAACGGCTTCAGCGTCTGTTAAACTGAAATCCATCTTCTTTTTAACTTTTCCTCTGTAAGAAACCCAAGAAACGATAAATAATGCTGTTTCTTCTTTGTATTTGAACAAAAATGCACACTACATGCCTGAGTGCTTTCACACTGACCGATTGTTATCGGATCACGGTGAATGGATGGAGAAACACAACAAGTGCAGAAAGCGGAAGTGGTACTCTGCTCTTCCGTAATTCTAGCAGCAGAATTTGATGTCCTTGGATGAAAACTGGTTTCTATTTTAACGTGAGATATTTTGCTTTCCGGGGACAAATGGATCACACTGATAGATTTGCAGCTTTTAATTGTTGCAATTCGGGTCCTTTGATCAGAATCAGAATCAGAATCACTTTTATTGCCACAGTATGCAAGTTACATACGAGGAATTTGTCTTAGTGTCTGTATGCAGCGTAGCGGTCACATCAATATACACAGGGATAAGAAGTAGGAAGATAACTAACGGCAATCCCAAGGTTGCAAGTGCAATCAAATCGAATCAAATCGAGTCAATATACAATATGTACATGAGTGGTGAAGTGTTCTGTGGATGATAAATATGAATTTACGTTGGATTTACATGAGATTTACAGACTGAGTTAAATATACGTTAAATAGGCAGTGGATTTGATTGATTTGATTGACTGGTAAGTAGAAACATGTTTGGCACGGGGAATTGACAGCCCTAAAATTCTTATTACAGGGACATTTGATTGACAAAAATCATTTTGCAACTATGTTTGTCTCTGTGCGTTGTGATTTACTGTAAATGCTGCTATTTCAAGTGGAAGTTTGTTCCACCAGCCGCAATTTCTTGTTCTCCCCTTTTCCCTCTCTCAATGCTTGTAATCTCGTCAAAGCCGAGAGAGGAAGAGAGAGACAGATAGGCTGAGAGAGGGAGCGAGGGAGGGAGAGAGACACACACTTCAGAGGGAGCAGTCCAGAAACATGCCAATGTTTACAACTAAAAACATAACAATATGAAAATGTACATCACAATAAGAAAAAAAATGCATTACAACAATGTAAAATAGGGGCCAATTAATTAAAGGCAAGGCCATAAAAATGATGTTTTGAGCTGTTTCTTAAAACTTTCAACAGAGGTTGCTTGTCTGATATTATTATTATTGAAAATGATGGAAAGCTAGTTCATTTTCACTTTTGTTTCTTTACCTGGATGGTCTGTGCATCACTTGGGTGAAGGATGATAACTACTGTCTTCAGGTGCTTAGGTTTTCTCTTACTGCTGAATTTGAAGATATTATCCATCATTGAAGAGACTGCAATGTCTTTGGGGAAGCCCAGGCTCCCTGTGCCAATGGCAGGGAAGGTTATGGAGGTCAGCCTACTGTCTTCAGCCTGGTCCAAGCAATTCTTAAAAATGGCATTCAGTATCTGGAAGACATGTATATTCTTTAATATCTTAATATCTAGTTACCAAATACTCTAGCAAGCACTGGATCTATGAACATAAGCCGTCATTGGTAAGACTTTATAATAAGGTACACACAATTTACATGAGTTACTAGGTAACGAATGAGGAACGAATGAGGAACTATTAGTTAATAATTAGTTAATGATTAGTTCAATTCAGTTTGTGAGTATAGTTAATCATTCGTTAATGATTAGTTAAATTCACTTTGTGAGTATAGTAGTTAATCATTAATTAATCATCAGTTTATTATTACCTGTCCATTAGTTATTCCTTTTCTGTACCCTATTGTAAGTGTTGATCTTTATCTAACACTTAAAAGCAGAGGCGACTGTACTCTTTAGCATTGCACTAGACTAGTTTATTTTCAGCATGACTGGTGGTATATTCAACTGAATGCATGACTGCCATAAAGCATGATGTGCCACTGTCGTAAAACCTCGAAAAGGCATGTCCCCCTTTTAAGTTTGTGGTTTCACTTACTGCATATTATTTTTTCTGAACATTACAGTAGTTTAATTTTTTTTTTGTATCGTTTTAGTTTCAACATTCACCTTTTTTCCAACATTGTCAACTTTTAGTTTTTGCTTTCAACATTCACCTCCCCCTTCCTTTTTTTGTGTCCGGCTGTTAAATGGTTTTAACCATTGACATATATATAATGGACCAACGGAGCTCATTGACTTTGACACAGCAAAATGAAGCTCACTTCCCGATATTGTTTGATTTCGTTTGATTGGTTGAATGGATTAATGCTACACGGAAGTACGAGGGGAGGGGGCAGCTGCCCCTAGCGGCTGCCGGGGGAGTTTCCGAATTTGCCCTGCTCTTATCGCCGTAATGCATTATAGGTAGTCAGTTACTTTGGCTAATGGTAGCGGCTAACGCTACTTACTTTACATTGCAGTAAAACGCCACTGAATGACCAAATTGATTTAACTTTTAACCATTTCGAGTAACACCGTTTCCATACGGACCCCCAGCGCTTAGTTGTTTATAACGTTATAACGTACTCCGGTTTCTGGGCTGAATCCAATGGTCTGAATACAGAGAAGGCTTAATGCTTTATCTAACGGTATAGATAATGTTAAATGGTCCGCCATGTTATGAACGTTAGATGTATGGTATCTATATAGTTACGTGTGTCTACTAACATTATTAAAATATCATAAAGTAACTCTATTTTCTGATAATTTGCTTAACCATTACTTGCTACCTGATGCCTTGCGGCACATTGCTGCCTTTACCGGTCGGAAGTATTACTGTTCTTACTATCCGATGTTTGTCGTCAATTTTCCTCGAAATGGGGCTATAATTTGGAAAATGGAGCGCGTTAGAGCATGAAAAAGACTTGAAATTGTTTTTTCAGACCATAAACTCATTTGGAAAGTGTTTATTAAAGACATAGACTGAGAGAGAAATTGGCTCGTTTCCCATAGAGTTGAATGGATGTTCCCGGAGAGTGCTACACAAACTGCGCCCCTCCACTGGCCATTTGAAAGAATGTAATTTCCACATAGGCATCACAAATAGGCAGGCTGAATTGGGCACTGGTTTTAACGCACAGCTGCCAGCCATTCAGAAATGAGCATCCACCCAGACCATGGTAAAATACCTAATATACCTCACAGTTTAACACTTTACCTTCTGAGCTGTGCCTTTTCCATTGTCCCACTGAGGCGCAATTGCATGAAAGACTTTTTTGCTTCTCAGCTGGCAGGCATCAGTAACGATGACATCACCGTCATTTCCATCAGCTTGCTTTTCCTTCACCAACTCCTGAAGTTTGGGTCCGGCCGCACCGAAGATGGCATTTGAAACAGCTCCACTTGTCAGCACAAGATCATGACCCACGGAATTCACAATCACCTCAGTCTGTTGATATGTTAACAGAAAGTTTTCAGTTGCCAGCAGTATATTTTGTGTATTTCTTTTCTTTATGTCATCAAATAGTCTTAACCCTTTTCCCGCCATTGACATGATATCACGTCAATCTGTGTTTGCACCATCATGTGATAGATGGCCCTCTTGGCCACCTTATGAAATGCTACTGCACTTCCGGAGTTCCCCAGAAGCAGCAGTTATTGCCCACCAAAACCAGCAAGCAGAGAAAAACAACAATCTCCCTCCAGGAAAAAGCTCCACAAAACAGCTCCAGCGTGGGGACTCAATGCGCTGCAACGAGCAGCTTTGCCCGAGCTCGACGTGCTGTCAAACAGACTCGTGACATAATACTCAAAAGACGGCAAAGCAGGTGTTTCCGCGCAAAAGCGGGGACACAGATGGCATTCTCCTATCATCAGCATGCGCGCAATTGCAGAGGTGCGAGTGCAGAGGAATTCCGCACTGCACAGAGGACATTGTAGCCTACTTGCAATAGGCTATTCACCTTCACCTATCCCATAATCCAGAGGGTCATTGGCACCATAGACAATTTCAATCAGGAGAGAGTAGATACCAGAGAATGAATAAAATAATATTTATTACAATAATGAATGAATGATGAATTACAGGAAATATGGTTGGTTTGATTGAGGTAACGCCCGGGCATTGCCTGGCCACACCTGTGAATAAGTATGGTGCCTAAGACTGCCCAAATCCCATTTGCACTGGCATTTTGGGGGCGCAGATGACTTGGCACGCCTCCAATTTGCGCCTGCGGCAGGTGCTGTACCCAGTTCCGCATCCCCGCAGAGAATTGCATGCCACCATATTTCTGGGCTTTTTTCTACCCAGACAATTATATCATTGTTAAACAGTTACATTTCTGTAGAAATCATTACAATATGTTCCCGTGAGGTGGGGATGCGTTTGGCGGCCTATCAGCATTGCGGGCTATCGGTATTGCGGGTCGGCATATAGACGCGGCACCACTTGATCAGAAGGAAATCGTTAACGTCTCGGTTCTGAAAATTACCCCCAGTGATTCACTCTGCAGTTATAAAATGCTAGCATCCCTTTCCCCCACACATTTTGAACCAAGCAGCGTTCAGATCACCAAGTGCACTCACATCGCCAAATGTGCATCACTGGCACTGCATTCAAACTGGATCATTTCACTTCTGTTCTGATATTATTGTATTGTACCTCAGACGCACAGGTACAGTACATGGCTAGCCTCTGTGTAGTTGTTTGAGGGGAAGCGCTGCCGCTGTCTGGGCGGGCGGGTGTAGAGAGTCCGAGGGGCGGGGCGCCGGCTGCCTTGGAGGGGCAGCTTGTGAAAGACACCGACCTCACCGGTGTTTGGCCCAGCTCTTCCCGGGAAGCGGGAGGCCGAGGTGAGTAGGTTCCCGAGTAGGTGCGATACGTTTGGCAAAAAAAGGAAAAAAAATCTTAATTGGTGCGTGAAGTCCTTGGTGTGCTCTTTCAACAACGGAGATGACTCAAACTTGTAAAACGCGCCCAATAGTAAGTGCATAAACGATCTTATCAAGGCGAGTAAACCGCTATGTCCTATTGAAAAAGGTGCGTAAATGGTGTTTACAGTACGTGCAGTTAGCCTCCACTGCAGCCTTGCTTATGATCTATAACTGTGTACAATTTTGAAAAGACTGTGTTAAGGGAGCGGGGCGATGTCTTTTTTTTATAGGATGATGAATGTATAATTGATGATAAAGATGTTTAAAAAAAGTGACTTCTCCTGTCAGATAGATTAATAATCTGGTTTGTGAGCCCTCACACCGTGTAAATTTCGTCAGATATGCCCCCAGACCTCCAGACATCAAGCACCAGAAGCTTCCGCCCCCCAGGCAAGACGAGAGCGTGACCCACACGTCCCCTCTCTGAATCTGTCCTTCGCTCCACTGGTACAAAAATGCATTTTTCTCTGCTTTCTGGGGACAGACTGGCGTTTTTGGTGAACACTACCTACATTCAACTGTCGATAACTAAAGAATGGATGATGTTACAATCAAACTCATTTCTCCTATGAAAGTAGAGGTTCTCTTCTTTCTTTTGGGATATTCTGTGTTTACATCATCGAAGAAAATATTCTGTGGGTCTTGGAATATTAGTGAAAATGATCAGAAACCCTGGCGGGGAAAGTGTTAAAAGTGCTATAAGACTACAGTCAAAAGCCAGAGGATTGGGTGAATAGTTGATGATATACTGTACAACCTAATCTTTCTGTATAGGAATGATTACATTTTTAAACTAGTTGATTGTGGGCTCTTATTGTTAGATAATAGAAATATTAATTACCGTGGCATCCTGGATATTCCCTTTCATCAGAGTGATGCTCAAGCCCTCTTTGGTCAGCACTTGATCTGAGCTGCTCGGATTCTGAACACGTCTGACTTGTGAAGTCTGGCTTGGATTCTGAACACGTCTCACTTGTGAAGTCTGGCTTGGATTCTGAACACGTTGCACTTGTGGAGTCTGGCTGGGACTAGTAGGCTGATTCTGTTGAGAATGACTGATGTCATGGGTTCCAAATTCCTTTTTGACAGCTGCCTCCATAGCAGTAATAGTACCATCGTCATTGCTCACCAAATGGATCTTTTTCAGGGTGTTGTCACCATATTTTTCATCGCAATATACCTTCACTGCTTTGACGATGGTGTCTGCACACAAGCTGAGAGGGAACCCCAGGTTTTTGCTGATGGCAGGCAGAGCCACAGAGAGGCAGTTATGCTTTTCAGCAAGCTCTAAGCTTCCTTTAACAGCTCTTCTCAGCTGCCCCACGGGCTTCTGGGGCTGAGCTTGATCAAAACTGGGCCCCACCGCATGGATGATTTTTTTGCACCAAAGCCGCCCGCCTGCACCAGTCATGACACAGTCTCCAGGCTTGAGCTGTCCCTTTGACTTAATTAATTTGTCACATTCATCCTGCAACTGAGGGCCAGCAGCATTCAGAAGTGCTCCTGCAAGACCTCCAATATGTTTCAAGTCCTGATTAGAAGGGTTGACAACTACATCCACTGGGTAACTGCACATATCAGCCTTGCAAACAGCTATTTCTACTCCATCATGTGTCTCAAGCAGGTACATGGGTTTTGGTATTTGTCTAAGGGCCAAGTTGTTCTGCCCACCACCAGCGTGATCGACCAACTGGACCAAGCAATCAGTCTCATTCAGGGCTGTGGAAACATACATCATTTCTTTTTCCTGGAAGAACTTCTTTGCCCCAGGCTTGGGGATTTCTAAATCATCAGAGATTACAGAAGAGATCAAGTCTTCAAACAAGGTCTTGCAGTCTGTGACATTGACTCTAGAACCACTTAAATAGATGGCCTCTTTCCTGAAAGAAACCTTCACTTTGTCTTTCACTTGGTCGCACCAAACATTTCTGGTATGTTGCTCAATATATTTGACAATGATGTCGGGCTTGACCTCAACACTTTCTTCAGCTTGAGCATTCTGCTGTAAGAAGTCATCAAGTTCATTTCTAACTGTTCTAACGCTATCCTTGTAGCCTGACACCACTACTTGCTGACTTGTCTGAAAATCAGGGGTCTGAATCCGAATTTTCCTGAATGGATCATTGTTGGCATCCTCCATCCGAGCAACCAGGTCCTGCCACTCAGGCTTGTTCAGGACAGTACTATCTTCAACAGCAATGCATTGAGAGATGAGCAGTGTGCTCAGTTGATCCTTAGCTTTGTTCAGAGCTTTGCTTGAAACAGCAAGGAGCTGCACTCTCTCCCCACTTATCTCAAGTGCTGCATCTATGTTCTTAGATGTGAGGAGAGAGCTTGTCAGATTTTCTTGATCCTCATCCTTCAAAAACTCAAGTACAGAGTCATCCATTTCTAAATTCATCCGTTTTAGTGATCTGAATCCATTATATACCCTTTTGCTTGCATCCATAACCTCATGACTTAAGCCAGTAAATGACAAATCATGGCTCTCCTTTTTGTATGCTATTTTTAGCTCTGGGTAGTCCTTTAACAGCTTGTCCTGAAGACCACCTTGACGTAGGATGTAGAAAACGGATGGCAACACATTTATTGTGTCTGTTATGCACAATTTCTCCCTCTGTACCATTTTGGCGATCGTGTTAAAGATTTCAGAAACAGTCTGCTTCAGTCTGTTTACATCATCCTCAAAGCCAACCACCGACAAGATGCCATTGGCTTTATCTGCGAGTACAGCCACAGCCTCATTCAACAGAGCTTCTCTGATCTTCTCTTCAGACTCTTCCCAAGCCCCTGACTCGGGTTGAAGCGGCAGGCATTTGAATTTTGACACAGCTTGTCCAAAGGCCGTCTTTACTGTGTGTGTCCACTGTTGGATGTTCTTGGCTGTAACATTCTTTTGCTGCAGTAGAGAAGGTAAGGGGCTTAAGTACACAGGAGACTGTTGGAGGTCTACCTTGCAGAAGTGTTTCGCTAGATCGCTATGAATGATCGCTGCAGCCTCATCCTTGGTCTTAAGGTATGTCCATATAGCATCATCAATGATGACAGAGGAGGCAGCAGGGAGTTTGAGTGTGGGTCTGTCTTTGCCATAGAGGGCCGTTCCCAAAGATTCGTAAAAAGGAAAAACTCTGATTGGTGTCTCGTTGATGGCAAGCTCCTTCTTGATGATTCTGTCAACAGCTAGTTGGGAAATCAAATAGGTCTTATTAGTATCTTAAATATTACATAGAATGATCATCTAGAACTCATATGAAAGTGTTAATTGTTCCTTGTTCATTCAAATGGTGAATATATTTTTGAAATGAAAATCTCCATAATAGTATCATATCCACCATGTCTACTTCCGTGCCATTTAGAACAATGCTCGTTGCAGTATTCACAACTTGTCTCCTCAGTATTGGTCAGAGGGCCTGAGAGCCGTTGCTTTACTCAGTTTTATTCTAAAGCAAACCTTTGGCTCTTTGTTTTTGTTTTCCAGAACACTGGTTGACCTGGCCCATTGACACCTCTGCTCACAGACACACACCTCACAAGTGTCAATCGATACTGGAAAGACCCTACCCTACCCCCAAAACATAATCACTCCTCATTTCCCTCCGGCCGAGTCATGGATTCATGGATGTATATGTATGTTGCTTTAACAATCCACTAGGTGGCAATAAATCAACACTTACATTTACTACTACTAACTACAATATATTTACTGTACTGCACTGTCTATGCAAATTTCATTGTAGTTACAGTATATTCATTAAATTCATTCATTTGCGTCACTCCATCTATGCCTATACCACATCTAGCCACAATCCAATTAAGCCTGCCCCTGCGGTTGCTATATGGCGCACGTGGGCCGGAGCTGGATTTGCACTTGTTTTTTCTTACTTATTTGGAAAGGTGGTCCATCAGAAGTGGGCCTTAAGTTACAAAAGGGTGAGAACCCCTGCTCTACACACTGCAACAGGTTTCAGCATGATAGCATGGTTCTTGAAATTAAGACCAGAGAATAATGTCTACTACAGTGGACAAAAAACATATGCGGGGGATATGTTGATAAAAAGAAGAAGAAGGCATAACTGCATTACCATTATGGTCTTTAAAGGTGATGATGGCAGACTGTTCCTCTTCATTACGTGTGACATCTTCCACATCCTCTTCCACAGACTCAAAATATAGGTTGAGGTAATCAGTGCGAACATCTGGTATGTCTTCAGCTCTAACTTTGGCTGTGATTTCAAGAGGTTGGACTGATAATTTCTTACTCTTGAAGCTCCGGTTGCTGGGGCAGCTTGTGATGAAATCTGTGTTCTCTGTCAGGCAGGGATAGAAATTAAGGAGTCATTCAGACATTATAACCACACACTGTACAGCCCGTTGTACAGGCTCGGTGACAAGGGGGCGCTAGAGTTCCCCCTGGAATTCGCCAAGCCAAACTTTGGATACAGAATGACTATAACAAGGCTAATTTCCAGTGTTGGGCAGCTTAGCTAGAAGTAGCAACGCTAATAGCTTACATTTCTCAGTAGCATGGTGGTAGTGTCGTTCCTTTTGAAACAATTGGCATTTTCAGTAGTGAAGCTATTTATAGATCAAGTAGTGCAGTAGCATCCACAAACATGACTTCCCAGCTGTCTATATGTTCTCTGAGGGGAGGCTCACGGCAATACTGAAAATGCAAAGGCTTCCATAAATGGGTCATAGGCTCAATCACTAGTGTGTTAACTCAGTTGGTGAGACAATGACTTAACAGCAATGTATTTACAGGAAAACCTTTGATAAAGTGATAAAGGGAGATTATCACTTTAAGAAATTACCAATTATGTACAGTATACAAAATGACAAAGAAGATAATGTTTAAAATGTATTATTGCATCGCCAAATGACATGGTGAAAACATTTAGGTGCACCTAAATGATGTGCTGGTGCACCAACGTAAATTAAATAGTTCTCAATGGGCTTGAAAATTCAAAAACGACCCGAACCTAGTAAGTTGAAGTCCGAGGCCGACCTGACTAATTAGCATAAATTGTCATCAACAATTTATTGACATACTGTATGAACTACATGAACACTTGGGGCCCTATCTTCCCAAAAGCGCTAATTTAGCGCAATGCAAATTGGGAGCGGACACAAGCGCATGCCTGTGATAATTGTACTGGGTATTGACTGCCACATGCCAAAGCAGGCGTTTCAGAGCTAAAATGTGGAGATGGGTGGCATTACCCTATCGTCAGCAGCATGCAATTACTTTGCGCTAAGATCTTTGAAAAGGACATCTTACGCACAAATACCTGCTGCGCTGGGAGCGCAGCCGTAATCTCCGTGCAGCGCAGTGCAGTGCAAAGTAGAATTCCTTTTGGATATGTCATTACGCACAGCCTAGACATCAAACTATGCTGCTAAAATTGGGTATTAGCAGATAATTCAGTGAGGCAATCAACTATAACTCACTGAGAAACTTTTATCACGATTTTTTGATGATTTTAGCATGGCTCTAATTTGCGTCTGCGACACGTGCCGTGAACCTTTCCGCATCCCGGCCGAGAATTGCATCCCCAACATATTTCGGGGCTGTTTTAACTTAGAAATCAGGGAGGTCACAATTACTGTATATCACTTTTAACACGTTCACTGCCAATGACGTGTTTTTACGTCAAACAAAATCCAACCGTTCACTGCCAATGACGTGTTTTTACATCAAAAAAATCGATTTTGTTTTTTTGACGGTGGGATGTGCATCTAACCCTTTTACATCTCTTATATAAGTATTGGACGTGTACAACGTGTACAACCCATTCCACCGACCCACTAAGTGGCGACAGTGCTTTCCTGACTAGAGGAAGGCAAGCAAAAAGCAGTGTGACGAAGCCATTCTCATGAAAATGGATTGGCGAAAACGCTTTCGTTTTCGCGCTGATTGCTGGCGGTGCGGGATTGCAAATTTGCATAATAGATTACGGGTGGAACACACTTTGAAACACGCAGCATAAATATGACCAGAATCGCAAAAGCTTCATCAAAGCTCTCAACCAAAACTCCAAGAAGCGAGCGAGTCCATCCAGACTTCCTCAAAGAGCGGCCGCGCAGACAGGCACAGCAGCAGGAAAGCAGTGAGACTGGTGACAAGCTTGTGACACGGCCGCTGCAGCCAAGAGGAACGCCCACGGAGGGAGGAGTTGGAAGCAGAGGGGGGTTTCCTGCTGTTATGGAGGAAATTACTGTTCAAAACTATTGTTTAGATGTCTGACGTCTTACTGATGCCAAAAATGAATGGTTAAAGTGACTGTTCTATCGAATTTCACAAAAAGCCGTTTATCTCAGAATAATTTTTCTGACGCTGAAACCATGCTGTATTCAACTGCTAATGCTTACATAACTACTAACTCTACAAACTAACTCTTTTAGACAGAGAAAGCACACATTCTATTAGTTCTTTTGAGATATTGTGTGTTCACAAAATCTTAGCAGAAAAGAATCCTCGGGTCTTGAAAGATGAGCCAGAATCCTCAAAAAAACCCTCTGGCAGAACCTACCTACAGTAAAAAAAAAACGGCTGGCAGTGAATGTGTTAAACAGTTACATTTCTGTATAAATCATTACAATATCGTCGCTGTCGTTCCATGACCTCGAATCTCCAAAACAGCAAGTTAAAAAAAACTGTTTGCTCTTAAAATACTGAACCAAACGTCGTCAAAGTTGGCACGTCTTAATTATAGTTAGTTTCCCGCTGAATGTGTCATTACTTTATTAATATCTTACCTGGATAAGCTCAAATGATGTTGTTTATATTATCAGTCTGACATAGAAGCACTTTCTCCCGGCCAGTCAGGCGGGAGAGAGTCATATGCTCATGCACGAGCCCCAAGCTCCGGGCCGCGGGGGCGCGCGCAGGAGCAACAGCGTGCCCCTCGCCTCTCATCATGGCCGAGGCGGGGGCTTTCGCATGGGGTGAGAATAGTCTGACATAACGTAGCGTTAACGTTACTTTACTCTCGTCAGAAAACACTCCGATTTGCATGTTAAAACAAGTTTGCAGCCTAGGAATAACTGGAAAACATTTTATTGATCTATTCACGTCAGAGGAAGTCAGGATTAAACAAAACGATATCAGAAATACACAGCATGTCTGCCGTGTGACTTTTCCGGGTTTAATGTCCTGCGTGGGGGGGGTACAGATGGAGGTAGGGGACGAATTTCGAGGTTTGACTGACAGATTGAGGGCGAATGGCGTTACGAGATTTACTCACAAGCTCGTTTTAATGCTTTTCCATTGGTTGCATTTGTTTAAAACCACACAGAGACCCAGGGTGACCAATGGCACTGATTTATGACATAAAGTAAAAAAGTGAAAAAAGGGACATTCGAGGTCCTGGCACAACAGCGACGATATGCTTCCATGAGGTGGGGATGCTGCCGGTGCTGGGGTGCAAAACTCGCCATAACACCTGGCGGACGGCGCAAGGCGGACTGCTATCTTCCCTGCCTTAATGCACGCGCAAGCGCTATTAGGGGATAGCGCCTGTCGGAAGATAGGGCCCTTGGTGTTCATGTCTAATTACAAATAGTACATATGAACTATGAACACCAATGTAATTACACAGTAATTACATTGGTGTTCATATGTAGTTTGTGAAAAAGTTCACATGTAAAATAAAGGCTTACCGAAAATCTTTGTTTTGTATGACATCACAGAACATTACAAGCAGGTCAATGCAATGAACATTAATTTAGTAATGTGATTTTGCACACATAATCAATATTGTGATCAGCTATCAATATCAGAAAAGTCCTTGTGATTATCATGGTATTGATTTCAACCATGCTGCCCAGCTATTGCCTGTACTACTGTACTGAGTATTTGAGTTGATAATGCCTTGATGATTATAGTGCATGTGCAGACACAGCTAAATTATTACCTTTTCCACTCTGGAAAGTCACCACAGCAGCGGAGATGTCTGGCAGGATCTCCAAACTGAACTTTTTGGAGGTAGAGTCTGTATTCTTTAAAATACTCTCCACCAGCATCTCCAGAAACAAGCGGTCCATGCTCTGTGGAATATTGCCTAAAACAGCCGAGGTGGCGCACGGCTCGTCATCTGCCATCTCATCGTCTCTGCTTTCCGTCTCCGTCTGGACTACAGCTGCGGGCGTGCCTCCGTCTCCGCCTGTTCCTTTCCTTTTTGCAGCATCATCACCTGGTAATGAGACATAATGCTAAGTGACCTTGACAAGTTGATGAATAACAATTAACACAAAAATATATTATATGTGAATGGGTCTCACTATGTGAATAGTTTAATATCATGCTTAAACTTTTCAAAACATTTCTACTAACCATTTTGGGGACTATCTCTTGTGTCAAATCAACACCTGCCTTCTGTTTAGTTGGTGGGTTGTGATGGGTACACCCGACTTTTCCACCTCCCTCAAGCGTGAAAACTTTTTTGTGATATTTGGAGGTTTTTATAAATTTGGCAGCGTTTCCACTCAGTTTTTCTATGCGCAAATTGAAATTTCGCATAAAAACAGGTGGATGGAAACCCGACTAATGACCCATTGGCCCAACGTTGGAAATAGTCGGCATTGGTCGGCAGCTGAAGAAGTAATTGGGCCAGAGTTGGGCTGATGTTGGCACTAGGTTGGCAAAGTTGGCTCTGATGAGCAACATAAATGGTTGGACATAAATGTGGACTCAAGGCTCATTTATGCTCCATTTCCGTATGAAAATAAACATGTCTGCTTCAAACGATGTAACCCTCACTGCACATACTTCCATACATCTTTCACGTTGGTATCATGTTAAGCAATAGATCCACTAGTGGGCAGTAGAGAGTCAAGTGTGTGTCTATGTGTGTGTGTGTGTGTGTTTTAACGTTTAACGTATTTAACGTTGAGCATAATTTTTCTTAACCTATGTTTTTGCACTGAAGCACCTTTATAGCTTGTGCTGTACTGTAGCAGCAGTAGTATTGTATCTGCATTTTGTATGCACTTTAATATATTTTATGAATATTTTTTGTCACTTTATGACTTCTTGTCTGAGAAGTGCTATATAAATCAATAATTAAAATGTCCCTTTAACTCATTGAGTGCCAGCCACTTTTGGAGAACGGATGCTCCCAGTGCCAGAGTTTCAGAGCGTTTTCAGTGATTTCTCGAGGCCCACAGAATATTGTGTGATATTACTATGTAAACACTGAACACGCACAAAGAACGATGAGACTCTATTCTATCATCTGCAAAAAAAAGTTTATTGATCCCATTTTCCGTTCTTTAGTTATGAGCCGGAGAAGATAGCTTGATTCATCCAAAAACAGCAATTTTTTTCTAGAAGCTGAGATAATTGGCCTTTTGTGAAATTAAACATTTCAAGCACATCACTGACTCTGAAGCTAATCTTTTCTAATGTAGTCACACCTCAAAAATAATTTCCTTCAATAAAACAGTGAAGGCCAGGGAATTCTGTTTGGCAGAATAATATTTTTTAGCTACAACCAGCAGCGCTGGCCCCTGCGTGCGCTGCTGGTTGCAGCTTCTTGCTGGTCTTGATTTGCTGCTGGCGGGCATCGGATATTCTGGCTTGCGTTTGTCAATCCTGTCCTGCTGCCTGGGTCTGTCTGGGTGTTGCGCGCTGCTCTGCGTGCCCCCCCCCCCCCCCCGCCCCGCCCCGCCCCGCCTCGCCTCAACTGCACACTCCTCCTCCTGTCTGTGGTGGCTCTCTGCTGAGTTTGCTGTGCGCACAGTGAAGGGTGCTCGACATTCTGCTTTTTTACAGCGTTCCGCGTGTGTTTGTCACCGGCAACGATGCTTCCAGTTGAGAATAATAACAACTCCACGGTGTGGATGTGCGGATGTGCTGTCCGGCTCAATTGTGGGAGCAGATTGGCTGCTGCAGGCACAACTGCAGTAACGTGCTTCAGCATATCGATGCATACGGATCATTGACAGTACATAATATGGACCACCTTAACTATATGTTTTTGACACAGCAAAATGAAGCTCACTTCCCGATATTGTTTGATTTCGTTTGATTGGATGAATGGATTTTCCTGTTGCATTGTGGGAAATCTGTTCAAACCTGGAGCCGGGAAAACAGGAAAGGGCGTGAGCGTGGACGGGACTCGGGGGAGGGTTTCCTCCGCCACGGCATCCATCTTGTTCATGTTATTTTCCCTGCTAGCCGTTAGCTTGGCTAACAAATGTTGCTAACGTTAGTTGCTATTGCTAGCCTTGCTCCATTGCTCTCACATTGAATACAATAGCCCGAAGAAAAACCAGAGTATTATTTCCTCCAGACCTCGCGCGGCGTCACCAGCCTGCCGCTTGCATCTTCCACAAAATCGAGGTAATCTTATTTTCTAACGTAACGCTAATTACATAGCATGACATTAACGCTAGCTACGTTAGACTAGAGTAGCATAAGTTAACGTTATACAACGTTAAACAGTATTGCATGCTGCACAGATTCGGACGTAGACAGAAAACAAACGCAGTTCTGTTTACCTAGGTTACCTCTTTGAGATGAGGCAGACTCAAAGCATACTCATGATCTACCAGCTATAGCGTTATATATCTAGCTAACGTTAGATCAACTATCAATCAATGAGAGGGAACAAGGGGGTTAAACTCCTCTGGATAGTTTATCCACCTCTGCATTTACAGTATTTACCAATTGCACGTAGTGTTGGGTAAGCAAACGTTAACGTTATACAGTGATTAACAGTGTCTAGTATTGCATGCTGCACAGATTCGGACGTAGACAGAAAACAAACGCAGTTCTGTTTACCTAGGTTACCTCTTTGAGATGAGGCAGACTCAAAGCATACTCATATGATCTACCAGCTATAGCGTTATATATCTAGCTAACGTTAGATCAACTATCAATCAATGAGGGGGAACAAGGGGGTTAAACTCCTCTGGATACTTTATCCACCTCTGCATTTACAGTATTTACCAATCGCACGTAGTGTTGGGTAAGCAGACATTAACGTTATACAGTGATTAACAGTGTCTAATTCGTTTCTTCCAGGGGTAGGCGCCGTCCAGTACCGATGGGACACACAACAGAGGATTATGATTTGTGACGATCAAAGCTATAATATTCTGTTCTCCTGAGATTAACGCTAAACTACATGTTACTGCTGATCAGTTGTTTCAACATAGGAAATTGCCATAACACACAAGCCAAATGCTGACATGAGAGATTTGCTTTGAACAAGTTGTAGCCTATCTGCCAGTGACCGGAGAATATTGTTATATTTGCTTGTTTTAATGCTTTTGTCAATAAACATTGTCAACAAAGATAGCCTTGTTGTATATTATCATGTATCTGAATGTCGCAAATATGATCGCGCAGAACGATCCATTAGTTGTCTGGTCAGAGGCAGGTTGGATAAAATGATCAGATGTGATATAAAGATTGTTGATGTCGAGTGAACACGAACTACGAACCGAAGATTGGACCATGAGGACATGACGACGGAGAAACAAGCGATCAGCAGTCTGCTTCAATCAACGAATGCTTTATATTTATTGAAATGAAATATGGTGATATCTGGTGGTCTGAAATTACTCTCTCTAGCTAGGCTAACTGGCTCATATTATGTCATATTATTGTAACGTCTGAATCAGCGTTTCATAACTTTATAATAGCCTAACGTTACTGTATAGCCTGGATGACAAATGCTACCCATCCTTCCATTGGTGTATGCTGCCTTTAGCTTGTGGTATTATGGTACAGTAATATTGTCTAGCTATAGACAGACAAGTTTATCTGAAATCAGGGTGACAAGATCCCTGCTGCTAGCTCGTCTGCCTTTCTGTGTCACAGAGTATCTATGTTTACAGTATCTTAACAGACTGCATTACATGCTACACCATGCAAATATATTTCGATATAATTCAAACAATGGTTCCAATCCTTAACCATACCATGGTGGGCTGGACTGTGTATTGCTGTGAAAAAGTTAAATTTGATTGTTTCAAGTGTTACACGTGGTTACACGTTATATTTTTAATTGAGCTTTGCGGAATACCTCAACACAATTGTGTATCAGCTTTAAATGTCCAATATATACAGCATTAAACAAACGACCAGCAGCATTCAAATGTGCAAAAACGTTATATTTATTGAAATGTGGTGATCATGTCACAAGTCACATTACATAACGATATAGCGTTAGGTGTTCTTTTGATCAACAGACCTCGGGGGCTCTATACTGTTGCTACGTTGCTAGCTAGCTAGCCGCAGATCAGCTCTGAAGCCCCAACTTCAGAGCTGCCCGTCCACTAAAACCCGATTTCGATATAGCGTTTTAGGTGTTCTTTTGATCAACATACCTCATAACGGGGATCTATACTATTACGTGTGTCTACTAACATCATTAAAATATCATAAGGGTAACGCTGTTTCTGTTATTTTACTTTTAATCTCTGGCTACGTTGCTAGCTAGCTAGCTAGCCTGCCTTGGCAACTGGTTGGAATCATCTGGTTTCCTGTGGCTGGTGTAAATCAAAGAAAATCCCGCCCCCAAAGTTATAATTTTTATCGGCTCTTTTACTCGAAATGGGACCATAATTTAGAAAACGGAGCCCAGGAGAGCATGAAAAAGACTTGAAATTGTTTATTCAGACCATAAGCTCATTCGGAAAATGTTTATTTAAGACACAGAACGAGAGAGAAGTCGGCTCATTTTTACATTGGAGCCAATGTACGTGTCGTCACTTCCGGACCTGACGTGCGCCCCCCGGCGGGATTTTCGAATTAATGGAATTCCAGAACTGGCTTCATACATTCCCTAGTTGACTTGCCCACTGATACGGATGCGATGCGATTTCCGTTTCCATAACGACTTCTTCTTTGTTTTTTCCTTGCCTTTCTGTTATGTGGAGAGCACTGTCGCCACCTAAGGGTTCTGTAAAATAGGTTAGACACATCCAATAGCTATAATATTTGTACATCAGAGGCAGAAGGCTTTGATCGACGCCCCACCGTCAAAAAACGCAATTGACGAACATGTCCGTCCTTGGCACTCTACGTTACTATTTGAAATGACGAACATGTCCGTCCTTGGCACTCAATGAGTTAATGTGTTTTGTGGTGATTTTGTAATTCAATGTGTCAAAGAAACAGGATAACTACTGAACACAGGACTTTTTATTAATACTTACAGGGCTTGTTGAGGTTTTCAGATGGAGGTTCCTACAAAGAATGAGAAAACTTATTTTAACATGGAGTAGTGAAGTCTTACATAAAGCGCTAAATGTTAATTGCTTTTCCAGGCGGTCATAATAGACAATAAAACAAGCAATAGATATATAATAAAACAATAACCACACTTGTGACATGGCTACCCTTATCCAGTTAGACTTTTGCCCGAATCCAGACCTTTAAATCCATAATTTTTCACATTCACACACACATTCATACCTGGAAGCTGCCCAGTACAACCACAGTCTGATCTGCTGGCCACTGAGCAGCTCCACTGGAGCGGTTGGGGGTTAAGGGCCTTGCTCAAGGGCACCTCAGTGGTGGTAATGAGGGAGGGGCACTGCCTTTTCACTTTCCCCACCCAGATTTATCCTGCCGGTCCCGGGGATTGAACCGACGACCTTCCGGTCACAAGCTTGCTTCTCTAACCACCAACTTGCTTGATATCAGAGTGGGTGGATGGCTAGTTATCTCTGATATCAAGCAAGTTAAGACTTTGCAACGCAGTGAAATATTTCCTTGCATACAGTATGTCACACTCCTAGTTTGGGCCTGATGTGATGTGATGATGATGACACTATCCACTCCTCATTTTTCCATCTCAGAATTTGATACATTTGAGTTGAGTTGAGTTGAGTTTATTTTTATCTCGAACAATCAACCATATAAAATACAATAAAAAGGATAAAACACAAAACATAAACATTTGAATCTAACAAATCTCAAAAAAGCAAAAAAAAGCAAAACGTTCGAGAAGGAGCAGAAGGAAGCAAATGCTTATCTAGTCCTGCCCCTTTCTTCACAATATAACAAATCTCTTACAATGTTTAAATAAAAATAGAATAAAGAAAAAACAAATGATAAACAAATCAAAAGAAAAAAAGAATCACTTTAGTGATCCTCAGTTTTGTACTTATCAATTAGTGTTTTCTTATATCTGTTTTTGAACAATACAATGTTCTTACTCCTTTTAGTTTCCTCATCTAAACCATTCCACAGGGTTACCCCACAAACTGAAACACACAAACTTTTAAGGGTAGTGCGTACATAGGGTTGTTTCAGATTAAGTTTCCCTCTTAACTCATACCTTCCCTCTCTATCCATGAACAGTTTTTGTATGTTACTTGGCAGTACATTATTCCTTGCTTTAAACATTATTAGTGCAGTTCTAAGTTTCACAATATCCACAAATTTCAAAGTCTGTGTCTTAAGAAACAATTGATTAGTATGCTCACGATACCCAACATGATTTACCAACCGTATTGCTTTTTTTTGCAATGTGCATATCTTCTGTGTGGTGCTCTTATAAGTATTACCCCATACTTCCACACAGTAGATCAGATGTGGCAATATAAGTGTGCAATACAGAGTGTACAGTGTTTCCTGATTTAGTATGCATCTTATTTTACCTAATATTCCTAGGCTCCTGGCAATCTTGGTGCACAACATTTTTATCTGGGGTTTCCAGCAGAGCTTATGGTCAATTGCCATTTTGACAAAGCATAAACATCAGGGATTATAAATAGGCTACTACTAATAACGTCCGAAAGAGATCTTAAAGTGAGGAAGGCGCTTGCATGAAAGGTTCTGAACGGCATGGCCAGTGTGTGGAAGTCTGGTGTTACACCAGAATGGTGTGTGCAGTACTGAGCATCAACCAGAACGAGCGTGTTGCCATCAAGCTTCTGTATGGAGAGAGAAAATAGCATCCAGGAAAACTGGTGCTGTGGGAGCCAACACATGGGCATTGAAAGAGGTGCAGTGCTATCTGGAGAAGTGGGGGAACGTTAGGGTTGTGCTACAACCCGGGTTTTACGAGTGAGAACGAGAGCTCTCACTCTAGTGCCATATCCGCTGCGTATGCAGCCACTGGAAGAATGTTATTTTTGCTCCAAAAATGATATATAAAACCGACCACCCACCAGCAGGTGGCGTGGTGCCCCCTGGGGCTGAGGCGGCCACCCAATCCTCACCCACGTGACTACGTCACGCCCGCTCAGCCCAGGGACAGCCACTCCTTCTTCCAGCCCGCTGAGAACGACGCAACCAACGACGCATCGACGCAGCAAGGCTGGGTAGTGAGAGCTCACGTTCTCACTCGTAAAACCTGGGTTGTAGCACAACCCTAACGTTTTACTTCGTTTTGAACTCAAGCTCTCACTCTAGTGCAAAATTAAACCGCCCTTGCTGCCGGGAGCACTCCTCAGAGCGACCCGAGAGGCATCGGTGAACCACGGCCACATGGCGAACGCTCCGTGTGACATTTGGAGCGGCATCGATACTACCTTCTTGCCACTGACAGTACCGCATGCGCGAAACGCGAACCGGACACGTCGAGGCTGTAGTATCTAACAAACGTGTGATGAGAGGACCATGAGGCCGCAGCACACATGTCCTCCACCGATACACCACGCAACAACGCGGAAGATGTCACAACGCCTCGCGTAGAATGCGCCTTGATACCCTCCGGGGGTACCTTACCCATGGCAGAGTATGCCAAAGCAATCGCCTCCACTATCCAGTGTGATAAGCGATCCTTGGAAAGGGGTCCGCCCTGGGCCTTCTGCCCAAAACAGACCAACAACTGGTTTGTAGTGCGTAATAAACGCGTCCTGGCCACATAGGCCGAGAGCGCCCTTACGGGGCACAGCATGTGCAAGCGCCTCTCCTCGCCTGAACTGAACGGCGGGGGACAGAATGCTGACAAGTCTATGACCATAGACCTAAAGCTGGCATTAATATTCTTAGGTTGATAAGCCGGGTTAGGTCGCAACGTAACCCTGCGCCCATCATCCCCAAAAACCATACAGGCCTGCTGCACCGAGAGGGCAATCAGGTCACCAACCCTCTTTCCTGACGACAAGGCCAGCAGCAGTGCAGTCTTCAAAGATAGAAACTTCAGATCGATGGAGTCCAAGAGCTCAAACGGATGACCCGCGAGCCCGTCCAGCACGTAACCAAGTCCCATTTGGGAAAGACGCACCGCGACGGCGGGCGCAGCCTACGCGCTCCCTTCATGAAGCGCGAGACCAGAGGGAACGCCCCCACGGGGTCCCCTCAATTCCCATGTGGCAAGCAGAAATCGCAGCTACGTACACCTTAAGCGACTGCGGGGACTGGCCCGTGTCAAGCAGGCTTTGAAGGAAACAGAGAACTGGATCCACGCCCTTATCCGTGCACCAATGCGAAAAGACCCGCCACTTGTACGTGTACTGAGAGCGGGTCGAGAGCGCCCAGGGTGGACCTTGCGCCAAGGAGATCAGGTCCGCAAACCATATCTGCTTGGGCCAAAAGAGGGCCACTAAAATGAGCTGAAGGCGCTGTTCCCTCACCCTGTCCAACACCTGACGGATCAGGGGGATCGGGGGAAACGCATAGAGCCCATCCCGTGGCCACACGTGCGCCAGCGCGTCGTGACCCAACAGGGGGCTGTCCTCCTGGATCGAGAACCACAGTGGGCAGTGCGTCGCGCGATGCGAAGAGATCGACGCAGGCGCGGCCAAACCTCGCCCAAATCTGTTCCACCACCTGAGGGTGGAGGCACCACTCTGTCTGATGGGGATTGCCCCGAGACAGCAGGTCGGCCCCGAAATTCAGCCGGCCCGGCAGATGAACCGCTGGCAATGAAAGGAGACGGGGATACGCCCACAGGTGAATCTCCGCCGCTAACCGGTTCAGCGCCTTCGACCGCACACCGCCCTGTTTGTTCAGGTGGGCGATCGCCGCCGTATTGTCCGAGCGGATCAGAACATGGCCTCCATGTATGAGCCGCTGGAAGTGAAGTAGAGTCAGGCGAATCGCCTCCAGCTCTAGCACGTTTATGTGGCGAAGCTCCTGAGCCTCCCACCGGCCGTTATGGCCAGCGCCTGCCGGGCCGGACACGTCAGAGGAACCCTGTGATGACGGTCCCTGGCCGGGTCCAGGCGATGCCTGAGAAACCAGATCTGGAACGGGCGCATGTGCAGTGTCCCCAGTGGGAGCACATGCACTGCTGAGGCCATCAGACCCAACATGACTGTGCACTGATGCACTGACACAGAGGGACACAGACCTAGCGTCTTTGCTGTCAGCACTGTGCGAGCCTGTCGCTCTGGTGAAAGGCGGGCCCGCATGGCCCGGGAGTCTAGTTCGAGCCCCAGGAAGGTCGCCACCTGCGCTGGGACGAGGCAACTCTTCTGCCAGTTCACCAAAAACCCTAAGGTCTGCAGGTGATCGGTCACCACCTTGGTATGTTCCGTGGCATGGACCCTCGAGTCCGCCACTATGAGAGCGTCGTCGAGATAGAGGGAGACGCGGATCCCACTCGCACGGAGGGGAGCCAAGGCTGTCTCGCGGGCTCAAAGACATGCTGAACGGCAAGACACAGAACTCGTAAGCCTTCCCCAGGAAGGAGAACCTCAGGTATTTCCTGTGTCTCTGAACCACGGGGACATGGAAGAACGCATCTTTAAGATCCACGGAAGTAAAGAAATCCCCTGGTCTCAACGCGTTGAACAGTCGGGGTAAAGAGAGCATTTGGAACGGGAACTTCCTCAGCGTCTTGTTGAGATGCCGAAGGTCCAAAATTGGACGCATGGAGCCGTCCTTCTTGGGGACGACTAAGTACCTGTGGTAGAAACCCGAGTGCACCTCTGCCTTGGGAACCGAGCGAATCGTCCCTTTGGCGAGGAGCGAAGTAACCTCCTTGCGGAGCATGTCCATGGGTCCCCCCTCCACGGCCGAATCGGGGATCCCGTCGAACGTGGGTAGGGGCCTGGCAAACTGGAGAGCGTATCCCCTCTGGAGGGTGCGCCGTAACCATGGGCTCGGGGAACATAGAAGTTCCCAGGCATTGAGCCTGTTGGACAAAGATGGTCTCTTGTGGGCAAAAGGAGCGGAAACCGCCCCTCTGGTCATGAGTATATTGTTGGGCACCGGGACCTGATCCGGTGCCCTGACGGGGGAAGAAAATGGGGGGGGGGGGCAGGACGTGAGAGGCTATGCCCCCCTGCCGAATGGTCAGCTCCGTAGAAGCTGTGCATGCCGGGGGAAATCCCTTACGCAAGCCCCGACTACTGACGCGCCCCGCGGGTGCGTCGTATCGAAGTAACCCCCCCGCCGTGCGACTTTCCCAGGCTGGGGGGACTGCGGAGGCAACGTCCTCTTTCGAGTCCGGCCGCACGCGGATCTGGGCCCCTTGGAAGGCGGGCCAACGTGCGGCAATGCGGTCCCCAGGAGAGCTCCCGACCAACGGCGCCATTGATGGTGGGCTTGTCCTGGAAGCTTCTAGCCAAGGCCAGGCCGTAGCCATGGACCAAGGCGAGACTTGATGACGGGTATGAGACCCTGGGAGAGCTCCCGACCGAACTCGGGCCTTGGGCACCGAGGACGATGGGCTTGTCCCTAAAGCTACAAGCCGAAGGCTGGCTCTGAGCCCAAGCCTTGGCGAGCTGCCGTCCCCGCCGGGTGCATAGCGCCGGCGAGTGGCGGACTGGGCAGGTCCCTGCTGAGCTCCGGACCGAAGTTGAGCGCTGAGCTCCAACGACGGTGGGCTCATAGCCCCCCCCTTCCCCAAGGGAGACGACTAAGAGCGGGCCAGGTCACCCGCCGCCCGCGCACCCCCTCGTCCCCGCTGAGGGCAAGGGCCGCGTATCCTGGCCTGCCGTGGGACCCAGGATGGGCCCACTGCGGCCGGGTGGGGTGCCGCCATTGAAGGCGCACGGACCTGTGGGGCCCGCACCCGCGGGCGTGGGGTGGCTCGCGGCGCCAGGGGCTCCGGAGGGCGACTCGGCGCACATGCTGCCACCTGAAACCCCTTGTTGCCACCGAGGCAAGAGGGATCTGCGGAGTCTCGCTGCTGCCTCTCCAACCGCTGGGCCAAATCCTCCACGGAAGGACCGAATAGGCCCTCCGGAGAGATCTTCACCCCCAGTAGCCTCCTCTTCTCCTGCTCAGGGAGCTAAGTGAGGTTCAGCCACAGGTGACGGTGAGTCAGAACGGAGAAGGCCATGACCTTCCCGCTGTTCTGCGCCAGGCAGTCGACCATGCGCAAGGCGTAGTCGGTGGCCATCCTGAGCTCCGTGAACAGCTCAGGAGCGGGGTCACCCTGCATCTCCCGCAGGAGCACAGCCTGGTAACCCTGCAGGATGGCCAGGTTGTTCGTGATGGCGGCGGACTGCCCCGCCGCCAAATACGCCTTTTCGGCCAGTTTGGCCGTCAGCTGGCACGCCTTGGAGGGCAGCGTGGGTTTGCTGGCGTTGGAGGCCAGGTGGGAAGCCACCATCTCCTCGAAGGGGGGCATTGCGGAGAACGCGAGCTTCTCCTCGCCCTCGACCGCCGACCACGGAGCCATGCCTGCACACAGCGGCTTGGCCTCCTGAGGCTTATCCCATCCCGCCTGCACCGCACGGATCACATCTACACAGACGGGCATTCGGCGTTTCGGGCCGGGGTGCCTGGCATGCCTGGAAATAGCACCCCTGCAGCACTGATGCAGGGGGCTGGGGTGGTTCGGCCCAGGCGATGCCTAGCTTCGCTGCAGCCCTCGACATCACCCCGTGAAACTGCTTCTGGTAGGGCTCGTTACTGCTCATCTCTGAGCAGGGGTGACGGTGGTGGCACCGTCCCAATCCTCCCTGCCGGACATCTCCCCTTGGGGGGTGTCCTCCTGGGGGGAATCGACCAAGGGGTCGTAGGGGAAGAGCTCGCCCTGCTCCAACATGGGATGCATGGGCTCGTCGCCCCAATTAAGATCCCGCTGCTCGGACTGGTCCGGGAGACCCTGAGCAGCGGGTGCTTCACCTCCGACCGGGCGGTCGGACCCCGCGGATGCACACCCCTCGGGGGGCGTGCCACTGTGCGGCAAGTCCTCCTCGATAAAGAGCGCAGCTCTTGCTCGCAACTCGCCCAGGTTGAAGCCGTCACAGATGCTGCAGAAGCTAGCCTTCAGCCGGCCAGCGTAGCATCGCACCTTTCACAGCGCCTGGCTGTCCCCCCTATCGTCACCCCAGCCGGGGTGAAGAGAACAGGATCGGGTCCCCAAAGCCTGAAGAATCTCATCCACACAACCCTCTTGATGTGGGCAATAAGACGGAATTTAGCCTAGCTTAACTCGTTGGCTGCCAGCCATTTCTGGAAAGCGGACGCTCCCAGTGCCAGCCCTTTCAGAGCGTTTTCAGTGATTTCTCAAGACCCACAGAATATTGTGTGATATTACTATGTAAACACCGAACACGCCCAGAGAACGATGAGACTCTCTTGTATCATCAGCAAAAAAAAGTTTGTTTATATCATTTTCCGTTCTTTAGTTATCAGCAGTAGAAGATAGGTTGGTTTCACCAAAAACAGATGTTTCAAACTAGAACCTGAGATAATGAGCCTTTTGTGAAATGAAGCATTTCAAGCACATCACTGACTCTGAAGCTAATATTTTCGGATGTAGTGACATGGTGTAGTTGTGTGGTGCCCTGCGTGCCCCACCCCCCTCAACTGTAAACTCCTCCTCCGTGGGAGTGTCTCTGGTGGCTCTGCTCGAATCTCTGCTACCTGCGTCAGGCGACAAATCTCTGCATGCTGGAGCTGGGATAAACTCATCCCCACACTAACACACAGCCTGCATGCTGGAGCTGGGAGAAACTCACCCCCACACTAACACACAGCCTGCATGCCGGAGCTGGGAGAAACTCATCCCCACACTAACACACAGCCTGCATGCCGGAGCTGGGAGAAACTCATCCCCACACTAACACACAGCCTGCATGCCGGAGCTGGGAGAAACTCATCCCCACACTAACACACAGCCTGCATGCTGGAGCTGCACCCAGCGTCTATTTTCGGAGCGCTCCGCTGTTTTTGTGCGCCGGCTCCCAGAGCGACACCGAAAAGCCAAACCATTCTCAGCAGTCCCAGCTGAGAATGGTTTGGCTTTTCGGTGTCGGGTGCTCCTTTTCTGGCGGCTAATCGTGTGGAGAAACTATCGCAGCAGAGACAGAGGGGCTCAGTTGTGGGAGCGGATTGGCTGCTGTTCGCAGCTAACGTTAGCTCCAGGCAGAGCAATCTATACGGCTCTGGCTCCAGCATGCATCGGTTTCCGTTTCATCACGGCTTCTTCTGCTGTTTTTCCTCACCTTTCTCTAATCTGGAGAGCACTCTCGCCACCTAATGGGTCTGTAAAATAGCTTATACACCTTCAAAATCCCCCATACTTTTACAGGAGATGCATCAGGCTTTAATCCACGTCCCACCGTCTTTAGACATCAATGGCACTCTACGTTACTATTTGAATTGATGTCTTTAGACGTCAATGGCACTCAATGAGTTAAGAGCGCAAACTTGAGCTAACACAGAGCTTTCAATAACACGTCCTCAGCGCGGCTGGAAGAACGAATGAGTGGCTATCCCTGGGCTGAGCGGGCATGACGTAGTCACGTGGGTGAGGATTGGGTGGCCACCTCAGCCCCAGGGGGCACCACGCCACCTGCTGGTGGGTGGTCGGTTTTATATATAAAGATCATTTTTGGAGCAAAAATAACATTCTTCCAGTGGCTGCGTACGCAGCGGATATGGCACTAGAGTAAGAGCTTGAGTTCGGAACGAAGTAAAACGCACCTACAGTATATGGAGAACACCCCCACATGCACAGGTCCCAACAACCCCCGCCCCCCGCAGGCACGCACACACACTGACACACATGACTTAGCTTATAGAGAGCCGCAGGAATGAGTCCCGAAAACATCTATGCTAATACCACATTCATGACAACTCGGACCGCTGTAAGTTTCAACACGGAACCTCCGGCCCGGACAGATTTGCGTTCACGCTGCACCTCCCGCTCGTGGGGAACCCAAACTGTTGCTATAGCAACCCGCGTTATCATGGTAGCAACTTACTAGCGAACAATGCTAACCGAACATGCTGAATGCTGAATTTCACACAGAGCGAAACACATTAATTAAGACCTCAAATTGTGTGTTAAAACGTCAACAAACATCTTTATAATAATTATGTGATTATCATTAAGATGCAAGTTGCCATTTTGATGTGGCTGTGACGTCAACTCAGAGAAACCGGAGCTCTGAATGATAGGCTACCCGAATTTCCGAGCTGTAATTCCGGCCTTAATGCCCGTTCAATTCACTTTTTATAGGTCGGAACCCATTTTTGCCAGCGGTCCGAGTTGTCCAAGTTGTTAAAGCCCCATTCAGTAAGTTTTCCACTGCGCCCTCTGCGTGCATTAGTATCGATAACGATATCGCCGTTCAAAGTCAACAAAACACAGCGCCAGAAGCTCTATGTACATGTTGTGACATCGGGTACTCACCACGTGATGAAATAATAATCCATAGTTCCGTGAAACATCATTTTCGTAGAAAATCCGAATCGAGTTACTTCCTCGTTTTCATGAACACAGCGCTTCCGCTGTACAGCGCATGCGCGCATGCTTTTCTTTTTTTCTTTTTTCTTGCTACGGGACGTGACAGACAAACTGCTTAGTCCCGGTGCTGGCCAATGGAGGGCGGTGTGGGATAAATAAAGACGAGGGTCTCCCTATTAAAAGTCAATCTACCATGTCCTGTGACTAAAAAGCAGTTATATTACAATAAAAAATGTCAAAAATCTTACTGATTGGGGCTTTAACACTCCCGGTTCTTCACTGTTTTCCCTATGGGATTTTTGAATGGGTTTTTGGCGCGATGCTTCTAATAAGGTCTGTGGTTAACGCAAGCTTATTCAAACGCAAACCAGTGTTCAGCAGGATAATCTTCACACATGAGGACCACTTTTATGAGTTTTTAAGCTTTTACGTGCCGTTAAAAGGGTGGCTAGCTAGCAAATGGCTAAATGAGAATACACTGTTGAGTCGACGGGGATATTATACGTCAATAACGTCATAATAATAATAATAATTCATTTATTTGATATAGCGCTTTTCAAGACCCAAAGACGCTTAAAGGATGGCTTTCCCGTGGGGAATATTAATATATATTAAATCTCACGCCCCTAAGGTTTTCGAATCCGTTGCAATTTTTGAAATTGGTTGTTTACAGCCAGAGATATCAACCAAAATCCACTCTGTGTGGGGGGGGGGGGGGCTGGTGCGGGGAGCCGAAATCCTACAGTTCCCACAATGCACTGGGCTCGCGTGGCCTTAGATTCCACGCCCACCCCTCAGGCATTTGGCTGATATCAAACTCCAGTAGGTGGCGGTAATGCACATATATGTTTGCCAACCGCCATAAAACTCAAAGAAGAAGAAGGCTTCGACATACAAAACATTATGAGAAGAAGAAAAAATCAAAAATAAAATTGCCTCCAAATTGCACCAAATTAATTAAATAAATTAAACCGAAGTATATATGTCGGGAGATGTCTTCATAAAAAAAAAATCATGCATTTTAAGCCATTTTCCAAGGAGTTACGTGCATCTGATGTTGTAACTATTTCATGTAAAAATGTGTAAAAACGGGTACATTGCTCAGCGTTGATTTCGTTACTTCACCGCACCTACTACTAGATGTAAAATTTGACGAGCTTTCCAATGCCGCCAGTCCTGTGTCTGGACGTGCTTCCGTTCCCGAGATATGGTATCTTTGCAAGGAGCTATGTAAAGCTAACATTAGCTACCGTAGGCTAGGTGGTGGAAAAAGATGGCTGCCTTTTGTTTTTCTAAAAGACCTCTGAAGGGGCGTGGAGGACCTCTAGAGGCGGGACCATGGCCCACATGGGCCACAGGCCCACAAGTAGTGTAGTTCATAGGTGCTCGACTTCCGCAAGGCTGGACTTGTCGCCCCAACGCGTTTTGCGTCAGAGCGTCATGGAAATAATGTGAGAGATGGTTGATATCTCTGGCTGTAAACAACCAATTTCAAAAATTTCAACAGATTCGAAAACCTTAGGGGCGTGAGATTTAATATATATTCATATTCCCCACGGGAAAGCCATCCTTTAACACATTCACTGCCAACAGTTTTTCCAATACAGTAGGTAGCTTCTGCCAAGGGTTTTTTTGAGGATTCTGGCTCATCTTTCAAGAGCCGAGGATTATTTTCTGCTAGGACTTTGTGAACACAAAATATCTCAAAAGAACTAATAGAATGTGTGCTTTCTCTGTCTAAAAGAGTTAGTTTTTATCATGTTCTGTTATGTAGGCATTAGCAGTTGAATACAGCATGGTTTCAGCGTCTGAGAAGGAAAGCTGAGATAAATGCGTTTTTGTGAAATTCGATAGAACAGGCAGAACAGTCACTTTAACCATTTATTTTTGGCATCAGTGAGACATCAGACATCTAAACAATAGTTCTGAACAGTAATTTCCTCCAATATAACAGCACCCCCACCCCCCTCTCCTTCAAACTCCTCCCTCCGTGGGTGTGTCTCTGGTGGCTCTGCAGCGTGTGTCACAGGCGAGTCTCTGCTGCCTGTCTGTGCTGCCTGGCGGCCGCTCGTCGGACAAGTCTGGATCGGGCTCGTTCGTTTCTGGGGTTTCTGTTGTGAGCTGGGATGAAGCTGCGTGCGATTCTGGGCTTTCTGCTGCGTGTTTCAAAGTGTGTTGCACCCAGAGTCTATTTTTGGAATCCCCCACCGTTGTGCGCCAGCTCCCAGCGCGAAAGCGTTTTCGCCAAACCATTCTCATGAGAATGGTTTCCTCACGCTTTTTCCTGCTGTTTTTGCTCGGCTTTCTCTAGTCTGGAGAGCACTGTCGCCACTTAGTGGGTCGGTGGAATGGGTTGTACACGTTCAGTGGCTCCCATATTTTTATAGGAGATGTAGGGGGCTTTGATCAACGTCCCACCGTCAAAAAAAAAAAAAAAAAACGTTTTTTTGACGAGTTAACTCGTCGACGGCAGTCAACCGTTGTTGTTTTTTTGACGAGTTAACTCGTCCACGGCAGTGAACGTGTTATCAGTAAAACAAAAGACAAGCAACAGGCAGCAGACACAGGCAACAGATACAGGCAACAGGCAACAGATACAGGGGACAGGTACAAATAACAGTGGCATTCCAGGGCAAGGTTGTATGGAGAAGCAGAGGAGAGGAAGAGAACAGGAGGGAGGGGCAGGGGGGGGTGGGGGGGAGGGTGATGGTTTGGAGGAGGTGGTCAGGGGTAGGGGAGGTTGTAAGCTTGGGAGAACAGGTAGGTTTTAAGTCGGGTTTTGAAAGTGGGGAGTGAGGGAGAGTCTCGGACGGTCTGGGGGAGGGAGTTCCAAAGTCGGAGTGTGGCGCGGGTGAAAGCACGGTCACCAAAGGTTTTGAGTCTGGATGGGGGGATGATGAGGGTGGCAGTAGAAGAGGATCGGAGTGTACGTGAGGGGCGATGGCCGATGAGGAGGTCAGTCAGGTAGGGGGGGGCTAGGCTGTGGAGGGCTTTGAAGGTGAGGAGGAGTAGTTTGAAGTCGATACGTTGCTTGACGGGGAGCCAGTGGAGAGAGTGGAGGACAGGGGTGATGTGATCGCGGGACCGGGTGTGAGTGAGCAGGCGGGCGGCTGAGTTTTTGACCATCTGGAGTCTATGGAGGGAACGGGAGGTGATGCCGGTGAGGAGGGAGTTGCAGTAGTCGAGGCGGGAGGAGATGAAGGCATGGATGAGGGATTGAGCAGCAGGGGGGGAGAGGCAGTGTCTGACTTTGGCGATATTGCGGAGATGGAAATATGAGAGCTGACGTGGGGATCGAAGGAGAGGGTGGGGTCCAGGATGAAACCAAGGTTGCGAGCCAGGGGGGAGGGGGTGATGGTGGAGTCGTCAATGGTGAGGGTGATGTGTTAGGATGACGTCATCATTCCTACTTTGATGTCGTCATTCCTACTATAATGTCATCGATCTCTGATGATGTCGCAAACGGTAGTGATGTCATAGCACAGGTGATGTCATGTTCGGATCTATAAAGGCCCGTTCCGGCAGGTCCTCTCTAGTGATTCATAAACTAAACTAAGATCACGTCAACCTCTGCAACCGTTCCCAACCCCGAACCGTGCAGACCCAGCTATCAAGTTCCACAACCTCCCTACTTCTCAAGACTTACCAAGTTTGCCTTGGCCATCAACTATCCGCGAATAGATCCACATGTCCTCCGTCAATCCTGACAGTATGAATCACTCCGAAATGGATTTAGCGGGTACCCCAATCAAGGAGGAAGCTCCCGAGAGGCCAGTTACCCGGCCGGTCGCTTCAGCTGACCCACCTGGCGGTCAGCTGGATATCTCCACTCATCCTGATGTCTCCACTCGTCCTATCACGTTCGGAGACTTGCCGATAATACTTAAGCGCCTGATTGCCCACCAGGAAGAAGCAATCCAGGCTCTGGCTTCCAAGGCCGAGGATCGGTACGCCCTCCTGGTAAAACGGCTAGATCGTCTCGACGGACTAAACCCTCCTGAGGGTGTCATTCCGCAGCCTTCTGCCCCTCCTGCCCCAGCTTCCGAGCACACCGTCGTTCCGGAGGTTTCCAGACCTGCTACCCCCCCGGCTACAGCGGCCGTTGCTTCTAGCTCTGCCGCTCGGCCGCCTCCAGCTCCTAAGCGCATACTCTGGGGGGGAGTTAGTGTCATCCCAAAGCAAAGACTGCCACATCTGAACACCAGCAACCATCTGTACCGTGATCTGACCGGCAGGGTTCGCATCACACCAGAGGAGAGGCAGCGCCGTTTGGACACCCGGAGCTGCCTGTACTGTGGTCGAGCCGGGCATTACCTCTCCTCCTGCTCCCGGCGTCCAGTAGGTGGTCCCACCGCTCGCCGGCCCGTGGGACTCTCAGTGGATCAAGACTCTACGTGTCCAGCCCCGAAATCTGTACGGTTGGGCAGCGTTTTCTGCAGCACCCAGGAGTGGCAGTGTGTCTCCAAGAGGGTTAAGGAGTTGGAGAAGACTGTCAATCGTCTCATTGAGAAGTTCAATCACTGCCTGCAGATCAGCTCCGTCCCCCCGCAGGGGCCCTCCGAGTCTGCTGGCCCTGAGGCACAACCTGTGGACCTTCCCCTCGCCGAGTCTGAACCCGTACCTCAGCAGCAGCCAATTCCAGTTCTTGACCCACACGTAGGTTCCAGCTTGACGCTGGGAGGTCCCCGTAGTGTCGTCAGCCCTCGGTCAAGAGCAAGAGCAAAGAAGAGGCGTTTAAAGGAGGAGATGGTGGGTGTCCTCCCCAAACTACAGGTCGGGAGGGCAGGCCTCGCTGAGTCAGATCCCCCTGTGGCTCTGCCTTCGGAGACAGCGGCATTTGACCCTTTTGATGGTCTCCAGCCTCCCATGTTTGGATCGTGCCCCGGGGGATGGCCGGCTCCAGAGGATCCTCCGGAGCCGGTAGAAGTTCTGTCTACGTATCGGTCTATCTTTTTTTTTTTTTTTTTTTTTTTTTTACCTTTTATTTATACAGGGGGAGTCTCACTGAGAGCAATGCTCTCTTTTTCAGGAGTGCCCTGTTCACATTCACACACACATTCATACCTGGAAGCTGACCAGTACAACCACAGTCTGATCTGCTGGCCACTGATCAGCTCCACTGGAGCGGTTGGGGATAAGGGCCTTGCTCAAGGGCACCTCAGTGGTGGTAATGAGGGAGGGGCAAGCGCTGCCTTTTCACTTTCCCCACGCAGATTTATCCTGCCGGTCCCGGGGATTGAACCGACGACCTTCCGGTCACAAGCTCGCTTCTCTAACCATTGGGCCACCACTGGCTTCGATATCCAGTATTAGGGAGGAGCACCTCCACTGTCCTACACCCCCTTTGGGGTCTGACCACCTGCATCTAACCACCTGCTGAAGAGCACCTCACTCTCCTACACCCCCTTTGGGGTCTAACCACCTGCATATAACCACCTGCTGAAGAGCACCTCCACTGTCTGGTCCCCCCTTTGGGGGCCTGGCCACCTGCGTCTGACCTCCTGCTGAGGAGCCCCTCCACCAGAACCTTAGGATTTTCTGTTCTCCATATGCCATCCTTGATGGCCTCATTGGACGCCAGGTGGCGTCCGTTGAGGGGAGGGTACTGTTAGGATGACGTCATCATTCCTACTTTGATGTCGTCATTCCTACTATGATGTCATCGATCTCTGATGATGTCGCAAACGGTAGTGATGTCATAGCACAGGTGATGTCATGTTCGGATCTATAAAGGCCCGTTCCGGCAGGTCCTCTCTAGTGATTAATAAACTAAACTAAGATCACGTCAACCTCTGCAACCGTTCCCAACCCCGAACCGTGCAGACCCAGCTATCAAGTTCCACAACCTCCCTACTTCTCAAGACTTACCAAGTTTGCCTTGGCCATCAACTATCCGCAAATAGATCCACATGTCCTCCGTCAATCCTGACATGATGGGTCCGGTTTTATTGAGGGTGGATTTGGTGCCAATGAGGAGGAGTTCAGTTTTGTCACTGTTGAGTTGGAGGAAGTTGTGGGTTAGCCAGGTTTTTATTGCAGATATGCAGTTTTCGACTTCAAAGGATGAACACGGAAATTCTCTTTCCCTCCTAATCAGTGCACAGCAGCGCACACATCAACAACACTCCAGGTTGAGTGGTGACGTGACGGGGAAACCTATGCGACACTGTGTGTAGTTCTTGATTAGCTTAGCTCGAGCTTTTTACTTCTAGGGCTCGCATTTACGCTTCAAAACTCATGAAAGTGGTCCTCATGTGTGAAGATTATCCCGCTGAACACTGGTTTGCGTTTGATTAAGCTTGCACTGCCCAGAGACCTTATTTGAAGCATCGCGCCAAAATCCCATAGGCAGAAACAGTGAAGAACCATGAAGTCCGGGACTTCCGTTCCGACTACAAAAATACGTCATCCCTGCGGCTTTTGATGCAACCGTGTTGAAAAGGAACAGGCTTTTAACATTGTTTCTTCATGATTGTAAATGTACCTTTTTAGCAGATGGTCTGAAAAATGAAAGGATTTTTGGCTGCCTTTTCATCTTTACTTGTTATAGTGGGGTACTGGGAGAAAAAAAACATATTTGGATGCTGAAAAAGCTAGCTAGTTAAGGTGGAATGTTTCCTTCTTCCTTCAAGCCACGAGTTGATACCATGTGAATCATTCATCCCACCTTAAAGCAGCTACGAGCAAGATTTTCGATTGTTATTAAACAGTCTAAATTTAATATTGATGCCTCACATCTTACCTCTAATATTAGACGAGACCAACGCAGAGCAGTCTCGCTTGAAAGCCGAGTGAATTCGGCGAGTGTTGTCTTGATGATTAGTCTGTCTGCGGGCCGTTGTCATCAGGAAGTGAAATGAAACGGTTTGCGGCAGCCACTTCGGCCATAACCACAACATTACTAAATTACTTTCAAACAAACTGTTAGAATATAACGAGAGATGTTCGCGAGAGCAGAACGTAGCGAGGGCAGCTGTTTTGGGTCTGTTGCTACGGCCTTAAACCGTTTCGCTCTGTCTAGCAACTGTTTACAGCTGCCGTAAACCGTTTCGCTCTGCCTAGCAACAGACCCAAAACAAGAAGGACGGCTTTCCCCTCCTGCTGCCCTCGCTACTTTCTGCTCTCGCGAACATCTCTCGTGTGCAATGAGAGGTTTCACTCTCCCTCTCTGTAGCAAATTATATCAAACAACAAAAACCTTCATATTGCATCCCAAATCTGATCAAATTGAGGATATGAGCCGGGTGAAATTAGCGGGTGCTTTGACGTGATAATAATGGGAAACCTCTGATCACAGTTGCCAATATGCTGATATTTGTCACTTACCTGCTTTGATGATTTATCATCATTAGGTAAGCGGACAGTCATCTTCAACACCACGTCATCCAAATTGATCGCATGCCCTTCTTTCCCCAAAACTCTTTGCCGGTCTGTTAGAAAGTCAAGTCAACCATTTCCGTCAAAAGTAGGCTGCCAACATACTGTATTTAACATACAAGGTCTACCGACTGGGGTCCCTGCCCCAAGAATAAAACTACAATGTATAAGAACGGTAAGAAACAACACATACAAACACATAGCACATAGCAAAATGTTAACTTATTTCTTCTCAACACATTATTGGTTATAGCCTAATGAATGTCATCTGGGGGAGATTAATATCCTATAAGGAAATTACAGAAGAGAAGAGAAGAGAAGAGTCGACAGAGGAAATATGTGTCTGCCTCCTCCAAAATGACAGTAGCCTACCCCCGATACAAATTATTATTATTAGGAGCCATAGAGACAGTCCGCATGTCTGGGAACGGCCACAAAATGTTAAATGGCTGGCGCGCGAGTGGGGTAAAACCGCCGATATATCTCATGGGCTGACTCACCAAAAGACGGTGCTGTGGCTCTAAACTACATGTTTGGGGGTTCTAGAGCAGAACACAAGACGTCTGCTCAGATGTGCATTTACTGCGGTGGTTAAATCCCCGATCGTGTCTGCCTGGGCTATCAGCTAAATTCTAACTTTGCTGAATGAATAGAACGGGGGAATTTACCCCACCCTGACCCTGCCCCCAGGCTAACCCAGCATCTATTGTGGGCGTTCCTAGAGCCTGTATGGGCACATGCGGACTGTCTCTATGGCAATGGACTCAAAAGAAAGAAAGAAAACATCTCAAAGCGTAAATAACACAATGTTTTTTTTTATCACCAATTAAAACAAATGACAAAAAACAATATGAACTTATGAAGTTAGGAACAAATCTACAAAGATATGAAACATTGGAATGATAGAATAAACACCTGTGGGATGACAAAAAGTACTCTCTGGGGTATGCCGATATCCCACAAATCCCATAAATAAAAGTTGTCATGATCAGGCCAGACTCACCCTCCACTGTTCGGAAGCGCAGCACCGCCGTCCTGCTGAAGTCCTCATACTCAACTCGACAATCGCCACCGTTTGATTTCTTACTTTGGAAATATTTCACTAACTTGTTTTTCAGTTTGGGAGTATTGTGTTGACCGAGCTCGACGAGCAAGGCGTGAGGATATGCGTCGTCCATCGCTGCTCCGCTGGCTGAGTCAACATGCGTAGAGAGGGAGAGGGAGAGACGAGTCTGTCACTTTGTTTCTGGTGAAATGACTTTGACCAAGCCAGTTTGATCTCCTGCTTGAAAGAAGCAAGGTAGGCTAGGACTAGTTTTCAAGGCAAACCGGTGTAGCGTTAACACAGGCTGTGACTGTTGAAGGCAGGGGAAACGCAAACCTTAAATAGCAGAAAACCTTTCTCCTTTCACTTTCAGGCTGACTGTGCTGCAAGGTGCTTTTATTATGATCATAAAGTTTATATGCACTTTGATAATCATCACAGGGATCTCTTTGCTAAAGGTGCGAAGGGGGGGGAGGGGGCATGTTGGCTCTGACAGCCGCCCCCTCCCTCTGGAATGCCGTCCCCAGTCACAAAAATCGCCCTCAAAACCCACCTTTTCACTGTTGCTTTTGACCTATAATCTTTTTTTCTCTCATCTATTTTAATATTTTCTCTCTTTATTAAAGTTTTATCCTGTGTTTGTAAAGTGTCTTTGAACACGGTCAAAAGCAACAGTGAACAGTGAAGCGCCATAATATGATGTACATTACATAAGCCCCCATACACCGAAGCAACGCTCAACCTACGCTGAACCCACAAGTTTCATTTAGGCGTCCTTGTTAACAGGCGAGGCCGTTCACGCCACCCGCGCGCGTGCCGCGCCGAAGCCACGCTCACGCCTGGCTCAAGCGATCGTTCAGGATTCACGCCTATTCCAAGCGTGACGCGTGCTGAAGCCGAGCATTGACCTGTCAAGCCAGGCATGACGCTTAGTTCACACAGACAAGCTACGCCTTGCCTTGCCTCAACCCACACCTACGCCGAGCTGGGCGTGAACCTGTTACACGCTTTTGCGATCACACCGCACGCCTTTTGCACGCCGAACCTGGAGCCGAGTCACAAGCGCCTCTCCTCTCTCCCGACTGTATTTTTTCACGTGTTGTCCAGAATTGTCATGGGTAGCCTCTAGGTAAAATAAATCGGATATATTTAATGTTCTATTGATGCTGGATATGTATAACCAGGTCTGACTATAATCGGACATTTTAGAGAGGTGATCTTGCAAGAATAGGCTATGTGCTGGCAGCCTGGCACAACAACATTGTCCATCTTGCTTCTTCGGTCGCTATTCTCTCTCATGAAGATTTGTTTGCCGATGGGGAGAAAGCCCCACGTGATAGCCACCCGTCAATCTCTCTGTCTCTCTGCTCAACATGTTGTAGTAACTCCATTTTATTTTGAAATTCAGTTGACTTTGCAATTTCCGACGGATATTGTGCGTTTTTCTTTCATGGCTTGACAGAAGAAGCCTGCCTGCACGCGCCTTGTCGGCTTCAAAATAGAACTCACGCCTATTCGATAAAATCGGCAAGGCACAGGCAAGGCGTGGGTACACGCAGGGTTCACGCTCAGGCGGCCGGTGTACACAGCCTCGTTGACTAAAACGGACGCCTATTAAAAAGCGTGGGTAAAGGCAAGGCATAGGCAAGGCTTGGGTCGTCGGTGTGAAACCAGCCTGAAGTCCTGGGAGTTGTGAGCGGGTTCAAGGCGCGCCGAGGAGGCGCTGAGAGGAAAAGAGAAGGCTTCTTGTGTGAACGGTTAGGCGGCAGTTCAGCTTGTGCATGCTTCAAGCTTCAGTTCTACTTACGTTTGGCGTCCTGTGTGAACAAGGGCTAAGATAATGTAGTGTACATCATTACATTACTAAAGATACAATAATGAGTAATACTGTTCTGTAATTCTACTCATATTCTAGTATTTCTTATATTTCCATTCTTATACTTATTGAACAATAATTTCAATAATTACTCTCTGATTAATAATGCTAACAATAATAAGAGCAATACTGCCTTGAAAATATCCATGTGATTGTGAGCATAGAATGAATGATGCAAGTGCCTGTGCAAGAGAGAAGTATTGGGAAAAGAGAATAAAAGGAAGGGTAGAAGAGATTTTGAAGGGATTTTTTTAAGAACTTTTGTTCCTATTCAATGTTATGTGTAAGTTAATTGCAAAAGTGATCCAAGTTGGACTTACTCTTCAAATCATATGGAGACGAATTTATGTCACCATGGGAGAGCTTGATCAAACATAAGCACGAGCGTATTATATTGTTTCACACGCGCAAATACATACTCACACTTGCACACAAAGACTGCACCGAGCAGAGAAAAGCACAGCGCGAAGTAAGAACGTTACCGCGTGTATTTAGCACCAGTGAGCGCACAAGCACCCACTGTGTGCGCGTGTGTTTAATTTGCGATCGCAGACTGCTGCTGCTCGCCCTCCCTCTCTCTCTTTCTCCTCTCTCGTGTTTAGTTATGCGCGCTCACTTTGGGACTTTTGGCACGAGACTCCTTAACATACACAAATAGTGTAGTAGCTGTACTGTACTGTCCTGTAGCGAAAATTATCCAAAATGCCCCGAAACATTTTAATGTTCCCTGTTACTGTGATGTTTCCTATGACTTGTCATAACAATATCGGCCAAAAAGTTTAGTTTCTGTTTTAGCCTCTGCTCCATGCCTGATAGAGATACTGTTGTTCTTAATGGCTGTCACTGACACTTGCTCTGTCACATTCCATGCCTGATAGAGATAATGTTGTTCTTCATGGCTGTCACTGACACTTCTGTCACATTCCAGAAGCAGTGCACCTTATGCTGTAACAGTTCAGTTCTTTGCTATGGCAGCCAGCTGGCAGCTGAAAGGGTTTCGTGTGGGAGTATCACCTGAAGATTCCTGCCACTGTTAAGTTTCTGTGTTGTCTTTGTTTAATCTGCCAAGGACCTGTCATGGCCCAGATGCCAATCAAATATCACTGCATTGTCACTTTTTATCTGGGCTTACGTGAGAACAGACAAAAGAGCTTCCTCATACAAACCCCTATAGGCATGTTAGATGATGCTGTAGATCAGTGGTTCTCAACCTTTGAGCCGCGGATTCGCCCAGATCAACTACTGACCTCCAGGTGCATACAGTACGCTCAAAATCACGCATTAAAGCGGCTGCACCGCTTAAAAAGTATGAGAATGAAAAAAATATTTTCTATGGTATTTAGTAAGCACCAAGTCAGGTCTCTGTGTCTCTATCATCACAGGTCTCTGTGATGTACCAACTCACAGGAATTTGCGTTGCGGCAGAAAAACAGGGAAGGGATGGAGATGGTGTCACAATGCAAAGGCCTAAAAACTTAAAATATAGCTGTAGTACCCGCCATGGGCAAAACTTTATTTTTTATTTTTTTTATACCAATATCTATCCTTGGGCCAAATTTCAGGTCTCTGCGATGCACCAACTCACGGGAATTTGCGTCCCAGCAGAAGAACGGGAACAATAATAATAATAAAAATCAGAGTAAAAACAATAGGGTTTCCAACCCCTTCGAGGCTTGAACCCGTAATAATAATAATGACAGTGGTTTGTGGCAGTGGTAGATGGGGGGAAGGGGGGGGGGGGGGCGGTGGATGCCAAGTCATATCTTGCCTAGGGCACCACCTCGGTCAGGGCCAGTAGCGCTATAGCCTGGTAACCAGATGCAAGCCTATCCACCACTGATTCTGTGATGAATTTTTCAGCCCGAATACGTCGTAACATTAGATAAGTCCCGCCGCCTACATCGACCAGCCACTCTGGTGTCTCGGACAGTATCTGTCCTGAACCTCGCCAGTGGATGGGCTTGGGTCCATGAGGCCCATATGCAGACAACTGTGATTCATATGGGGCTGGATACCAGCCTGGCACTGCTTCCTTTTCTGACAATTATGTGACACAGGCATGTGTACACACACGCGCACGCACACGCGCACACACACACACACACACACACACACACACACACACACACACACACACACACACACACACACACACACACACACACACACACACACACACACACACACACACACACACACAGTAGATCAATACAATACCTACCGGTATGTCACTTTTCTCTCTTATTTTCTGACTAGAATTGTGTTAATTGTCCTGTCCTGTATTTATTGTTTTGTTTTCCCCATGTTGTCCTGTCAATGTTCTGTCTTTTAAATAAGTAAATAAATAAATAAATAAATAAATAAATAAATAAATAAATAAATAAATAAATAGAAAGAAAATACATAGTTGTGGAATAGCTCATAGTGTTGAAATGATGCTCTCTCACGTTGTTTTGAGTGATACTCGTTCTCGTCCTCTTCCTGTCTTTCTGGCCCGTCCTGTGTGCCGTAAGTCAACCCAAAGCTCAAAGCTATCAAAGTTAATTGGTGAATGATATATTGAATAATCCAAAGAGATTTGTTATTCACAACAAATTGCATTTGAGTGCATAATCTGCATGGCGGAATGCTATCTTCCGTGCCTTAAGGCACGCGCAAACGCAAGCGATATTAGGGGATAGCGCCTGTCGGAAGATAGGGCCCGATATGTTTAATTGTTTTTTGTACATGTTGTGTTATTAGATAGAGAGCAAGGTAATTATCATAATCTTAATCAATTCTAATCTACCTAAGAAGGGCCTAAAAATAGCACATGTAAATATTTGCACTATTAGGAATAAGTTAAATGATATATCAGAAATGTTTACTTTCAGACAACTTTCATATTTTAGCTGTATCAGAAACACACCTTGATTCGACATGTGAGGATGGGGCATTAAAAATAGATGGATACAGCATTTTTAGGAGGGATATGCATTTGGGGGTGGGGTAGCTTTTTATATTCAGAATCATATTCCAGTGAAGATTAGGGATGATTTAATGAGTAGTGAGATTAAAGTTGTATGGCTATAGTACACTTGCCTCATTTGAAGCCGATGTTGATTGGTTGCTGTTACAGACCACCAAGTGCGGATAATGTGTATCTAGATCAAATATGTGACATGCTAGATCATGTGTGATTCTAGTCATGAAATGTATTTTATGGGGGACCTGAACATTGATTGGTTTTTGCCAATGTGCCCATTGCAAAAAAGATTGTTAACTGTCACAAATGCATGTGGGTTGTCACAGGTAATTAAAAAACAACTTGAATATGTCTGAAAAGTGATGGTACACTATACCAAGTCCAGGAGACTAAACTCCAATTACATTAGACAGAAAATTATCATGGTCAAAACACACAAATAAATGAGTTGTTAAAATGGTTAGTGGTATTTCTGTTGTTAAAAGATGTGTGAATTTTTTGTTGCTGAATACTATGAAACATGTGATTCAAGCTTTAATTTTCTCCAATCTTGATTATTGTCCTGTAGTCTAATGTAACAATGAATATGTAAAAAAAATTTTATACAAATGGTACAAAACAAAGCAGCACGTATAGAGCCCCATTGTGAGTCTAGAACAAATGTTGTCTCAATGCACAATCGTTTAGCTTGGTTATTTGTTAAAAAATAGATTATTTACTCACTCCTTGTATTTATCAGGAATATTTTTGTTACAAAGACTCCCTTAATTCTGTACAATAATCTATCTCTTAGTTCAGAAAGACTACTACTCTACCAGACGTGCTTATGCAGGAGGTTTTACACTTCCAAAAGCAAGATCAAACAAAATTAAGCTTAAGTCATGTACAGAGGTATGCAAAAATGGAACTTACTTCCCAGACATATTATACAAGAAAATAGCAAAATTCATTTCAAACTCTGTAAAACATCTTTTAACAAGATAAATTGTGAATATATATATATACAGTATATACATGTATATATAGGTGTGTGTGTGTGTGTGTGTGTGTGTGTGTGTGTGTGTGTGTGTATGTGTGTGTGTGTGTGTGTGTGTGTGTGTGTGTGTGTGTGTGTGTGTGTGTGTGTGTGTGTGTGTGTGTGTGTGTGTGTGTGTGAGAACAGCTATGTATGTGTCTGATTATGTATATTGAAAAAATATGTATGGAAAATATTTGAACATATATACATGTATATTTAGGTGTGTAGGTATGTGAATAGCTATGTATGTGTCTGATTATGTATATATTGAATAGTAGTAGACTGTGAAATCAATGTATGTCTGATTATGTATATATTGAATAGTAGTAGATTGTGAATTTGATAGGAAATAAACTTAGACAATGAATGAAAAATGCTAATTATACTATATTGTATTATTAACCGATCAGGACCTTGTCTTGTTGTATTTTGTTTTTTGGTAGGTATGATATGTGTATGTTGTGTGTCATGATGTAAGTATGTTTGCACTGTCACTATGTAAAGTCTGTTTTGCGGACCCCAGGAAGAATAGCTGCAGCATTTCTGTAGCTATTGGGGATCTAGATAAAACTTGAAAACTTTTGAAGTCCAGTGCAAAAGAGCAAAAGTATTCAAACTAATTTAGTTCAACTGTGACTTACCTGACAGCAGGAGGCAGCGCAGGAGGCAGCGCAGGAGGCTCCGGGACTCTGACTGTAGTTAGGTGAGTGTCTGCAGCATTTATACTGCAGAAAGGGAAAGCAACTCAAAATGTGTCACCTGCAGAACAGGTTTAGCTATGGTTTGTTCTTATTGTAATACACCTCGATTGTTAGGTGTTTTAAAGATAGTGTAATGCTGTCACCACCTTTGTTAGACCGGTCTGGTCCGGTGTCAGGGGAAAGAGAATGTTCACCACAGAGACTGGTAAAGGTACAAAAGATACAAGTTTTATTTGGATACAACAATTCATTAAAACAGCACCCCAGCAATTAAGTGCCCACAAAGGTCAACCCTCAGGAAGCTTAGATGGCCCCCCACTTCCCTAAAAAGCACAGCACTGCAAGTCAAGTGAATTAGAAGAACTTGGCAAACACACTGCCAGAAACACTGCACACTATAAAGCTTTGTAGCTTGTGTATGTCCTGTGCTGGATTATTCTGCTGGGGCTCGGGGCCTACGAAACATCTCTATATGTGACTCAGTCCAAAACAGTGCAATGAGATATTTTTTAGGTGCACACAAATATGCTCCAAAGTTAGCTATAGCAGGGGACATGGGATGGGAACCAGGTGAAGCTCGCTGGAAAATATGTATGGCTCAGCTGTGGAATAGGTTGCTTGATATGGAGGGAAACAGGCTAGCAAGAATGATTTTTATGTGGGATAAACAAATGAATGGCTGTTGGTCAAGAGATGTGCATGCATTATTTTTTAGCTTTGGGTTTGGTGAGGCATTTTTCAATAACAGCAAAATCAACATTGCTATACTTAGAGAATCTGTGTTTACTCAGTATAAGGTGCGATGGGCTGAGGATATATGGACTAAACCAAAGCTGCGTACGTTTCGTATGATTAAACATGATTTTGGTACTGAAAATTATGCTAATTATAATTTATCAAAAAAGCAGAGAGCCTTATGTGCACAGCTGAGATCTGGTATTTTACCGCTTATGATCGAAACTGGACGGTATGTCAGATTGGAAGAAGAAGAGCGGGTGTGTCCAATGTGTTGTTTAAATGACATAGAAAATGAGTTTCATTTTGTTTTTTATTGTCCTTTTTACAGTGAACCGCGCAATATTTTGTTCAGTAAGATAAAAACAGAGTTTGATTTTCTTAATAATGATGATGCACATAATTTGAGTTGGTTGTGTAATGGCAAATTATTGATCAAGTGTGTATTGATTGATTAATTATTAATTATGGCCCTTCTAAGATGTATTTTGTGAACTGTGTTTTTCATCAATGCAGAAGATTGCTGTTCAAGGAGAACATGTAAGTTTCTGTGAGAACATATGTCTTGTTTTGGGAAGTGTCTATGGGAATAGAGTTTCCTGTGAGAACCTGTGTCTTGTTGTGGCTCTAGACTGGACTTGTTATGTATTCTTCTGAACATCAGATTAGCTACATGGCTGAATGGAAAGAACTGCCCTCCACGGTGAGGGGCGGGCATCGATAGTTTTCAGTATAAGATGTGATGTAAACAATAATTCGGGGCTCTTGTATCGTCAAATGTAGATGAGAGGAGACCTCCGTGCACGGAGAGATGATTGTGGAAATAAAAAACCTCCTATGAACATTTAAAACGGATATCTCATTATTGATGAATCAGCAGAGCATTGCAGTGGATTTTTCCTCCACAGTTGTTTACGTATGAAACTTTTGGACTGGCTTGTTATTTGGAAAAAGCCTGGGACATGAGAAAAAAAGCTCTTTATCAGGAAAAGGCTATGTAAGACAAGAAAAAAAAAAAAAGAAGAAAAAAGTGTATGTATGTACAGTAAGTGTGTATATGTGTATGTATATGTCATGCATATGTGTATATATTATATAGTTTGTTTATTTTGTTTGTATATTGAGGTACAACCGGATGTTATGGTTATTGTAACGTGTTTGGGTAATCCAGGTATTACCTGTAATGTGATGTGCAACCTAAGTGTCTGGATTGTAGCTAGGAACTAATGTGGGTGGGTGTGTTCCTAGGGGAAACGGGGTATATAGGACCAGCGGCCGGGGTGCCGGTGGTCAGTCAAGCTATGGAGTGAGCGAGACCGGTTGTGGTGTGTAGAGCTAGCGTTGTGAAGCTAGCTGCTAGGAGCTAACGAAGCCTGTGAATAAAGACCCTGTACCAACTACAACTCTCCGTTCTTTGGCGTATCACCGATACGTTACATTGGTGTCAGAAGTGAAGCGGTAACGCCTGATTTCGGTCGAGAGGAGAGAGAGTGAGGAGGAACGGCGGAGGAAAAGTTGGACATCAAAGGCTCGAGCGACCTAGCAGTAGCGAGCTAGCTGTGTGAGCTAGCTGCTACGAGCGCCACGTGTGATGGTGCGTCTAGAAGAAAACCTGTCGGCGAACGGGAGAGAAGAGGGGCTGACGACAGAGATCAGCTCGATGCTGGCGGGCATGGAAGCCCGTGTGTTGAAAGAAGTCAGACGGCTGTTGGAGACGATACCAGCCTGGGCAGAGGGGCTTATGGAGCTGCTAGGAGAGGTCGCGCAGCACGGAGAGAAGCGGACGGAGGAGCCACAAAATAGACTGTGTTGGAACTGTGGAGAACCGGGCCACGTGGCGAGGTGGTGCCGAGGCGAGCCCGGGAGACGGACCGGGTATGCGGGACAACGACATGGACAGCAGGGAGCCTGCTGGGCATGCGGCGCGATGGGACATTTAGCCAGAGAATGTCAAGAAGCTGTCGGGGATTGGAGGACAGCGAGAGAGGAGAGACAGGTGAGGCTTTGTTGGGCTTGCCAGTCGCCTGAACATTTAGCTAGAGACTGCACTAAGAGTGTGAACGCTGGAAGAGACACACAGCCGGGGGAGCAGCCCGAGCAACAAGCAGTGGAGCGGCCTGAGCAACAAGCAGCGGAGCAACGGGGCAGTACAGAGCCGATTGTTCTGGGCAGGAGAGTGACTGTTGAGCCGGCCCAGGCTAGCTGCTCTGGAGCGGGGATCGTTTTGAACAGCCAGAGGGAAGTGAGCGACATCACCTGCAATGCTGTTACAGTCGGGGGAGCGGCGCTCGTGTCCCCGGGGGAGCGAGAGGGGTCAACGCTGGAGGAGCCGGCCCAACCATGCCGCTACACAACCCCCACGGCTGCACTGCAGAAAGTCGAGGTGGAGATCGACGCCGATGGTGTCCGCCCTGCTGTCCTCAACACGCCGCCCCCTGGGGGAGCGGGACGGGAGGACGAGCGAGTGCAAGACCGGGAGGATGAGAATGTGACGATGGAGGATGTCGATCTGGAGGAGTGGATACGCAGACAGGCGGAGGACGCTAGCGTTGGACCGGTGTACAGGTGGGTGGCGGCCGGATACCGGCCTCGCCTGGAGGAGATATGCATGTATTCAAGTACCACGAAGGAACTGTGGGAGTTGTTTCCGGACTTGAGGGTGAGAGAGTCGGGGATTCTGGGGTTAGATGGGCGCGGGAAGAGTGGCAGCGTCGTGGTGGTGCCCAGCTGCCTGCGGGGACTGGCGCTACGGGGGGCGCACAGGGGCCGCAGGGGTCAGGGGCATCGAGGGGCTGAAGAAACACTCAGCCGCCTTTGTCGAGTTTTCTACTGGGTACAGATGAAGGGAGATGTAGAGGACTACTGCCTTAGCTGTGTCGACTGTAATGTGCTTCAGATGGGACAGAAGCTTTAAAAGGGGGGATGGAAATAGTGGTTGAAGTGGGATAATGTGAGTAAGAAAAAAAGGTTTAAATGAAGGTAATGGGAAAAAGAATGATGTCAATGTGATGGGTTTGAGTTAAATTGAAGATGAGTGCAAAGAGAAAAGAGGGAATGTAAATGTTGGGGCTTGTGATAAGTGAAAATGTTGGGGAAAAGGGTGCTAATGGGAAGTAACTAAATGATTGGAATGGGAATGTGAATTGAAATGTGGGTTGAATTTAAGGAATGGGAAAAGAGGGAAGAAATGAAAAGAAATGCAAATGGTGGTGGTGGAACGAAAATTAAGAAGTGGTGAAATAAGAAGAGACAAATTGGGGGAATACAAAATGTTGTGGGGTGGTGTGTTTTGGTACAGGGGGATATGTGTGGGTTGTGGGTGTCGACGTGGGCGTCGAGCTAATGTTGGGTGAGGAGTATGTAACGTGTTTGGGTAATCCAGGTATTACCTGTAATGTGATGTGCAACCTAAGTGTCTGGATTGTAGCTAGGAACTAATGTGGGTGGGTGTGTTCCTAGGGGAAACGGGGTATATAGGACCAGCGGCCGGGGTGCCGGTGGTCAGTCAAGCTATGGAGTGAGCGAGACCGGTTGTGGTGTGTAGAGCTAGCGTTGTGAAGCTAGCTGCTAGGAGCTAACGAAGCCTGTGAATAAAGACCCTGTACCAACTACAACTCTCCGTTCTTTGGCGTATCACCGATACGTTACATTATGTTTATATATAATTTGGTGTGATAGTGTCTTGTAATCCCATGTGGGATGGGCCAGAAATGGCATGACACAGAAATAAAAACTAACTAACTAACTAACTAACTATAAAGCACAGCAACCCACTGCACACTAATGAAACAGTATGCAAATGCACAGCACTCTATAAGGGCCACTACAACTAGGCCGGTCAAAACCAACTTTCACCAATAGGAGGGGGCAGAGGACCCCTCTAATCACTAATGTTGCCTCCTGGGGCTCTTGGCAGGGTGATGAGCATTAGGATTTAGATACTGTAAATACTTCAAAAATAAATGCTATAGACTTAAGACAAAAAGACTGACAAGACAACACTCAACAAGAAAGTATCTAGTGAAGAGTTTAAAACTTAACTCGCCCTGGGCAGACGAGACCCCCCCGTGGGGGTCGAGCATAGGAGTCTCCCGTCACCGTGGAAACAGGATGCGCCGAGTTATGCCAAGATTTGCCTCCCCACCAGCAAATGCCTCCCCACCTCACGGGAGCGCGCACGTGGCTCCTCCTGGATTCAAAATCCTCGGTTTACGACAAATTATTTGATTTTTATTTGATTTTATTTTATTATGGATATTAAAAAAAAAACATCACAATCCAAGGGATATCATGTGAAAGTGCAACCACTTATTTCCAACATGGTCTGTAGAAAAGGGTCCATAATGGCCCACCGTCAGGCCTGTTCTTGGGGCAGTCGACGCCCACGAGCCGGCGCGCCAACGACGTAATGACGATGACATCATCAATGATGTCATAGCATAGAGTTCACCTGTGAGGTCATCGGCGATGTCAGACATAACACCGATGATGTCATAGCTCCCTCGAACGTTGTGACATCACCAATGACGTGATGTCATACACCAAAACGCGGGGATATAAACAAGGTGTTCTGTGACGCTATAGAGATTCCGGTAGATTCCTTCTTCCAGTATCCGGTATACTTACTCCCTACTATCCTTCATAATGTCAACCATTAGCACAACCAATTCCGAACTCGAGCTGAATCCTGGCTATCTTACAACCAGCCAGGCCCTGGTGACCGACTGCCTTACACCCAGACAGGTCACCAGTGGTAATTCAACCGCGTCCGAGGACCGACATCTCGGTCCCTATCTCCATCCCTGTGATTCTGACCGATCACAGCCCGTGAGCCCTCATCTAAGATCCAGCACACTTCACGAGGCAAGCCCAAACGCTTCGCCCCCAGCAAGCACACAAGCTTCGCTACATGGTCCCTGTTGTTAAGAACAGGACGTACAATATACACCAACATACAATATACATTACAGGTTAAATAAACAATGCAGAAAAACAATACATTTACAGTAAGTGCAAAAGTTCGTGACAGGATAGCCTCGTCAAACTATTTTAGATTACTCAGCAAGTGTTTCTTCAGGAGGTTTTTAAAACCACTCAGAGAGCTCGCTGTCTTAATTCCGTTGGGGAGCTTGTTCCATTCCTCTCCCCCTGTGTAGAGGAATGTGCTTCTCCCCACCTTGCTTTTCAGATTTGGTAGTTTCAGATCAGTCTCACTGGCTCTCGTATTCCGGCCATGAGCATCCCGTACAGATTGAAAATACTTTGTAAAATAGCTTGGACAATGATCATGCAGAATTTTGTGGACGATGAAGAGTTTTAGCTGTTGAACTCTATTTTCCACTGGGAGCCAATTCAACTCTTTAAAATGGGAGGGATTGGTGCTAAGAGCTGAGGCCAGAGACGCGCAGCCTTCCTCTGTGAGCAGACATCCTGACAGCCTACACACACACATTTAAATGATTTATTTATGTCCACATAGATACAGAGTACAAAGGACATAAACACTAGTAATGCAATCAGATGTTGGGAGTTGGTCAGATACAAGAGTGCCTAATTGGCGACCACAATAATGCATACAAAGAAGATATAATACCGCACAGGGTGATGACAAAGGCAGATTGACATACAGTTATACTGTAATACAAGATAAGGGACAGGAGCATGACTGTTCGGAAGCCAGAGGGAAAACACACACACACACACACACACACACACACACACACACACACACACACACACACACACACACACACACACGAGAGACAGTAGAGCTCAATGTTGGTTTCTCAGCTGGTTCCAAAAACCCCATCAGCCAGAAAATGAGAGTTGAGGTATTTTCTCTGAAATTAAAGAGGACATGAAACATTTATGATATGACTCTAGTTCATTTGCATTTCACCTCAGACAAGACAGGACACTGCTTTCAAGTCAGAAATGTACCTAGATTTGCTAGAAACATGAACAACATGTCAGCTTTTTGCCAATTAGGATGCTGCTAGATTGACTGCAACCCCAAGCCTATAAGGTTTTTGGGGGTCGTGGGTCAAAAAGGTTGAGGACCACTGGAGTACAGTACAGTATCAGTACAGTACAGTAGTGTACAGGCTAGTTAATGTTGGTAGTAAAGATTTTGAATTCTAACAGGATCATGTTGTGTTTCTGACTTGGATTGAGGTTGTTTTTATTCATGAAAACATTCTAAATCCTTACTACTGTAGCTACTGTACAGTCACCCTAGTGACATCATCTGGCAGCACCCTAGTTGGTGAAAAGTTGAAATGTAAATTTTTCGAGCAAATCTGGGTAGATTTCAGACTTGAAAGCAGTGTCCTGTCTTGTTTGAGGTGAGATGCAAATGAACTAGAGTGACATGATCAAATGTTTCAGGTCCTGTTTAATGGGCATGTAAGGCAGAATGAAAATGGTCTGTTGAACAGTCACAGTAATCCTGACCTGAGAGTCTCCAGTCTACAGTGTGGACTCCTCAGTCCAGCAGAGAGCTGGACATTGTACAGCGCGGTTCATTGTGGTTGTTATATAATTATGAGAACATGAATTAGCGATCTAACTAACCTCCTGTGCTCCCGACTGCCGACAGCCAGTCCATCACAGATAACACCTCCCGCTTTATCTCCCGCTGCTGTTTGTTGTTGTCGATATGTGGCCTTATTCCAGACGAGCAGCAATTGAAATGAATCGTCCATAATCTTGACATCAGATCATTTATATGTAAGGTGACCAGATTTCTCCAATGAAAATGGGGGACATTTTGTGGTCAGCTCGGGGGGCCCAGGGGGGGCTGTGCCCCCCCGGCTTTTAGAAAATTGTGTACATTTTAGAGTAAAATGCATAAATCTGGTGCACTTTGAGAGCAAAAGTAAGAGGCTAGATCTATGAAGAACTTTGGGATTTTGAAACAATTGAAAAAGAAGCAGTTTACAATGGTTACTAGTTATCTGGCACATTTTACCACAAATTAGACAGCCTAGGTAATTCATGGGAAATAGGTTACTGGTGTATTGTGTAGAGTGGCAGGAACATAGAGAGGGACAACTTTTATCCACCAACTGGTGGATCATTTATTTCCACAAAACAAAAACATTACAGTAGTGATTTATTACCTCAGTAAACACTTTCCTTGAGTTTAGGGTGTCGCTCACCAGTTTCAAGTATTCAATGGCCACATGACCCTTAACTGCTAATTTAATATTAAATGCTAACAAAATAATTAAAAAAATCATGTTAATACTAAAAGGCAATTTTAATGATTAAAATTGTAATCTAGAGATAAATATGACATATTGTGTTAATCTAAACCAGGGGTTATCAAAGTTTTGATGGCTGAAGGCCAATTTAGGGAACAGTAGGCTAATGACTAGATAACAATGATCCATCGCCAATCATGTTAAAAATTGACATTTTTTTCAATGGAGTTTGGTGTACATAAAAACGTTACTGACTTCTCTGCAAAAACGTTTTGAGTTAGTTAATGCACTTACTTACCAGATAGTTTTACTGTACTTTTAACTATTCAAAACAACTGAGATGGATAACCCGCTGAATGGGGTCCGGTAAACAAGGATGGTAGCAAAAGCAACAAGCAGACGCCGCCTCTCGTTCGCCACCTCTGGGGCTTCGGTTGCGGGCGGCTGGGTCCTGGGAAAACCACGGCACGGGCAGAGGGAGAACATCTACTCTCTGTGATCTACTCTGTCACACACAGGCAGCACTTTGCACAACGTGCACAACGACAGGCTTTTGTGGTGCCGCAAATGCTCTGTTATCAAATTTCTTGCCAGTATTATTATTTGACTTTGTGGCCAAAATCGGGGACATTTTCGGGGACAGCTCCAGCCGGGGACAGAGCACCGAAATCGCGGACTGTCCCCGAAAATCGGGGACGTCTGGTCACCCTATCTATATGCCAAGCTAGGCTGCTAAGCTAACAACAACATACTGTAACAGACGGGTCAACTCTGACCTGCCCCGGATGGGCTTACAGTGCTTATGTTCTTCTTCTGTGGTTTCTCTAACAGAAGCGCTTCTCACTGCTTCTTCTGAAGCACATCCGGGGCAGGTCAGAGTTGACTCGTCTGTTACAATATGTTGTTGTTAGCTTAGCAGCCTAGCTTGGCATATAGATACTGCCATAATGAACCGCGATGTGACAAAAAATGTGTTATTTACAGAGCGCATGCATGTGGCCCCGTTTGCGCCCGTTATAGCCTGTTTGAGGATGCTACTCTGAGCTCAAAATCGTCTGTGGACATCCGAATGAAACCAAAGTTATTTGGGTGAGTACAAGATCATATTTTAAGCTGGAAATAAGGACCGTGGTGTAAAAAACGAAATTCTCCTTTAATGTCATTATTGGACAAGGACAAGACATGTAGAAATGTTATTTTGTTATATTTAATGTCATTATTGTATTATTTCTACTGACAGACTGTAGACACTCCTCTCGCACCCCAACCCCCCCCCCCCCTCACCCCCCCTCCAACTACAGAGCAGGAGCCTCTGGACCTAGCCTGCCTGCAGCCCCCTCTCCCCAACCGCCACCTCTACACATAAAGGCTAAAGACTAGGAAACCGGCTGGTCCAGACGCTGTATCACCCTCTGCCCTGAAGCACTGTGCTGACCAGCTGGCTCCAGTATTCACAGACATTTTCAACTCCTCACTGGAGACCTGCCACGTACACGTACCTGCATGCTTCAAAACCCCTCCCAAAAAAGCCAAGGCCCTCGGCACTTAAAGACTACAGACCCATCGCCCTGACCTGTGTGGTCATGAAGTCCTTTGAGCGCCTTGTCCTGTCCTACCTCAAATCCATCGCAGAACCACTCCTGGACCCCCTACAGTTTGCCTACAGATGTTAAATCATAAATGGCCTGCATTTATATAGCGCTTTTATCCAAAGCGCTTTACAGTCAGTAGATACATTCACCCATTCACACACCGATGGCGGCAGGCAACCACACAGGGTGCTGGCAGACCAACGGAAGCAATTTGGGGTTCAGTGTCTTGCCCAGGGACACTTCGACATGCAGACTGGAGGAGCCGGGAATCGAACCACCGACCTCTTTTATCCAAAGCGATTAGTGGACGACCTGCCCTACCTCCTGAGCTACAGCCACCCCACAGAGCCAACAGGTCTGTAGATGATGCAATAAACATGGCCCTCCACCACATCCTCACACACCTGGACAATGCAGGAACCTATGCCAGGATCCTGTTCCTAAATTTCAGATTGGCATTTGACACGATCCTTCCAGGCCCTGCTACAGGAGAAACTCTCCCAGCTGGGCATGCCCGACCTCATCTGCAGATGGACCACAGACTTCCTGACTGACAGGAAGCAGCACGTGAGGCTGCGTAAGCACATCACTGACTTTCGGTCCATCAGCAACGGCGCTGCCCAGGGCGGTGTCCTCTCTCCCTTCTTCTTCGGTCTGTACACCAACAGCTGCACCTCCAGTCACCAGTCCGTCAAGCTCCTGAAGTTCGCAGACGATACCACCCTCATAGGGCTCATCACAGACAGAGATGAGTCGGAATACAGACAGGAAGTTGACCATCTGGTGACTTGGTGCAGTCAAAACAACCTGGTGTTAAATGCTCAAAAAACAATGGAGATGATTGTGGATTACAGGAGGAACAAAGCCCCACCTTCCCCCATCACCTACAGACTAGAGACCTTGAGACTGAGGTCTGCCAAGACCAGAACCACTCGCCACAAGACCAGCTTCTTCCCAACCGCCATCAGCCTCACCAACAAGGCCCGGAAACCCCTTCCGCCAAGGACCTCACCAACAACCCCCCCACAAAACTGGAACTCATATCTAATTTAATGCCTGTTTAACTGGGACTGTAAATTAATGTAAATTCCCTGCCCATTTAATGCCTATTTAACTTAGCCTGTACATTTCATGTACATTCAATGTAAACTCTTATTTAACTCAGACTGTAAATTCATGTAAATCCACTGCCTATTTAATGTCTATTTAACTCAGTCTGTAAATCTTATGTAAATTCAACATAAATTCATATTTATCATCCACAGAACACTTCACCACTCCTGTACATATTGTATATATTTACTCGATTTGATTGCACTTGCAACTTTGTGATTGTCTTTAGTTATCTTCCTACTTCTTATCTCTCTGTGTGACCGCTACGCTGCCTCTATCTTCCCAAAAGCGCTAATTCTGCGTTTGCGCTCGTTTAACGCCGTGCGCAATGCAAATTGGGGGCGGACACAAGCGCATGCCTGTGATAATTGTACTGGGCATTGGCTGCCCCATGCCAAAGCAGGCGTTTCAGCGCTAAAATGTGGGATAGATGGCGTTACCCTATCGTCAGCAGTGCGCAATTACTTACCTCTTACGCGCAAATACCTCTCTGCGCTCTATGCTCTGCACGGAGATTACGGCTGCGCTCCCAGCGCAGAGAGGTATTTGCGGAGTGGAAAGTGGAATTCCTTTTGGATATGTCATTAAGCACAGCCTTGCCATGCCAAGACATCAAATTATGCTGCTAAAATTGGGTATTAGCAGATCATTCAGTGAGGCAATCAACTATAACTCACTGAGAAACTTTTATCACATCGCAAAGAGGGAAATTAATTGAGAACACTTGTGGGACAATGGACATAGGCTATTTACCTTCATAACCCGAAGGGTCATTGGCACCACAGACGATCTGTCAATAAGCTCCCTCTGTCCTCGCACGAGTGAGTACAATCTATTACACATTGAGAGAATTACAGCATATTGCATGCCTCGGCGAGGCAACCTCGCGCAAACATCCATTGCGAGACGGGAATCTGATTGGTTTTGATTGACGTAATGCCCAGCCTTGCGGTAACTGTCTGCCTTTCCGAAGCCCTGCCACTCCAAACGTTAACTTCCATTATTCGGACTGGCGGTCGTTCACCTTAGAAGCCGCAATGCCGACCTTAGGTTTAGGCGTGGGGGTGAATGAATGAATGAATGAATGAATGAATGAATGAATGAATGAATGACTTTATTTGACAATATATAAATAACATGTGACAGAAGCACAGTCTGGGATACTGCCAAGGATAGACACAAAAAAGCTCAGAGCTTATTTCCATTGTGGTCCTTGTAGGGGGGTGGGGGAACGAAGTGTTCAAACATGTATCGTACAGACATCGTAAAGATCACAACACATCACATACATCACAGACATAACATAGACACATAAAAACATGTAAAAGTGCCTTTAACTGAATATCTATGCTAATTATAGTCCCTTTTGAGCCATGTCTTTAGGCTGGACTTAAATCTATCAGCACTGTTCACTATTTTCAGGTCACTGGGCAGACTGTTCCAAAAGACAGCTGCAGAATATAAAAATGACTCCTTCCCCATACAACTCCTGAATCTGACTGGCACAAAGTCAGTTGAGCTACGTCTAGTTGAATAAGTATGGGTGTCCCTGACACGGTTGAAGTAGTCATTGAAGTACACTGGCACTACCCCGTGCACAATTCGGTGAACTAGGCACATCCTTATTTGGTTGACTCTGTCTTCCACCTTTAGCCATCTCATGCTCTTAAAATGTGATGCGTCAAGGTGGGTTCGGGCAGGTAGCCTTAGTATTACCCTGACTAGCTTGTTTTGTGATGTCTGTAGTTTTATTTTCAGACTTTTGGGGGCGCTGTTGAACCAGGAGCCACACGCATAGTCATAGTGACACTGTATAAGTGCTCCAGCAAGTATTTTCATCGCGGACTGATCTATAAACCGAGAGATTCTGGCTAGGTATCTAGTCCTGTTCATCGGAAATTCTAAATGTTATTATTTTACTTTGTTGTCATCTATATAAAGTTATTAGGAAATACATTTTTGTATTTTGTACTTAAATATTTGCTTTGCTAAAAAAAACTTGGCTTTAGTTTAATTATGAATTATAAGCTGCTAGTGTTAGGAAATTAAACATCATAATGTCCTCTCTCTATTTTATATTGCTCTGAAAAAAATGATCCTTCCAACAACTGTATTTATTTAAGTTTGGTAACACTTTATAATAACGTTCAGTCATAAGTCATTTATAAGCCTTTAGTTAATGATTAACTAACCATTTACAAAACATGAATATACATTTGTAGATTATTAATACATGTTATGTTAACATATACAAATGTGTGGTAAGTCATCTATAAACCTTTAGTAAATGAAGTGTTCCTCACCTGTTGTAAATGATGTGTAAATTATTTACAATTCATTTACAAGGCTTTCTGCATCCCCTAATCTAAAGTGTAAACCATTCATGACACATACATGTGTTACATATAAGGGGGTACATACAAGGGGGTAGCTCTGTTTGTCAAATTTGAAGTCAATGCGGAAGTGTCCTCTTTGCCTGCAGGGGGCGACCCATTCGTTTGTGGACTTCTGTTTTGAAGCCTCAAGTATGGCTTCAGTAAACACTTGCCTAATGCGTTCATGGGCCCCGTTCCAATACCCATACTTCCATACTATTTAGTAGGCAAAAAAAGATTTAGTATGTCCCAATACATAGTATGTCAGATGCAGTATGCCAAGAGTACCAGGATGTTGTACTACATCAGCTCCTATTTCGGAGTATGCATCGATGCATGCTGCTTCAGCCAAACTTCCCCACAATCCTTTGCGCAGCAGGAAGTTATGTCTTCTTCTTCTTCTTCTAATGTTTTATGGCGGTTGGCAAACAACTTTTTGTGCATTACCGCCACCTACTGGAGTTACGTCGCACTGACTGAGCTGCGTGTTCATGAATGAGATAATTAACTTTAAGAAAGCCTTGAAATATGTTAAAACCAAACAAGCATGGTGTGTACCAAAACATGCATATCTTGATTCCTGTTTAGATCTCTGACTTAATGTTTTTGCTTTATTTATTTTATTTTGTTTATTTGATTGTCTGTTCCAATTTTGTAAATGTTTAGTCTGAATTTTTTTGTATAATGTACTGTTTGTTACTGCCAGACTTTGTTTATTGAATAAAAAATAAAAAATAAATCAAATGTGGCGCTGCGGACGTCGGCGGAAGTGAGCAAGAGGTCGGAGTTCAGGAAGCTCACGTGACGACAGATGTAGTGTGTCCCAATAGTATGCATTTTGCATGCATGCTGCACACTACAATCCATACTTTGTGAGGGCAGCGGCAGTACATACTACAAGAAAGAAGTACAAGTATGGGTATTGGAACGGGGCCATGGTCTCAATCGCTAGTTTCAGACTATGTTGTAGTTGCAGACGTTTTGGGGCGTGATTGACAGGTCGCTTGTCCACTGATCACACAGCGCGCTGATCATGGACCAATAGCAGGCCGTACTCTGTGGGAAACCCCTGGACATGTTGAGATCCAAGATGGCAATGGCCAAAATGCCATACGTGAGGAAAAACAGAAGTCCACAGACCAATGGGTCGCCCCCTGCAGGCCATTCGAAAGAATGCAGGTTTAAGTGCACTTCCGCATTGGCTTCAATTTTGACAGAGCTACCCCCTTATATGTAACACATTTGTGTGTGATGAATGGTTTACACTTTAGATTAGGGGATGCAGAAAGCCTTGTAAATGAATTGTAAATGATTTACACATCATTTATAACAGGTGAGGAACACTTCATTTACTAAATGTTTATAAATGACTTACAACACATTTGTGATGTGTTAACAGAGCATTTATTAATCATCTACAAATGTATATTTATGTTTTGTAAGTTATTAGTTCATCATTAACTAAAGGCTTATACATGACTTACAACTGAACGTTATTATAAAGTGTTACCAGTTTCAGTGACTGATATAGCTATTTCTGATCATTTCTGAAGCACGTCTGCCTGTAACCACAGGGACAAACAAGAGTGCCAGTGCCAGGCAATTATGTAGCCTAGATTTAAAGAGACATGGGGGCTTGTTTGACAGGAAAGACAAAATGTCTGAGAGGAAAGAAGAGAAAAGAAAACAAAAAAACTTGTTTGACAGGAAAGAAAACAAAATGCACACACACACACACACACACACGCACACACACATGCGCGCGCACACACACCCTATCCCTACTCTGCTTGGCATCACTCATTCTCAGTAGCTTAGATTCTGCATGAGGCCGGGCCTGACCTTAAATAGGAATAACATCACTGTTAGGGGGCTTTCACATCTACCTTGTTTGGTCCGGACTTTCCATTTTGATACAAAACCACCCTCCAATCCAACCTCTCCCAAACAGCCGAATCTTGGTCCGATGAAGAGAGGTGGTCTCTATCCGGATCAAACTGGACCATGGTTCGGTTTATTTGTAGCGTGAAAATATTTTTTGGATGGTTTGGATTTTCTGACTGATTACAGGAGGTTCCAGCAGGCTATCGGAGGAAAAAGGAGCCACGGTAGTTCAAGGAGGAGAGTTTTCAATTGAAATGTGGTCTACTGTGCATTTGGTCGGAAAGAAAAATCAGACGATGCTATAAAGTCAACTGAGGAAGGGGACCATATAAATGATAACACTTTCAAGGTATTTTCAGAGAGTACACTCATACTCTCTGAACTTCAACACCCGGGTGTGATTTTTTTTTATTGAGGAGAGTGAGCCTACACTGCACAAGCATGTGGAACATCAAATTGCCTCCTGGTCTCTGCAGCATAGACTATAGGCAACTAAGCAAAAAAACAAATAGAGCCCTGAATAAATAAAAATGGTATTGCAATTGCTAAATTTGCACTGGAAATGATCCAAAATGCCCCGAAACATTTACATTTTCTCTGTTACTGTGATGTTTCCTATGACTTCTTGTCATAACAATATCAGCCAAAAAGTTGACAGAATCTGATGGCTAATAACTCTGCCAATTTGTTAATTTAATCAATCATTACACAAAATACTGTTTATGTTTGGGTATGTCCATGGACCATGCATACCAAATTCAGTGTCATTTGGAACAAGGACTTTTATTTAAAGCAGGACTAAACCCCAAAACACTTTTTTCCCCAGCTTTTAACCAATATATATGCCTTTTGGGGTGGTATGTGAAGGATTCTGGTCAAAATCTCCACATGTGAGACCAATCTGTTAAAATTTTACAAACCCTTATTATTTCAGCAGCATAAGTGCCCTCTATGGGTTCAACCCTGCTTTTTTTTGTGCCCTCAAATGAATGGCCGATTTGGTACATCGTTACGTCACGGTGGGATTTGCGCGTGCCCCACTCATGTGAAAAATGTTATTACTGTAGTTCACGTGGCGTGAGCCCTTTAAGAGCAATGCATCATGTGTAATCGCCTACTGTGGCTAGCTAGTTATGATATGGCCCATTTCCACCGCAGGTAGTAGCGCGGTCCCGCTCCTCTCGACTCGATAAATGGTCTCATTCCACCGGTAAAAACCGTCCCAGCCCGGGTTGAGTTGGGGTTGAGTCGTGCTACTTTTCGTCCCTGCTTCGTTGGGGTTCTAGGCTGTGAACCCGGTACCATACGGTGATGTGAAAACATTGCTGACGACTGATTGGTCAGGCAGAATCGTGTTTACTCTGTCTATCTACTGACTGTCAATGCAATGCTACATACCCGTTTAGTGGGCTTACCTTCTCTTCTGTTGTGTTATTTCCATCAGTCTTTTGTGTTGCTGCCTTCGCCTCTGGTGAAATAAAATCGTGGCGGTGGTTTCAATTGTTTTGAGAGAGAAAAAGTGCTGCTGCTCAGGAAGCCCTTGTACTTGAGTGCAGCGCTCCGCTAGGCCGCAGGCGGGTCTTTGGTGAAGCCGCGGTCTTGCCTGGTGAGAGGCCGCCGGGGTAGAGGCTACTCTGTTGCGCCTCTGCCGTCCCTGCGCAGCGCATGCATGTGAGTTTGACTAACAACAAAGTGATATCCATTCTCCTGGCCCATTGACACATTTGCCCATGTACACTGTAGGTCATTTAGAGGCACCAGTATTTCATAAACAGTTTAAAAGTTCTGTGGATGGATTTAATTGTAACGTTATGTTATAGCCTACTTCGGCTATAGGCGGAGGACAGATATGCGGTCGCTATGACGACCGGGGGTGGGCGGGGGCAGATGATCGGCGGTCGAAGCAGAACATCCATCGGGCCGAAACGAGTAGAGCCGACTGGTGAGGAGCTGTGCAGGGCAGTAAAATGTGGTTGAAATGAGCCATTACATGGCAGTAAAACGCCACTGAATGACCAAATTGAGATAACTTTTAACTCATTCACCGCCAATGACGTCTTTGACGTGTTATCAGAAATAGCCCTCCCCGCCAATGACGTGTTTGACGTGTTTTTGTTTTTATTGGTGCAGCGCCTGCAGCAAACACTTGCCCAGCCTGTGACACAGACACAGGTCCCTGCCTTCAAAGGGTAGCCGACAGCACGCGATCAAACACATACCGCAGCTGTTTTTTTGAAATGGGGGAGGAGGCAAGAAGACAAAAGCCGTGAGAAACGCTGCCTCTTTGCAGAGTAGGAAAGAGACGCCATTGTGTACGGTTGTGACAGTGTGCTGAGTTGAGTTGAAGTTGAAGTTGAAGAGATTACAGTAGCTAGTAGCCTATAGTCGTCAGTTTAGTTAGCGTTAGTTAGTTGTAGTATAGTCTGTAGTATAGTTTAGTTAGTTAGTTGTAGTAGTCGTAGTCGTAGTCAGTCATGGTGAAGGCAAAAGGAAAGACCAAACACCGCATCGCCCCTCGGCGCGGCGGTGCCCGAGCTGTTCGCCTTGCTGCTGGCCTTGCTGCTGGGCAGCGGACACTGGATGAGATGTTTGCGGTTGTCAAACCCGTGACCACCATCGATCCGGTTCCAGCGCCTGGTCCCAAAGCCAACCCCGTTCCTGTGTCCCAGCCCGAACGAGACGAGACAGAGTCAGAACTTTCTGACGAGGAGGAGAACACAGCGACAGACAGGATTCCCCAGGAGGAGCCATTTTCCAGGGCGCATTTGCGAGACGAGACAGAGTCAGAACTTTCTGACGAGGAGGAGATCGAGGGCAACACAACAACAGACATGATTCCCCAGGAGGAGCCATTTTCCAGGGCGCATTTGCGCCGTGCAAAGACGCCCCGGGATTACATGGAAAGTGACTTTGACTCTCAGCCATCAAGCGCCCATTCCTCTGAAGAGGAGATGGTCACACCACCAGTTGTCAATGTCGAGGGCGAAGAAGACTGGACCCCAATGCGACAGGACCCCGATGATCGCGGTAAGGAGTAATTTTGTTGTTGATATATATGCATATTGTACAGACAGTACCAGCTTCACGCACAAAGTCCCAGTGATGATGTCATCAGTGTGTGTGTGTGTGTGTGTGTGTGTGTGTGTGTGTGTGTGTGTGACTACTGATCGTATAGTTTACTGAGACACTAGTACACCACACTGTCTCTGTACTAAATGTGATTATATAGTTTACTGAGACACTACACTGTCTCTCTGTACTAAATGTGATTATATAGTTTACTGAGACACTACACTGTCTCTCTGTACTAAATGTGATTATATAGTTTACTGAGACACTACACTGTCTCTCTGTACTAAATGTGATTATATAGTTTACTGAGACACTACACTGTCTCTCTGTACTAAATGTGATTACCATATATAGTTTACTGAGGATATGTTGCTTTTATTTCAGATGAGGAGCTGATTGTTGCAGAACCCAGTGAGCCCACATCAAAGAAAAAACAACCTAGATCAAAAGGTAAGATCTTGTTTCCCTCTTTTGTGTCTTTGTCCAAAATGGCTGATCTACAAGCTCACAATTATACATGTTGTGTGTGTGTTGTAAATTGTATTGTAATGTATGTATTTCTTTATTTACAGGCCGTGGTGCAGATGGAGAGCCAATGGAGGGACAGCAACCCAAGAAGGGGAAAAAGAAAGACACCAAAGGTATGTTCATTTTCCCTCTTTGCCCAATATAGCTGATCTACAAGCTTGTGTGTGTGTGAGTGTGCTATAGTAATGTATTTGTATTTCTATATTTTTATAACACCTATCCTGTATCCAGAGCAGCAATGGTACTGCATGGATGAAGTGCCGTGGGAGCCACAGGACATCCCGTTCACTGCTGTTCCTGGCCTGCTCAACAGTGCTGCTGCGCTGGAGTCGGACAAGCCGGTCGATTTCCTGGAACTCATCCTGACTGAAGAGCTGCTGCAGTATGTTGTGGACCAGACCAACCTATATGCACAGCAGACAATGGAGGCTGGCGCAACGAGTGTCAGGCTCGATGCATGGAATCCTGTTGACATTGCTGAACTGAAGGCCTTCCTAGGGCTCCTCTTCCTGACTGGGCTCATTGGAAAGCCTGACCTGGAGAGTTACTGGTCCACGAACGAGGTGCTGGAGACCCCCTATTTTGGAAAGACAATGTCCCGAAACAGGTTCCAGATCATACTGCGTTTCCTGCATTTTACTGACAACACAGCAGTGAGAAACAATGATGACAGGTTGCATAAAGTCCGCCCAGTCTTAGACATGCTAGTGAACAAGTTCCAGGAACTCTACCAGCCAGGCCAGAACATCTCAATAGATGAAGGAACTTTACTGTGGAGAGGCAGATTGAGTTTTAAAGTTTTTAACCCACAGAAACCTGTGCGTTACGGGATCAAAAGTTATGTGTTATGTGAGTCCCAGACAGGATTTTGTTATAATTTGATGCCTTATTGTGGAGACGGTAAATCTCTTGTAGATACAGTGTGTGGTCTCCTGTTGGGGCTGGAACAGCAGGGCTACAAACTGTACATGGATAACTTCTACAATTCTGTAAACATGTGTGATATCCTGCTAGATCTGGGGACACATGTATGTGGCACACTGCGAAAGCATAGAGGAGAACCACCAGCTGTACACCATGCTGAGAAGGCCACCCTGCAACCAGGGGGCAGAATTGCCTTCCACACTGACCGGGTTCTGTGCTTGGCATGGCGGGACACAAATGTTGTGAGAATGGTATCCACATTTCACCAGAACGAGATGAGACAGGTCATGACGTGGAAGAAAGGTGTGAGGGGGAAGGTGGTGAAGGAGAAGCCTGTCTGTGTGATAGAGTACAACCAGTCTATGAACAGTGTTGATAGGCTGGATCAAATGATTTCGTACTATCCGTTCATCAGAAAGTCCTATAAATGGACAACTAAATTTGTCATGTACATGTTCCAAATCTGCCTCCACAACGCCTTCGTCCTGTACAGAGCTAAAAACCCACAGGGCACAGTACAGACCATGTATGCATTCCAGGAGTCTTTGATTGAGGCGTGGACCACTGCCACAAAGCGCCATAGAGCGCCATATGCTGACCGTCCGAGTAGGCTGTCTGCCAACCTGGCAAAGCATTTCCCTGTCAGGAATGACCCCACCCCCAACAATGACAACCCAGCAAAGCGATGCAAGGTGTGTATGGCCAACAACAACAGAAAGGAGACACGTTTCCAGTGTAACTTCTGCCGCATCCCCTTGTGCAGGGTCCCCTGCTTTGAGGTCTACCATGACACTCTGAACTATAAAGACTAGGGGTGTCACGATACACTAGGTTCACGATACGATACAATAGACGATATTGGGTTCACGATAACAATACGATACGATATTTTTTGCGATCGATTTGTAATTTGAGGGGGCATCTTTCACGCTAATTTGAGTAATTTCACCATTTTCATCCTCCGTGTCTGTAACGTCCCTCGTCTGTTCAAACAAAGCAATGAAAAGGAGAGCGAGCATGCAATCAGATGCAGATCAGTGCCACCATGTTCAGCTTATTTTTCTCGCGATATGAGATTTCATCTCAACGATACATATTGTCACGTTTTGATATCGCGATATATTGTGGGACGATATATTGTGACATAAAGAGTAAATTCCCCTCAGTGGTAGAACGAACTCCCCACTGAGGTCAGGACGATTTTTTTGCGATCGATTTGTAAGTTGAGGGGGCATCCTTCACGCTAATTTGAGTAATTTCACCATTTTCATCCTCAGTGTCTGTAACGTCCCTCGTCTGTTCAAACAAAGCAATGAAAAGGAGAGCGAGCATGCAATCAGATGCAGATCAGTGCCACCATGTTCAGCTTATTTTTCTCGCGATATGAGATTTCATCTCAACGATACATATTGTCACGTTTTGATATCGCGATATATTGTGGGACGATATATTGTGGGACGATATATTGTGACATAGAGTAAATTCCCCTCAGTGGTAGAACGAACTCCCCACTGAGGTCAGGACGGCCGAATCCCTGCCCATCTTTCGCCGAAGATTGAAAACTCCTTTTCTTTTCTCAACTTTTTATTTTAGTTTTCAGTGAGTCCACCTTTGAAAAAAAAACTCACCTTTTCAAGCTCCACTTGAGTCCCTCCTGAACTAACCCTTTTGATGTAGCATCTCCCCCCCCCCTTCTCCACCCCAAACCCCCTCCCCCCATCTAGCATCTTCCCCCCCTTCTTCACCCCAAACCCCCCCCCCCCCCCCCCAAAAACAAAAAAAAAACAAAAAAACATTGATGTTTTACTCTACTGCTGCAAGGGTGTATCTGTGTAGATGATGTTCCACAGTTGATTCCACTAATGTTGACAATGTGACATTGTAAGTCGCTTTGGATAAAAGTGTCTGCTAAATGACGAAATGTAATCGCGCACACACATTCACACTCACACTGAGTAAACTGCATTGTTGAATGTAAAAAAAGCACTTCATGTGTATATATATATATATATTTTTTTGTCATTTGTATCATAACGAATAGTATTTACATGTCTGATGTCAATACAGTTCAAAATAAAAGAATTGAGAGCGAGATCTGACTGAGATTGTCTTCTTTACAAAAATGCCTTTTTCTCCTGTTTCTCTTCTCAAAGAGACCTTTTGGGTGAAAACAGGGTGTATATAAATGGCTATAAGTAGAGTACAGAACATGCTAAAAGCTAACTTTTTTTTTCCTGGTGAACCCAGAGACGTACATCTTCATTTTGAGGTATTGCAAATCACTCTGGTGCTAATAGATAATTTACTGTGGGTCTTGAAAGATGACCAACAATTATGAAAATCTTTGGCCTGTGCTAAATATTGGCAGTCCTAAACTGGCCCTGAATGAGTTAACCATTTCGAGTAACACTGTTTCCATATGGATCACCAGCGTTAATGTCTCTTTAGCGTTTATAACGTGGCTGGCTATATTTCTAATGTTCTCTATCTATCTCTGATACACTGAAAATACTGGGAGGCGGGTCATAGCGTCTCTGTCGATGATTTGATTCGACAGTTCTGGGCACTGCCGTTGGCGTTGGCCAATCCTGGCGTGTTCCACCCCCAAATTGATTGTGTTCTGGCGCAAAGCGAGTGGGTTCCAGGACGAAACAGGCTCGAGCCAACTACGTTATGTTTAGAGCAGCGCAAGGAGTCAGAGTCACTTTATTTGCCATTTACAGTAGAGACTGCATTGGAATTGGGGTGCTAGGAGCTTAAAAACATACATAACAGGACAGGACAGGACAACATATGAAAACATTTAGATACCGCGTAAAAAGAATAATATGAATAAAAGGGTTAAACATTTAAAAAGATAAAAAGAGACAAGTGCATATGTGGATAGAACCGAGTTCTCCAGCTCATGTTTTAAAGTGCAAGATAATTAAAGTGCACATGAATTAAGATATAGGCACCTATCGTTGCATCAGCCTTTAAACTGCGCTGAGCGCCCGGCGCAGCGCTGATCTGTGAGCGTGGACCAGCCCACTCAATATCTTGGTGTTGGCGCTACACGCAGCCTAAAGCATTACAACCACACCGTAACCACAAGCGTAAAATTATGCACTATCTGGTCATTGGGTAAGTGCAGTAAACCAAGCATATGCTTCACTTTTCAGCTCCAATTCCACGGAGAAATCCAGTAAAACCAGACAAGCCAAGCCTCTGCTCCCCCCCCCTCCCTTCATCCCGTCTGTCTGTCTCCATATATAGGCTATTATTCCATATTATTATGCTTCTCAAACCAATCTAACTGCAGTTTAAATACTGCAAGCATGTAAATACTCTACACTATAACAAGATCAAAGTGAAAATAATGTTCTAAACGCATCAGCTAGAAAAATATAGCCTATCCCTATATGATGAGATTAATTAGATTGGTGAAAGTTTGTCCAGAAAGATATCGGCCCCTATTCTCCCACAGGCCTTCGGCGCTAAAAAACGTGCCTTGCGCCTGCCTCGGGAAGATATCAACATGGCTTTAGGCTGGTAAATGCGCTTTAGGCCGAATGGGCGTGGCGCACTCCCTGAATGGGCGAGAATGGGCGTTTCGGCGTTAAATATCGGCCTAATGATATCTTCCCACCTGGCGTAAATTTAGCGCTTTGCGCTTTTGAAAACCAGGCCTATTCAGTGCGCTGGTTGCGTGGAGCGCTCCCCTCTGGCTCCGCTCTGGCTCCCCTCTGTCACCCTTCTCTGTGTCACTCTCTCCCTCTCTCCTCAGTCTGACAGGCACAATACGACTCTCTCTCTCTGACTCCCTCGCTCAGACAGACACAACACACTTCCCATAGGAAAAATAAGTTGTAAGTTCACTGCCTGGCATGTCCCAGCATGCATTGTGGTACTCCATTTCGCTACTAAATAGCAACCAAATGAGCCGAAAACCTATATTAAGGGAGGATCTAAATAATGTGTAATGGTAACACAACCTGCAATTGTAGAACATTTCAATATTGGACCAAATAAAACATCGAAATGAAAACACCACCCTATGTGAAACATATATGTCCTCCTGGGCCTATATATATCTGTTGTCGATTTAACGTGATTTAGATAAGTGACAGCGGAACGCGCTTCTACTGTCATCTGCTATACTGTGATGTCCGCTCCAATAACTTGGCCCTACTTCACATTTAGTTTTACAATAAAAACACATTTATGCAAAGACTTTACATAATGTAGGGTATATTTATGTGCATCATCCTTCCTGCAGCAGGCGAGAGAAAATGATATCTTTCTGGACAAACTTTCACCAATCTAATAGGCTATATATTATATATATATATATAATATATATATATATATATATATATATATATATATATATATATATATATATATATATATATATATATAATATATAGCCTATTAGATTGGTGAAAGTTTATATATATATATATATATATATATATATATATATATATATATATATATATATATATATATATAATATATAGCCTATTAGATTGGTGAAAGTTTATATATATGGGTGATTCTTCAACTTCGGGCACTTTTGCTGTCCCAAGGGTAAATTTCCAAGAAAAAAACATTTTATGAAAAAAACAAATATTCTATTTATTAGTACTAGGTTGTAGTAGCCATGAAAAAAATCATTGTGTATCAGTGATAACATTTTAATATTTTTTCAGTATGTTCTGTGTATGTAAGTACCAGAAATTCACTGTTTTGGGCTTGTCCCAAAACCAGACCTTTGAACCTCATCTCCATAATAAAGTAATAAAAATGGTTAAATTAATTATAAATGTACTTTGCATTTTCTCATAATTACTTGAAAAGACATATTTCAATTTCATATTGTTCATTTATGTGCAATTTGAGTATTTTTTCAACTGTTTAACTGTTAAAAAACACTGTCCCACATCCATGCGTCATTACCATCACACCAAGCATTTAAGAGAACAATACAGTTTTATTCAAACGACCACAATGTGGTTGCCATAGAAATTAGAAGTACCAGATCACATGACCAGACATGCTGGAGAGCAGGACGTTTTTGATGTCCACAAATGTAAGTAATTTAAGGGTTTATACGCCCTGATCTGAGAGTATGTTTATTAGGTGTCATTACCAAACAAGTTACTATTTGAGCACTGTTGGTCAGAAATAAATACAATCACGTTATTTATGTATATTCAATGTACATTGCATGCTAGCAGACCAGTTAGCTTAGCAAGGCCATGAGTTAGCCATCTTTTTCTCCAGAAATGTGAAAGATGTCATTACCGTCACTGTCATTACCATCACACAAACTGGCAGTGATGGTAATGACAGTTAGTGATGGTAATGACAACTTATATTTCATCTCATAACTATTATGCATAATTTATATAATATATTATATATATTTTACTATGAACATAATTGATACATGATTACAAAATACTTTATACGATATATAAACAATAATAACTCATAATAATATTGCTTAATTCACTATAAGCATAACTGATACATGATTAAAAAGTGGTCAACACTAATTTACATTATCTTTGTCTATAGTTGTCAACATGGCCACAGCTCAACGGTCAAAAAAATACAGAGATACCAACACACATCTCTCTACTACCCAGATAACACCACCACTCCCTTAACATCCAACACACATCTACCCAGACAACACCACCACTCCCTTAACATCCAACACACATCTACCCAGACAACACCACCACTCCCTTAACATCCAACACACATCTACCCAGATAAAACCACCACTCCCTTAACATCCAACATGCATCTACCCAGATAACACCACTACTCCCTTAACATCCAACATGCATCTACCCAGATAACACCACCACTCCCTTAACATCCAACACACATCTACCCAGATAAAACCACCACTCCCTTAACATCCAACACACATCTACCCAGATAACACCACTACTCCCTTAACATCCAACACACATCTACCCAGATAACACCACTACTCCCTTAACATCCAACACACATCTACCCAGATAACACCACTACTCCCTTAACATCCAACACACATCTACCCAGATAACACCACTACTCCCTTAACATCCAACACACATCTACCCAGATAACACCACTACTCCCTTAACATCCAACACACATCTACCCAGATAACACCACTACTCCCTTAACATCCAACACACATCTACCCAGATAACACCACTACTCCCTTAACATCCAACATGCATCTACCCAGATAACACCACTACTCCCTTAACATCCAACACACATCTACCCAGATAACACCACTACTCCCTTAACATCCAACACACATCTACCCAGATAACACCACTACTCCCTTAACATCCAACACACATCTACCCAGATAACACCACTACTCCCTTAACATCCAACACACATCTACCCAGATAACACCACTACTCCCTTAACATCCAACACACATCTACCCAGATAACACCACTACTCCCTTAACATCCAACACACATCTACCCAGATAACACCACTACTCCCTTAACATCCAACACACATCTACCCAGATAACACCACTACTCCCTTAACATCCAACACACATCTACCCAGATAACACCACTACTCCCTTAACATCCAACACACATCTACCCAGATAACACCACTACTCCCTTAACATCCAACATGCATCTACCCAGATAACACCACTACTCCCTTAACATCCAACACACATCTACCCAGATAACACCACTACTCCCTTAACATCCAACACACATGTACCCAGATAACACCACTACTCCCTTAACATCCAACACGTATCTACCCAGATAACACCACTACTCCCTTAACATCCAACACACATCTACCCAGATAACACCACTACTCCCTTAACATCCAACACACATCTACCCAGATAAAACCACCACTCCCTTAACATCCAACACACATCTACCCAGATAACACCACTACTCCCTTAACATCCAACACACATCTACCCAGATAACACCACCACTCCCTTAACATCCAACACACATCTACCCAGATAACACCACCACTCCCTTAACATCCAACACGTATCTACCCAGATAACACCACCACTCCCTTAACATCCAACACACATCTACCCAGATAACACCACCACTCCCTTAACATCCAACACACATCTCTCTACTACTCAGATAATGCCACCACTCCCTTAACATCTAACATGCATCTACAGATAACACCACTACTCCCTTAACATCCAACACACATCTACCCAGATAACACCACTACTCCCTTAACATCCAACACACATCTACCCAGATAACACCACCACTCCCTTAACATCCAACATGCATCTACCCAGATAACACCACTACTCCCTTAACATCCAACACACATCTACCCAGATAACACCACTACTCCCTTAACATCCAACACACATCTACCCAGATAACACCACTACTCCCTTAACATCCAACACACATCTACCCAGATAACACCACTACTCCCTTAACATCCAACACACATCTACCCAGATAACACCACTACTCCCTTAACATCCAACACACATCTACCCAGATAACACCACTACTCCCTTAACATCCAACACACATCTACCCAGATAACACCACTACTCCCTTAACATCCAACACACATCTACCCAGATAACACCACTACTCCCTTAACATCCAACATGCATCTACCCAGATAACACCACTACTCCCTTAACATCCAACACACATCTACCCAGATAACACCACTACTCCCTTAACATCCAACATGCATCTACCCAGATAACACCACTACTCCCTTAACATCCAACACACATCTACCCAGATAACACCACCACTCCCTTAACATCCAACACACATCTCTCTACTGCTTTTAAAGAAATTAACGACAATCCAATTTACAGCATGTTTACAGTGTCTGTCATAAAACAGTTCCCCCGTTTACATTTATTCTCTAATTTAGTTCACTGCGTGGAGCGAATCTCCCACATGCTAGCTCTCCAAATATTTTGGTCCAAATGCAATTTTGTGTGAATTGTTATATTTTGTTAGAACACGGCTCTCTTGAATACTCGATTCTGATTGGTCAATCAACAATATTCACCGGTCATTATTTCTCGACAACCGACCGCTGCTCTGCCACACCTGGATTAATCAGTTGATAAGAGCTTTTTGCAAACACTACTAATTAGGCCAACCAGTTGCAGCTGTGGTGTCTTGTGTGCCAATTACGAATGAAACCGCTTTGTCGTTGAAAACGCTATTAAAAAATCTATTTGAATAATTATTTTTGTCAGATTATTGAATGATTTAGTTGTAGGCCGTGTTCTAAGCGGGATAATGTATATTGAGGCGGTGATTACTGGGAAATAATGACCTTCAGGTGAACGATTAAGCCCTCCGCTGGCGCGTCGGGCTCAATCCACCTGTCGGTCATTATTTCCCCCGTAATCACCGCCTCAATATACATTATCCCTTACTTAATTCACTACAGCACTATTTTGCACTATTTTGCCATTTGTGAAATAAATTGTTAAATACAGTATCATTTTCTGTGTGGTTTATTACAGAAGTGTAGTAAGTACATAATAAACATTAATTTAATCGACATTGGGCTTTAATTTGGAACTGAATCACCATGAATGCATCATGACTGATTATGTACCCTAAGGCATCTATCAATGTCTCTCCTACATTGTTTTTAGATTTAGATACATTTCGATTGAAAAACACCACTGTTCATTGTTTGTCAATGTGACAAAACATGTCGTCATTACCAGCACACACAGTCATTACCATCATGCTACATGTTTTGATAGAAAAAAAATATTTTTTGTTACCTTGGGTCTTATCTCAAGCATTGTGGTGAAGTGTTTTAAAGTAAACATTTGTATTTTCTAAAAACAAAAATTTCTATTCAAATATTGTGACTATAAATAACATTACATTGTTGAGCCAAGGCAATATGTTGAAAAGTTACAGAGGACATGCCATTAAAATGTATTTTAAATGCACTTACACATGTGTAACATATGCTTCTCAAAGAATGCTTGTTGTATTTGCTGGAATGATAGTGAAAACTTTACTTGTCATATTATTTTTGCATTAAAATCTAACTTTTGATTCTGTGATGGTAATGACATTTTGCTGTGACAACTTTGAAAAAAGCATGATAATGTCAAAATTATCTTGAAGGACAATCAAAGCTATGCTAAGATCATTGTTCCAGACCCCTTAATTAACATCTAGGAATAGAAAAAACTGAGTTTACACCATATTTATATTTTTTTAATTCTAACATCAAAAGTGCCCGAAGTTGAAGAATCACCCATATATATATATATATATATATATATATATATATATATATATATATTTCTAGCTGATGCATTTAGAACATTCTTTTCACTTTGATCTTGCTATAGTGTAGGGTATTTACATGCTTGCAGTATTTAAACTGCAGTTAGATTGGTTTGAGAAGCATAATAATATGGAATAATAGCCTATATATGGAGACAGACAGACTGGATGAAGGGAGGGGGGGGGGGGGCAGAGTGCTTGGCTTTGTCTGGTTTTACCGGATTTATCCAGGAATTGGAGCTTAAAAAGGCAAGCGTGTGACTCTTTACTGCAATTCTCCAATGAGCGGACTATGCATAATTGTACGCTTAAAAGGCGTGGTTATAATGGTTGAGGCTGCGTGTAGCGCCGATACCAAGATAGCGAGTGTGCTGGTCCACACCCACTAACTGTGCTAGGCGGCCTAGCGCTAGGCCTTAAACGCAGTTTCTACGCCGATTGCAACGATAGGGCCCATCGTTTTCTCTCCCCTGCTGCAGGTAGGATGATGCACATAAATATAGCCTACATTATGTAAAGTCATTGCAGAAATGTGTTTTTATTGTAAAACTAAATATGAAGTAGGTCCAAGTTATTGGAGCAGACATCACAGTATAGCACATGACAGTAGAAGCACGTTACGCTGTCACTTATCTAAATCACGTTAAATCGACGAGGGATATATATAGGCCCAGGATGACATATATGTTTCACATAGGGTGGTGTTTTCATTTCAATGTTTTATTTGGTCCAATATTGAAATGTTCTACAATTGCAGGTTGTGTTACCATTACACATTATTTAGATCTACCTTTATATCTATTTCGGCTCATTTGGTTGCTATTTAGTAGCAAAATGGAGTAGCCCATTGCATGCTGGGACATTTCACATGCCAGGCAGTGAACTTACAACTTATTCTTCCTATGGGACGTGTGTTGTGTCTGTCTGAGCGAGGGAGTCAGAGAGAGAGAGTCGTATTGTGCCTGTCAGACTGATATGAGCAAGAGAGAGGGAGTGACACAGAGAAGGGTGACAGAGGAGAGCCAGAGGAGAGCCAGAGGAGCGCTCCGCGCAACCAGCACACTGAATAGGCCTGGTTTTCAAAAGCGCAAAGCGCTAAATTTACGCCAGGTGGGAAGATATCACTAGGCCGGCATTTAAGGCCGAAACGCCCATTCTCGCCCATTCAGGGAGTGCACCACGCCCATTCAGCCTAAAGCGCATCTGCCAGCCTAAAGCCATGTTCATATCTTCCCGAGGCAGGCGCAAGGCACGTTTTTTTGCGTTTAAGGCCCGTTTTAGCGCCGGAGGCCTGTGGGAGAATAGGGGCCAAAGTGCCGATGCATAGAGGCAGCGTTGCAGTAAATACAATATTCCTGGAATGCGCGTTTAACTAAACAGTTTCATGTCATCTGCATTCTACAACAAATAAAGACATTACAATTTGTTTTATTTTGTATCTTACATACTTATTGGCCAAGTTATGATAGTTTATTCTGCCAGGGTACAGAAGGGAGTATAGGCGGCCATCTTGCCTGCAGAGTTTTCAAATCAAGTAGAATACCGTTCTGCCAGAAATCTGGGGGGTTTAGTCCTGCTTTAACAAGATACACTTATTTACTGGTTCTAAAATGGCTGCATTTTATGTGGAATGGATAGTTCAAAACCTAAACTTTTGTATTAATGGAAGAAAACAAAAGTTTAAAAAAATGAAACTATTTTCTCATTTTCTGGGAATTACAATTGGCCTACATGTGGTCCCTTCCTCTAAGGTGTTTCACATTTGATAAAATTGCCCTGGAAATTATACAAAATGCCCCCGAAAAATATTTCACAGGGGCAAATAAAGCCCCTGTTAATCAGTCCCTCCAGGAAATCGCAATTTTGCGATCGCAATAATTAATGCAAATTCAACCAAACTCCGCGATATTTGCGGGGGCTTGCAATTTTTCAAAATTCCCACGATTTCGCCGCAAAAAGTTAGTAAAATGCTGCATCTTTACCTGGGTTTGAGATATGTGTGCGCTGTCATCTTGCCTGGTTGCTGTGGGAACGAGGGACAACAATAGGAAGTGACGAGAGTATGGGACGTAACGTAACACGTCATCGCATTGCGATGAGGAGGGCAAACCCCTCACATTTGCCAACAAAAATAACCGCAAAACAATTACCAAATGTTTCGCATGAAAGTGGAGGCAATTTGAGACCCACACACACACACACACACACACACACACACACACACACACACACACACACACACACACACACACACACAGGTGGCATATTTAGCTTAGGGTCTAGTTGTTTGAATATTTAACAAGGAACAAGGAAGTGTGTGGCATATTTAGCTTAGGGTCTAGTTGTTTGAATATTTAACAAGGAACAAGGAACAAGGAACAAGGAAGGGATGAGGAGGACAGGGAAGGCATGAAGAGGAAATAAGGATAAGAGGAAATATATAAAGCACTAAGCAAAAAGTATGAGAAAAGACAAAGTGATAATAGCATTATTGAGGATGAGGAAGAAAGGAGAAGAGAAACGATGAAGGGAGGAAAAGAAAAAAATTAATTAAAAATTAAAAAATTAAATCATATTTTTTTCCTCAACTCCGCAATTTTTGCCAGTTCCCGCAATTTTACCGCAAAAAAACACATAAAATGTCGCAAATTGCATCGCAAATTTTGAGAAAAGCAGCCGCAAAATCAAGCATTTATGATCGCAATAATCACAAAAAAACTCAGCAAAATCCTGGAGGGACTGGTTAATGTAACTGTAACAGTTGATGTGCTACCCTGGTGGGCATGAACCCTGAGATGAAGTGAAATTGCCAAAATGCAAACGAATATTGGGACTGCAGAAACTTGTTTAGAAAAGCAAACAAACACACACACACACACACACACACACACACACACACACAGCACAACTTGTGCATCTGGAGTCAAATGAAGGTCAACTAGTCAAACACTGCTCTCTCTCCCCATTAAGTGATACTCCCTTAACCCGCGTTAAGAGTGTAAAAAAAAATATTTCGCTGGTGAATATTTCCTTTACAGCTAGATTGAGCTAGCATAGTGGAATGTGTGTCCCATGCCAACGACATACGGTGCTCTCTCACCTTGTTTTGAGTGACGCCTGTTCAGTGACGCAGTCTTCCTGTCTTTCTGGACCATCCTGTGTGCTGCAAGTCAACCCTGTACAGGAAATCATAGAGACACATACATCTACTACATACATCTAAGGTCAGTTTAGAGTCCAGCGATTTATGGTCGTTGCGACCGACCATGATCACATTCCATGATAACGACAAGTGTCTCTGTTACTGCAAAATACGATGGTATGTTTTCCTGACACCTAGATGTCCAGCATCACCATCATGAGCCAAATTGAGCACCTGAGGTCTATACACCTGGGGAACAACTACCTGTTCTACCCCACGTCCCCACCCCAGTCCACACGTGAAGAACCAGCCGACGGCTGCAGCAGGATATAGATTAGGGGCCCCCTCCCAGGAGCGGGGGTTTGGGGGCATCCGCGCTGGAAGTACTTTTAAGTAGGGGGTGCTGTAAGGAAGGGACTCCCGGTGCTGCCCACAAGGCAGCGCCAAAGAATATTTGACGTTTTTTGGACTTTTAGCCATATTTAGAGGAATATTTCATTTTAAATTAACATTAGGATTATACTGTTGTGATGTCATTATTCAGTATATTCTCCTCTTCTCTGCAGCATTACTCAATTTACCCTCAGGAATCAGGGACAGTGATAGCCTACCTGCTATTCCTCCCATCTCCTCTTTCTTTTTTCCTCAGTCTTGTCATCTCGTATCTCTTTCTCTTCACAAACCGTGTCTCCGACTCCGTGAACAAAGTAAACATAGCTATGTAAACACTAGTTTCAACGTGAGGCTAAGTAAACAAAACTTGTTGTGCACGCTTCACATTGTGTGGATCCTATTTTTTACCCAAGAACCACTGCATTGAGCAAAGATCGTCTATAGAGAAGATATCCACTACACAGCACAGACTCATGCACAGAAACACAGTTACTCGAGCCAAATTCAACAATTTCGAAAATTCCATCTCTTGTCACCAGGGGGTGCTGCAGCACCGCTTCCCACGCCATTGATTGGGGGGGGGCAAAACAAACAAACGTGACGATGATGACGCTCGTTTGTAGCCTTATCAGTGTCAAGCAAGCGTGTAGAACCAAGCAGCCATAGGGGTTGTCAGGTCAGTTAAACCAGGGGTTCCCAACCTTTTTTGTGCCAAGGACCGGTAGATACATGGGGAAAAAAGTCGCGGACCGGTTATCAATTTTAATGGTTTTAGTTACATATATATTTACTCACCAGGTGGCGACAAAGGGTAAATAACAGCCTTTTGTGTTGTACTGTATGTAGCCTACAGTATTTATGTTTTTGTTTCAACTACAAACATAAATAAACATCAACCTATGTTTTAACTACCACACACAGCCTATAATATTATAGCCTATGTTAAAAAAAAAAAAAAAAAAAAAAAAAAAAAAATAGGGGGCCCCTGGCAACTCCCGGGACTCTAGGCAGCCGCTTAGTTCGCATATAGGGCGGGCCGGCCCTGAGTATCCGAGTTGCGCGCTCCCGCCTCTGTCAAACAAGTGGACAGGCTTGGGTCAGTTTGCTGTGCTTGCACAAACATACTGCGATCCACCTCCAAACTCAAACTCGCTGCTGCAGTAGCCAAAAATCAAGTTTATTTTCAGACTTTACTTTAATCATGTCAGATTTAACATCTGTTTCCTCAGAAACCATAAATGAGTCAGATAAATCTAACACTTCGTCAAATTTACGCGCCTGTGCGCGCGTCACAGCACAATCACAATCTTCCCCATTTTCAGTAACAGATACTATGACAGGTTTCTCCCTCACTTCAAGGACAGGAGGATACACTTTTTCACCGGCCAAATCGTTCCCCAAAATCATCATAATACCATCCTTTGGCAATCGTGAACGTAAAGCCACCTTAACCGGCCCCGTAACGAGCGGTGATCGCAAAAAAACTGTGTGTAAAGGTGCACGGAACTCGGTTAACGCTACACCCCACAACAATGCATCAGAACCACATGACGACTTCTCGGAAAACGGCAAGACCCCCTCCAGTATAAGCGACTGGAAAGCTCCGGTGTCCCGAAAAATAGTTACTGGTACCTGCTCTGTGTCCTTACCTGACAGCGAGACTGAGCCCTTGGAAACGAAGGGACGGTAGTTAAGCGCCACCTCATTACCGTCAGTCTCCCTGTCTGAAGACAGAGAAGGCACTACCTGCGTAAACACCACAGGTTTTGTAACAACAATGTCTTTTTTTGTACACTCCGCTATAAAATGTCCCACCTCGTTACAACCATGGCAACGGCGCTCCCGTCCACTGTAACTCCAGCGTGGCGACCCCGAAACAAACGTCTGTTTTTCCTGACCATTACCATTCGCCCCTGAGGACGAAAAACCACTACGCCCCACGGACGCATTACCATTACGCAGAAACGCGTTCTCGGCGCGCTCCCGACGCCCAAAGTCTCCGCGTTCACGGCGCACATTTACAAAGCATTTTACAAATCCCCCATAGGGAAGTCTTCAATCAGGAGTCATGACAATGGTGGTGGTCAGGGGAGGAGGTGGGGCGAAAACAACTGCTTCAGCGATGATGATCAGCAACTGAGAATGACACATACTTAAGCAATATCACACGAGAGGGAGTGTGGTTGTTGGCTAATATCGTCACTGCTGTGATTCTGTCATAGATAATCGAAGATAATCACAGCAGTGACGATATTAGACAACAACAGCACGACCTCGAGTGTGATATTGCTTTTATACAACAGTTCTATTAAACAAAGCTGATTAAAGAAATGACAAAAAGCTGAGAAAATATATGATTTCTCTATTTATTCCTCCGCCAACAAAAATAGTCCCCTCAGCTTTCCGCTACCAGTTGCCGAAAATGTAGCCTAATTAACTGCAGGCTGCCTACTTTTTATCATACACATTGATTTGCACGTTTTTATTTATTGTACAGCCAGTGAAATAAGAGTCTGGTGATGGCATGTTAGTTATGTTAGGAAATAAATCAATTTTTGCGCTGTCGGTAACTGTGTTACGCTTTGTGAATGACGTTCAATGTAACGTGGCTGGTGTTTGTTTTGTTGATTAGAGCAGCTGTGAAACATTTTAGACAACAGCACTCCCTCTCGTGTGATATTGCTTGAAGCGTTTTGTTGATTAGAGCAGCTGTGAAGCGTTTTGTTGATTAGAGCAGCTGTGAAGCGGAGTGATCTACACACAGTGAAGCGCCAGTGCGTTATCATTAAATATTGGCACTGGTAGGATCCCTCTTGTCCAATCAAATTGCTCGGCTGGAACTACCTGTTGTATAAAGAGCACATAGCAAACAGAGTAAAACATGGGCCGTTTCTCAATAAGGGTTCTTGTGTGTTCTTGCGTCCCTGTGAAACTTCATCAGTCGCAGCCCAAGTACTGTTCCAATACAAAGTTCACATTTCGCCAAGAACGCTTAAAATTCCCGGATGTGTTCTCGACACGCCCACTTTACCGAGGATGCTCTGGTTGGTGATTTGTGTCAACTTGGCAAGGCAGATATCCCAGCATGCATTTCGGCATAAGCAGAGGCAGAACGCAGCAGAGAAGACGCCATAAGCTCCGGAAAGTTTTTTACAATTTAAAGTTTTATTTCATCACTAAATTAATTTCTGATGACTTTTGATGCCTACAAGCAGGGTAGTAGGTTTCAATAAGTGCCACTTTACGAACATTTATGGCGAAAAATGGCAAAGAGTTCCAGAGCACAATTGGCTGCATCTACATCAGCTGAGCTTTTTATTTGTGTAGTATTGCAGGCGGCCTCTGCGCTGGTATTGCGCAATACCCTCAAGAACGCATTGTTTCAAACTGCCAACAGCGTCATGTGTGCTTGTGACCTAGCAAGTTCATTCTTCCAAGAACGACTAGCAAGAACGTTCTCCCCAAGAACCCAAGAACAAGAATGCATTCTTGGTATTGAGAAACGGCCATGGACCCTGATATACTACGCTGATTAGGTGATTGGGATCAGCTGGAGAGGAATAGCTTGGGCTGATTGGTTATTGCCACATGTGTGGTAAACTGTGAATGGGTGAGGAGACAGCATCAGAGAAAGGGGGCAAGCCTAACAATGAATGGGTACAACCTCAAAGGAAGGGGGCGTGCACTGTGAACTGGGCTGGCTGTTAAAGGAACACATCAACATCAACTCTCAAACTGTAAACGGTTTTGAAGTCATTCATCTAGTTTGACAGTTATTGAGAGTTGATTTGAGTTAATGAGTTATTAATTTGAGTTAGTGTGGACCAGTGATGTCACTGGTCCACACTTTAACACTCAATAACTGTCAAATTAAATGACAGACTTCAAAACAGTTTACAGTTTTCTGATATACTACTGATGTTCTAATGATACAAAGCTGGTTGAAAATGGGCAGAGTGTTCCTTTAAGTAGTCTCCATTATTGAAAATATGAATATTTGTGGAAAACCTCAATAGAATATTCAAACGTGATTTCTTTTTTATTCGGTACAGCCCTACTGCATTGTTCAAGAGAAGGCCCTGTGCAAGTGAACCCTGCACAGTCCACATAGCCAGGGAGACACATCATAAACACATAAAAGCAACACAGAATAAAGCCATTTTCTTGGCCATGGTCTCGTCTTTCAGCCATTACTAAGCTAACAAAATTAATTTGCAAATGATATATTGAATATTCATTTCAACTAAATTGCATTTGTGTGCATAGTATACATGGTGGCGTACCTGCATGCTTTTCTTTTTCTGTGTCCATTGTAGTTGAACTCTGTGTTTCCTCTTCATTGCACTGTTCTTCAAACACTAGAGGCAAAACTAAAGAGGAAAATGTTTAATATGACTCACACTGGCTTTGTAATTATCATATTAATCTTATTGCTGTTGAAGAGAAGATGATGCATGTCTTATAAACTAATAAGAGTCCTGTAAATAACAGAGAATGTTGCACACTGTCGCTAATGCTTCCATATATTTATTTGACATTAACAATGCTTCTTTCTTTTCATTCCATCTTGTTAATGTTTAGCCTACACATGTCCAGGTTCAAAGTGAAGTCGACTTGTGATACATTGAATAATGGGCAGAAGCAGTGCACCCTATGGTGTAACAAAGTTCAGTTATTTGCGATGGCAGCCAGCTGGCAGCTGAAAGGGTTTCGTGTGGGAGTATCACCTGAAGATTCCTGTCACTGTTAAGTTTCTGTGTTGTCTTTGTTTAATCTGCCAAGGACCTGTCATGGCCCAGATGCCAATTAAATATCACTGCATCTTTGTCACTTTTTATTTGGTCTTACGTGAGAACAGACAAAAGAGCTTCCTCCCTTTGACATGATTCAATGCAACAATGCAACACTGTGTCATACAAACCCCATAGGCAGCATGCTGTTAGATGATGCTGTAGATCAGTGGTTCTCAGACCCCCCAAAACATCACAGTTGAGCAAATGCAAATGCATTCAACACACACACAACTGCCGGAGTGACATCACTTCCAGTGACCTCTTAGGTCACTACATCTTAAATGACTACAGCACAACTACCTGATGACATCACAGTCGAGCAACTGCCTGACATCATTTCCAGTTGAGTGACAACGTGATAGTTGAGTGACAACTTTGTGTGTGTGTGTGTGTGTGTGTGTGTGTGTGTGTGTGTGTGTGTGTGAGAGGACATTTTTCTTTAGCTAGTTTGATGGTCAGGTCTAATTTAAATCCTATAGCACCCCTCAATCGAACTAGAACCTACTACTCTATGCGGCCTTCAAATCTAGTTTGTGTTGTGCATGTAAGGTATACAGTAGGTAGTGCACTATGCCATATTGCACGAAATTCAGCACTGAACTCCGTCAGGTCCCTCTAAGCGCACTCCCCGAGGTTGAAGTCGATCTGAGCAATGGTTCTCGAGATAAACCACTTTTTGAATTGCCAGTAGGTGGCGCTATGCCGAATTGCACAAAAGTCGATCGGACAAAAGGTTCTCGAGATATGAATTAATTTATTTATTTATTTGATAAATCAAAAAATACAGTACACCACAAGCATAGAGTACAAAATAAATCATCAGGATGTCACACAAGTCATCAAACTTATTTCCATTGTGGCCCCGACACAACAAACATCAACATAGAACAATCAAGAATAAAATGAAGAAGAGATACAAACCAATGGGCTATATTATTGAATCTTACTCAGGTTTTTAAAATTATTCAGAGAATTGGCAGCTTTAATTGCATTGTCCCTCTTACAGTATATCAAACTTCCCGAGTTTGAAGTCGATCCCATGAATGGTCCCTGAGATAAACAACTTTTTGTGTTTGCCAGTAGGTGGCGCTATGCCAAATTGCATGAAATTCGGCATTGGACTTCATCAGGTCCCCCTAAGTGCACTCCCTGAGTTTGAAGATGATTGGACAAACGGTTCTCGAGATAAACCGCTTTTTGTGTTTGCCAATAGGTGACGCTATGCCCCAAAAAATTGCGTTACAGCTAAAATCTTTCCAGTATGCCACGAGTCATGACGGATGTTAAAGAAATTAAATGAATCAAATGGAGGTCAACAGATATAGGCCGTTTCTCAATACCAAGAATGCATTCTTGTTCTTGTGTTCTTGGGGAGTACGTTCTTGCTAGTCGTTCTTGGAAGAATGAACTTGCTAGGTCACAAGCACACATGACGCTGTTGGCAGTTTGAGACGATGCGTTCTTGAGGGTATTGCGCAATACCAGCGCAGAGGCGGCCTGCAGTACTACACAAATAAAAAGCTCAGCTGATGTAGATGCAGCTAATTGTGCTCTGGAACTTTTTGCCATTTTTCGCCATAAATGTTCGTAAAGTGGCACTTATTGAAACCTACTACCCTGCTTGTAGGCATCAAAAGTCATCAGAAATTAATTTAGTGATGAAATAAAACTTTAAATTGTAAAAAACCTTCCGGAGCTTATGGCGTCTTCTCTGCTGCGTTCTGCCTCTGCTTATGCTGAAATGCATGCTGGGATATCTGCCTTGCCAAGTTGACACAAGTCACCAACGAGAGCATCCTCAGTAAAGTGGGCGTGTCGAGAACACATCCGGGAATTTTAAGCGTTCTTGGCGAAATGTGAACTTTGTATTGGAACAGTACTTGGGCTGCGACTGATGACGTTTCACAGGGACACAAGAACGCAAGAACACACAAGAACGCTTATTGAGAAACGGCCCTAGGTGTACACACTGGCCAAACATCTCACCCTCAAATTGACATAGGATGAGTAAAAGAACAAGTTGGCATCTAAATCCAGATTCAGTATGGGGTGGGGGGGGGATTGTGGTGATATAGGGAAAAATCCTGAATAATGGTCAGTTAAACATAATCATATCAGTTACAGATAATCATCATGGTCATAGTGGAGGTGGCAATTTTCAATAGATTAAATAAAGGAAACAGCACAATGCAGTGTCATGGGAGTAATAATCACCATCACAGTCAATGGTCAGCTACAAGTCTAGGAGCTATAATAGCAACCATCATGGTGGTGGTGTTGTGGGGAGTGTGGGTATTTTCAAGCCCCTTAAGGTCGTTTCAGACCAAAGATGGAAGAAAAAAAAAAACAAAATACAGATATTTGTTGACACATTTTCATGTTCAACGCTTTCACACCAAGAGTGACACCAACCCGCACTCCATGTTTTTTTTGTTTTTTTTACAACTTTGAGATGTGATTTATTCACACAGATTATTCACATCTGGTCTGAAAATACCTTTATATTCATTGGTTGCTTTGAATGTTGTCAACTAGGAACTGAATGTTATTCTATTGTTGCACTCATTGTAAATTGCTCTGATAAGAGCTAAGCAACTAAAATGTCAAAATGTGTATGAAGTGCAGATCGTTTCAATTCAACAACATACAGTAAACAATAAAAAAAAAATATATATATATATATCCATATAGACCATTTTTATAAACACTGTTCCATTACCAAAAAATATATATATTTTTTTTTCACGCAATCTTTTTCCATACTTTTATTTTGGAATTGGATTTTTTTTTTTACGTATTCCGGAAACACTTATTTTCCCAACCGGAAGCATAAACTACTACAAATTCCGTGCACACCTGAGCACACAACTTTTGCCCTGACGAAGGCCATAGAGCCGAAACGCGTAGGCAACCACACTTCTTTCCTACCTCTGGCACTATATTATTCATTTGTTCCCTTACCAAGAGCACCTTTAGTATTAACTCTTGGTGTGTTTATGCTGTAGGTAGTGTAGCTTAGGATGTTTTATTTACTTTATTTATTGGTGTTAATTGGTGTATTGTATGTATTTGTTACTATGTTGTTTGTCCCAGTCCAGGGACCACAGTGGAAATAAGTCGAAAGACTTTCATGTGTCTGTATCCCTGACGCTCTGATAAACTTGTTGTAACTTGTTTTTTTCCATGATTGACGTCTAATAAAATCAAATCAAATCAAATCAAACAGACACACATACGACAGAGAACGCCAGCTCTTCTTCTTTTTCAACATACAGTAAACATTCTAAATGGAACCCTAGCTCACTTCCTGTTGCAGTGTTTGCTAGTACAGCACATCTCCGAAAACATCACAGCAGAGCAGGACTGACAATTCTGTGAAAACTGTCTATATGAAGAACGATTTAAAAATCACCTGATCATTATCATTGTAGGACAAAAAAAAAGAAAAAAAGTTAAGGCATCTTCTTATTTCTGTCAACACTCTGCATGCTCTAGTTCATGAATGTAATCAAATACTCTGGGTACGCCTGAGAGTCGTGGAAGATGATGAACATGGAGGGATTGGCCTCGCTCTCCACGACGCTGTCGTACTGCTGCATGGTGTTGGAGCTCTTATCCGGTGGCGCGACCATGCCTTTCTTTCCCAGTGTGAAATCCCCCGTCAGGACACGACAGAGGTACATGAACTTCTGCCCTTGGGGATCTGGCTTCGAGTACGTGTCGGCGGTAGAGTAATCTGCTTCGACAGCGAAGTATGTGCCGTCACCATAGAGCGCAGCTGAAAATGGGATATTAGCAGAGTTATTAAATTGATCTGGTATATGAATGGAGAAAGGCATAAAGATTATCGGGAAAAAATAAGACCTATTGCATTCGTAAATGACCAAAACACAGCACCTGTGTTATTAAATTATGTAAGTGATCGATCTACTGTACTCATCTATTCTAAATGCTTGCATGAGAATTAAAAATAATAATTTAAGGTTTTAAAGTGAGATTAAGGTGGTCTCAGTTTAAGCATTAATGTTAAAGGTATACTTCTCACCATTCTTCCCAGCATAACTCCTGTTGAAGCCACGTTCATTCATCACGGCTACAGTGGTGTAGCAGGTGCCGTGGAAGAGACGCTTCTCATTGTTCAGGTGACCGTTTCTCTGCTTTATCTCCTGCTTCTTGATCTGAAAGCTCTTCCACAAGGGGGGATTCTGGATCCTCTCAATCTTAGTGGGGAATATATGTGTTTATTTTTGTCATTCTGTTGCATTATATACTGTGTATATATATATATATATATATATATATATATATATATATATATTTAGAACACGGCTCTCTTGAATACTCGATTCTGATTGGTCAATCAACAATATTCACCGGTCATTATTTCTCGACAACCGACCGCTGCTCTGCCACACCTGGATTAATCAGTTGATAAGAGCATTTTGTCTGCAGACACTACTAATTAGGCCAACCAGTTGCAGCTGTGGTGTCTTGTGTGCCAATTACGAGTGAAACAGCTTTGTCGTTGAAAACGCTATTAAAAAATCTATTTGAATAATTATTTTTGTCAGATTATTGAATGATTTAGTTGTAGGCCGTGTTCTAAGCGGGATAATGTATATTGAGGCGGTGATTACTGGGAAATAATGACCTTCAGGTGAACGATTAAGCCCTCCGCTGGCGCGTCGGGCTCAATCCACCTGTCGGTCATTATTTCCCCCGTAATCACCGCCTCAATATACATTATCCCTTACTTAGAACACGGCTCTCTTGAATACTCGATTCTGATTGGTCAATCAACAAGATTCACCGGTCATTATTTCTCGACAACCGACCGCTGCTCTGCTGCTGGTTATACTGATTAATCCAGCTGTGTCAACACTCACGACAATGATTAGGCACACCACTACTAATTAGGCCAACCAGTTGCAGCTGTGGTGTCTTGTGTGCCAATTACGAATGAAACCGCTTTGTCGTTGAAAACGCTATTAAAAAATCTATTTGAATAATTATTTTTGTCAGATTATTGAATGATTTAGTTGTAGGCCGTGTTCTAAGCGGGATAATTTCTAGTGAGCTGGTGATTACTGGGGAAATAATAACCTTCAGGTGAATCATTAAGCCCTCCGCTGCGCGTCGGGCTCAATCATTCACCTGTCGGTCATTATTTCCCCAGTAATCACCGGCTCACTATACATTATCCCTTACATATACTGTATATATACATATATACATATATACATATACATAAACAAATTGTATTGCAGGATAGTACAATACAGCAATAGATGACTACATACAGTACAATGTTTTTGAGTATTTCCCAAACATTCCCACCCCACCTGTATCCCCCATGAGCTGCTTGACCATATTATAATTATAAGGTATGGTTTACTTGGCTTGTATTTCCAAAAATGGAGCCTGTACATTAATTTACTATATCCACCTGTACTCAGAGGATGTACAGGCCTCAGTTTTAAAGCCACAGTGAAGTTTCTGGTATCAAATGAAACTAGAAGACATGGCAGGTATCGATTGGTACCAACCATCTCATGCTAGTGTAACCGAAGTGAATCAGCGCCGATTCCTCGTGAATCCAGAGTGGTAGCGAGTAGGTTGGTTAAACTCACTCCCCCAGTATAAAGGCACGTTAATCAGCTCGGCCATGTGTTTTGGAATTATGTTGTGTTCTGGTGGCGATATTTGGTTGGGAGTATATCACAATATTTAAATTTGGATATCGCCCAAGCCTTCTACTCGTTGCCTTCAATGGGCAGAATGAAGATGGGACAAAATGCTGCCGAGGTTTACAGGCAATATCAAAAAAGCAAAGTATTGGGCCTTCCAGCCATCGTGGATAGAAGTGTGGGGTTTTGTGTTTCAACAGGATCATGTTGTGTGTAGCCTACTTTATGTCTTGAAAATGTTGTTTGCCAAACGTTGAGTGGAAAACACCAGCCAGAAGTGTTCAACAACACATCAAAGAAATGGCAGAAAGCTGGTTTGAATGAAGCCATGGTAGTATTTAGCATCACACATGATGAGAGCGTGGATGTGAATGAATGATATACCACATTTGGCAGTCATGGCAAGATACTGTGATGTCATGTCAAGGAAGGAGCTCTGCTGCTTAAAACTATAGTAGCCTACTGTATATAGACAGTATAAAATATGGACGTCATGACAGCTCCTCAAAAGTGAAGCCAAAACATCTCGATCGCCCTCTGTTGGCTGGCTGCCAGAGGTGGACAGAGTAGGCTACTGTACTGTAAATGTGAAGCACATTTTGAATGAGTGTGTAATAGAGCTGTTGAAACGAATTTCTGTATTCGAATATTATTTGATTTGCATAAATATTAATACAACTCGATTATTATTATTTTTGGAAGGAATATATTTGGGGGGGGGGCAAATCTCATCGGTCTCGCTCTCACCTTGGCCAACCAGCATGTGAAAACAAATCCTTTTTTCACATGTGATGAATTATTTACATTTTCTGAGTCTGGATCTGCAGTGCATTAAAGAGCATGGTGCAGGTTAGAGACCCCAATCAGTCAATGTGTAGGTGAATTATGGAGGAACTGGATTTTCACATTAAGCCACTTACATATACACTACAGTGACTTCTGGGGTCATTTTACTTTTTGTGCTTTTATTTTGAAATCTTGGACCCTAAAGCTGTGACGTAAGAAAGGGGAGTCGCCAGGCATGCCCGTCTGTCCCTCTGTCTGTCGTCACTTAGGTCAGGGCTGTCAGTCACACACTATGGATGCTAATGCCGGTTTTCAGGAGGAAGAGGAGGTAGTAAATGTTTATGCAGATGCATATGATGGGCTTTTGAGCCTGCTAGCCGTCTAAAAGAGAGCAGGAACAGCCCAGAGCTAGACCACGAAACAACGGACCGTGGAGAGAGATAGAGTTGTGTGGTGAGAGGGAGCCTGCAAGCAAGGGGCGAGCGGAGGCGGGCCGAGGTGCAGACTGTAATGCGATACACACACACACACACACACACACACACACCGAGTGAGAGAGAGGAGACTGGCTGAGCACGACCGGCGGAGAGCAAGAGCGTCAATTCAGTATGGCAAGATATGGCAGGCGCCATACCTTGGCTTCTGGCCCCCCAAAAAAAATCGCTCCCAAATGCGCTAATAATAGCCAGTTGATGTACACTAATTAATGATCCTCCTGTCCTCACCTGACAGCCCCCGACGCAGCACGTCGGTTAAATGTCATGTCGAGTCCTGAACATGTTCTTATGTTATATTATTCATTACCTGTTGTTGGTATTGTGTGGAATGATGTTTTATGATGAAGCAAGCCTCCCGAAGTGATTATTATATGCCTGCGTTTATATCGAGGTTAAGCTAAGATAGTTAACTGCAACAGGAAGTGTGGATTTTCACAATAAAAGCCTCGCTAGTAAAACGTGAGTTATAAATTACCAGTAGCTAATATGTTTGTGGAAACCTGTTAATAAGTGAATGGCATTCATTTCTGGCTCTGTAATAGTAAGGGGAGTATAATTGTAGCCATTTGATTTCATCCTGTTAGAATTAATGTTATAGATCAGTAATAGTATATTTATGCAGATGGGGATATTAATGGGATTTATTTATGTTTGATCACTCATTGTATTTTTGTTATTCTTTCTTTATAGAAAAACCACAACTATCCACAACTGTTCACAACTATCCCAAACTCACAACCTGTATGTGTTGCTGCACAGTGCCAGTAAAGAAAGACAGAAACATCATCCTCTCTCAGCTTTTTATTCCTCATACCTGGAGGCTTTAAGTGGTGTCCTGGCCGACACACCGGCGTGAACTTGGTGACAAACCCCTAACTAGCACCTAGTCCATTGTTCTCTCCACTACACACTGTATAAATGCCATACCACTGTTTATTCAAATGTAACATATTCATGAACAAGTGCATGTCATGCCGTGTCAATACAAACATGTTGTATATATTATTTTAGTGAAAAACCAGACTTAATGTCACCCGCGATTGTGAAGTAAGCCAGCTAAGTATTTAACACAGCTAGGAATGCAAACTAGTCACCTTTAGGTGACGGACCCCTTTTTCATTCCAAAATAGGACACTCAAAGTGAATGTTTTTGAGTGGTTTTATGTCTGCCCTGCAGTGCCCTGCTGTCCCCTTTTTCACTGTCCATGGGTCTGCATCCCTGCAGTGCAGATTTGTTCAGCATTCATAAAATGCACTTATGTTAGTTTTACAGTGACTGGAATAAAGAAAATGTTTAATACTGTAGTTGTCTCCTTAGTTAACCTTATAAGGTTGACATTATGTCATATAAATTAATTGCACAGAAACAACTCATGAAAATTGACTATTGCACAACTGATTTCACAAAAAATCTTCAAGCAGGCGGGGGGACACCCCCCCTAAACCCTCCCAACGCGGACCTTGCCATACCTTGGCCTTTACTGAACTGACGCCACTGGCGGAGAGAGACGAGAAAGAGAGAGATAGAAAGAGAGCGTGTCACAGCGCAGACAGGTACACTCACACACACACACACACACACACACACACACACACACACACACACACACACACACACACAGCACACACACACACACACACACACACACACACACACACACACCGAGTGAGAGAGAGACGCAGGGAGAGCGAGAGAGAGATAGAAAGAGAGCGTGTCACGCAGACAGGCACAGTAGTAGCAGCAGCTGAGTGGAGCTGAGCTTGTTATCTTCCTGCAGCAACCTGGTGACACGCCGACTCAAAACTCACTGACAACCAGGACCGTAGCTACCATTGAGGACACCGAGGTCATGACCTCGGTATTTTCCACACACAAAAAAAAAAAAATGGCCCCGGTCCCCAGATCTATTAATCTGTCATTGATGTTTTAATGCGACAGTTGATCGGAAATGCAACAATTTGCTTCCTCTCTGTGTGCTATAGAAGGAAGAGAGATAACTCACATTCAGATTTTGCATTGAGGCTAGATTGGGGCTAGACTTTGGGGACAGTTCTATTGAAGTGAATGGGTAAGTAACTCCCCTGTAAGTGATGTTTGTGTAGATGGGCCATTGTATTTAATTGAGCAGTATTCTGCCATGTGACCTGTATGCAGAATATAAATTATATCATATGGGGAGACATTTATTTTTTGTATCATTTGACCCTCCCTATAGGGCTGACCGTGGGTAGCTACTGGGACGTAAGTTGGGGCTTGGCCAGCCCCGGCTGGGTCACCTGGGCGAGGGTGTATGATGTTGCGAGACCCGAAACATCCTATGACCCCAGGGTACATCACTGAGGATACGTCCCAGTTATGCATCCATGCGATGTTTTTTGTTTCTTTATTAGTTAGCCTGGCCTAGCCAGTGACTCATAGGAATAGACTACGTGACAACCAGGAAAGACTGGTGACTACTGGAGAGTCAGTTGACAGCCGGAACAGGGACGGCACCCGGGTAGCAGTATGGGTTAGCTCCCCAGCCTGCGTCTTCCGTGAGGAAGAAGCCCAAAAACCCACGAGAGGCCTTTTAGGAGGGCCATTCAAGCCGCAAGTGGAGACTGCAGTGCCACCAAGTACTGGTACTGCATGGTGTCCGCTAAGATACCATCACCTCGGAATGAGATGTTTGGAGCGGGGGAGTCTGGTGCAGCGCACAGGTCGTAGACCTGGTGAGACGAGGGAGGAACCCGGCCGGGTGGCAACCCACAGAGCCCGGTCCCTCTACGTACCAGAGCCCTCCCCCTCCCCCGGTCCCGGCAGAGTAGTTCCGGAGCAGCGGATTGAGTGGCCCTGACCGCATGACCACCTTCGACCCTCCCTATAGGGCTGACCATGGGTAGCTATACTGGAACGTAAGTTGGGGCTTGGCCAGCCCCGGCTGGGTCACCTGGGCGAGGGTGTATGATGTTGCGAGACCCGAAACATCCTATGACCCCAGGGTACATCACTGAGGATACGTCCCAGTTATGCATCCATGCGATGTTTTTTGTTTCTTTATTAAGGCAACAGCACAGTAAAGTGGATATTAATCTAACATGATGTATGTAGTCCTTTATAGATCTAGCCTCTTCATTTTGCTCTCAAAGTGCACCAGATTGAAGCATTTTACTTTAAAATGGACAAAATTTTCTATCCGGGGGGTCATAGCCCCCCCTGGGCCCCCCACGCCGCACTAAAATGACCTCGGTATTTCTCAAACCCTGGCTACGGGCCTGCTGACAACGACTTATTACAGGCAGCTACTGACTAAATGACTGACTAACTATACTAAAAACTAACTAGTGATTAACCTACCAACTGACCGACCGACTAACTGGCTGACTGATTGACTTTGACTAGCATGACAGCGACTGATTTGACCATGGAATTGACGAACGCTACCTACAGGGGGAGGGGAGAGGGAGACACGCACGCGGGAACCACTCCCCACTGTGACGTAGGAAGGAAGGTGTTTTTCTCCATATTTTTTTTCAAAAACATTTTTTTTTTGTTTTTAATCCTGCATTAACTTTTCAAATGGACCTAGGGACAAGGTTAAGTATACATTTAGTAAAGGAATTACCCTGCTCCATGCTCTTTAACGATGCTTCTCTCCCCTCTCCCTTCACACGTGTTCGTACGCGTTCACCTCAACTCGGCAGTTCTCGGCTGAGATGAGATGTCTCGAGTGGGTCTGACTACTGAGACTAACTGGAGCATACCTTCCCAAACTCTCCTCATTTCCACAGTCTTTTTCTTGCTGCCTTATTCCTCTGGTGGAATAAAATTCGATCTCCTTGATCAGCCAATAATACGGTCGTTTTCAATTCAACCAGAGAGACACATTTCTAGAATGACAGATGATTTATTAGATGATAAGATACATGAGCCTGTAGGCACATAAGATATAATTTATTTTTGTCGATTAGACTCTATCATAACGTCAGCTTGATTATGACGTCATGATCAGCAGGGGTAGTGCAGCCAGGGGGGGGAGTAGCGATTGTCTTTTCTGATATGTTTCAATGTAAGCAGGTAACATTTGGAGACTTTCCATTGTTTGAATACCTTGCTGCTATTCTGAAATGCTCAACCACTGTGTTACTGCTGAATATCTATAGACCACCAAAATACTCAGCCAGCTTTCTCGTTGAATTTGCTGATCTTCTCTCCTTAATTTTCATTGAACATGACTGTATATCTATTGCTGGGGATTTCAATATTCATATTGATAACCCGACGGATAATTTTGCCAAAGAACTGAATATCTTACTTGATACTTTTGATCTGTCTCAACATGTTTCAGGGCCTACTCACAACCGAGGCCATACCCTGGATTTAGTTATTACTAGGGGCTTCAAGTCCTCTTCTGTGTCGACCATTGATGTTGCGTTGTCTGACCATCTTTGCATCTTTTTTGAAATGGAAATCTCCCCTGAGATCATTAATAGGTCACAAACCGTTAAAAGACGAGACATTAATGCAGGCACCAGCGCGCTGTTTATGGAGACATTTTCTTTATCTCCTCCCACATCAGCTTCTGTCAATGAGATTCTTGATAACTTCAATTCAACAATTCTGAATACTATTGATAGTGTGGCGCCTGTTAGATTAAAATTGCTGTCTGGCAAAATTAAAGCACCCTGGCGAAATTCTGCATCCGTTAGATGCAAAAAGAAAGATTGCAGGAAAGCTGAGCGTAAATGGCGGAAAACTAATCTTCACATTCACTATGATATTTACAAAGAAAGCCTTCACTCCTACAACCTCGAACTGAAAAGGTCGAGACAATCGTTCGTTTCCGAGATAATTAACAAAAATGTGAACAATGCACGCACTCTATTTGCCACAGTTGATAGACTGACTAATCCGCCTCTCTGTGTAGCACCTGAATTCCTCTCTACTGTCAAATGTAATGAGTTTGCTGCCTTTTTTAACGGATAAAATTATTAATATCAGGCAGGCTATTAGTGGCTCCACACCAAGAAATGCTGTGACATCATCCTACCCGCAGATCCCTAGTTCTATAAATTTGTCCCAGTTCAGCGTTATCGACCACGACATCTTAGAGGAAACTGTGCAAGGCCTTAAATCATCTTCGTGCTGTCTCGATACCCTTCCAACAAGCTTTTTTAAAAGCGTTTATAACTGTCTGTCGTCGGACCTATTGCAAATAGTTAATAGATCCCTTGTGACCGGCACTTTTCCTGAGTCCCTGAAAACTGCAGTTTCCCTTCCCCTTCCCCTCTCCTGCTCTCTCCTCTTGCTCCTTCCCCACCTCCTATACCCTCCAACATCTCCCATTCCCTCCCCAAGCCCATGACTCTCTCACATTCCCCCTGCTCTTCCCCCTTCTCCTGCTCTCTCCTCTGCTCTCTCTTCATTTCTATATTTTCTATATTATCAATTGTTCAAATGTTATCTTTATTCTGTATATTCTTGTTACTGTTGTGTCAGCTAGAATCAGCTAGACATACTTTCTGTGAAGCCCTCTGAGACATGCTTGTGAATTAGGGCTATATAAATAAACTTGACTTGACTTGACTTAAACCCCTACTAAAAAAGCGTAGCCTTGATGCATCGGTAATCAGTAACTACAGACCAATATCTAATCTCCCCTTTATAGCCAAAATAATTGAAAAGGTTGTTTACCTACAACTCAATAGATTCCTAACCTCAAATGATGTCCTAGATAAACTCCAATCAGGCTTTCGCCCCCATCACAGCACTGAAACCGCGCTTACTAAAGTCATAAATGACATCAGAATGAACACAGACTCAGGCAAAAATTCGATTCTAGTGCTACTGGATCTTAGCGCTGCATTTGACACTGTTGACCACTCAATTTTATTGGACAGACTGGAAAACTGGGTTGGGCTATCGGGTACAGTCCTCCAGTGGTTCAAGTCCTATCTTCAAGACAGGAAGTACTTCGTCTCCATTGGCAATTACACATCTGACCTAACTAGGATGACCTGTGGGGTGCCTCAAGGATCCATTATGGGGCCCGTTCTCTTCAACCTTTATATGCTCCCTCTAGGCCTAATTATGCAAAAAAACAAAGTAGCCTATCATAACTATGCAGACGACACTCAGTTGTATATAACTCTTTCCTCAGCTGACTATGCCCCCATATAATCATTGTGCCAGTGCATTGATCAAATAAATAACTGGATGTGCCAGAATTTCCTACAGCTAAACAAAGACAAAACTGAGGTGATCGTGTTTGGCCCCAAAGAACAAAGGCTTAAAATCACTGTACGCCTTGAGTCTCTATCCCTGAAGCCTAAGGATCAAGTCAAAAATCTTGGAGTTATTATTGATTCCGATCTCAACTTTAACTCCCACACAAGTCAATTAGAAAATCTGCTTTTTATCATCTTAAAAATATAGCAAGAATTAGGGGATACATGTCCAGACAGGATCTAGAAAAACTAATTCACGCCTTCATTTATAGTAGGTTAGACTACTGCAATAGCCTTTTTTCTGGTCTCTCCAAAAAAGAACTTAGGCAACTTCAACTCATTCAGAATGCTGCTGCTAGAGTTCTAACGAAGACTAAGAAAGCTGATCATATCACTCCAGTTCTTAAGTCCTTACACTGGTTGCCAGTGTGTCAGAGAATAGATTTTAAAATACTGTTATTAGTCTATAAATCACTTAATGGCCTAGGCCCAAAATACATAGCTGAATTGCACCCATGCTACGAACCGTCTAGAACTCTTAGGTCAACAGGGTCCAGCTTATTAACTGTCCCTAGGATCAAATCAAATCACGGGAAGGCTGCATTTACCCACTATGCCTCTGCTAGCTGGAACAAATTGCCTGAAGACCTCAGATCTGCCCCAACCTTACTTACTTTTAAAAATAGACTAAAGACTTTTATGTTTACCATCGCTTTTAACTGCTGACAGCTACTATGCAAACCCAATAAGTCCTCTATAAGTTTTAGCTCTTTCTGCAACTGCCGCGCCTGTTGCTTATTGCACTTTTTATACTATTTTTTTTTAAGTTTTGTTGTGATGCTTTTAAATGTCCATTTTATTTCTTCTTTTCGTTTATTTTCCTGTGTGCTTAATGAAGTTGCTTAATGCACTTTTTATACTCTTTTTTTAAAGTTTTGTTGTGATGCTTTTAAATGTCCATTTTACTCTCTTCTTTTCTTTTCTTTTCCTGTCAACCATTTTATGTGAAGCACTTTGAATTGCCTCTGTGTATGAAATGTGCTATACAAATAAACTTGACTTGACTTGACTTGACAGAGTTTTATGAATGAGTGGGCGTGACAATTAGAGGGTTTCTCTTAAGCGGGAAAGAAGTGAATGACTGAAGAGCTGAATGAGTGCCCGTGACAACTAAAGGGATTCTCCTAGAAACGGGAAACTGCGGGGTGATTAAGAAGTGAGTATGACAACTAGAGGGTTTCTCCTAGGAGAGTGAATACATAAAAAGAGAGTGAATGATGATAATACAGTCTCTCTTAAAGAATTTTCACTTAAGCTTCATTTGTTTGAGAGAGCAAAAAGACCGACCGGACTAGGCCGCAGGCAGGCGTGATTTCCTAGCGACTGGCCAGGGAAAAGGCTTCACTGCCCGGCTGCTCTCCTCTGCTGCACGTACAGCTCACTCCAGTCCTGAGGGTTGCGCAGGCATATAAGGAAATATCCAATCCCCTCGCTGAGGTCTCATTTAGTATTTCATAACCAGTTTAAAAGTTCCGTGTGTAGGGATTTAATTACAAACATTATGTCCCGTTCTTTTTTATAGCCTGCATCATCATATCGCATAGCAGCAGCAAAGTCACACCCTCTTCTGCATTCAGCACACAAACCAAGGGATTTCATCCGCCATTCATTTTTAGTAACATTTGTATAAAAATCGTTTTACTTGGTCAAACCAAGTGATTCAACTATGTTTAGAATCAGAAGAGACATAACATTTCACCCGGACTGCATGGGGGGGAAGGAATATATCAGTTTAATAAAAAATTAAAAAAAGAATTAAAAATTAATTAAAAATCATCGATTATTAAAATAATAAAGCAGATGAAAATCGAATTTGATTATAGAGTCAGATTGACAGCCCTACTGTGTAATGTGTATGATCTCTGTACTGGTGTGCATGTTCATTGTGATGTTGTTGATTAATGTGTTTTTGTAATGCAATGGCTTGGAGCCCAAGACAAGTTTCCCTGTGGGACAATAAAAAATATACCTTACCTTATCTACTGACAAATCCTACTCAAGTACACAGAAGTAAAATTACTAGTCCAGGAAATTAATTTCAAGAGTGAAAAAAGTAGCCTATTTAAAAGTACTCGAGTAAAAGTAAGTAGCATACTGTAAAAATCTTGTATACTGTAAGCTATTATGATTATTTACCTTAATAATTACATTTCACACATCCAGCATGTTACCAGTTACCTAAGCTGTCCCTGTGTTTGTCTGTCTGTCCTGTCTTTCATACTAAACAGCTTGAGATGCTACCAGGGATGCTCAGTTTGGCAATTCTCTCCTAGATGAGCTAGAGCTGCTAGCAGCAGCAATATCAAAATCAGATACGTTTTGCTATCGCTATCAGCAGTGTCAAATGAAATGGAGATTTCTGAACTAATGTGACGATGGGGATCATTACAATTTTGTTGATTGTCTACACCTGTCCTTGACCACTGCATTAACCAGTTTGAGCACCCAAAATGCGGAAGGGCTGGGCCCTCCACGGATAAATGTGGCTTGACCCAAGTTATGGCCTTTTCAATTTTGAAATATTCCTATAGCACCCCTATAAGCGAAATGACACCCACAAAACTGGACTAGCTCCGAGTACATACCTGTACACCTGTACCAAGTTTGGTTTGCATGGGACAATGCGTTCTTGAGTTATGGTGATTTTTCTGAAATAGGCTGCACCCACAACATTTTGGAAGTCGATTATATCGCAACGGTGCAGACTTTCAAAAACCGTGAAAGAGGTTTTGTGCATGACAGTCCAGACATAGTGTGTGTCATGGTTTGGTGAAGATTTGGCAGAAATTGTAGGAGGAGTAGCGAAAAAACAGTTTTAGCCAAAATGGCAAAATCTAGTTAGACAGAAATAGATGGAGCCTATATCAGTAGATCCGTAAGGACCCAAGGAATCCAGGGGAGGGGAGAAATTATTTTAATTTTGATTGTAGACGGTAGGGTTCAAAAGTTATGAACCAAAACGTAAAGAGGGTTGTTATAGCGCCACCATCAGGTAAATTGTTTTTTAGCCCATAGGACTCTATGAACGTACCTACCGAGGTGATAGCTGTAGCTCTTATAGTTTCTGAGCAACAGGAGGAACACACAGACAGACAGACAGACACACACACACACACACACACACACACACACACACACACACACACACAAACTAAAACATGATCCCTCCGGCATTCGCCTGGCAGGCATAGGATTACGCATAATGCATATAACAAGAATATTTAAAAATGGCAGCTCATATCAAAAGTTTGACCTCTTTTCCTGCCACTGGCGCCGGAACAAGGGGGACATGGGGACATTTTGTCCCCCTTAAAATTTGGTCCCCCTAAAAATTTTTTTTTTTTTTTTTTTTTTTTAATCTGAGGGGACAACTGCCCCTGACGCTTAGAGCCCACTTTACACTGTTTACACAGCCTGTGATGCTTGTTAAAGCTGTGATCGCTGTGGGATTATTACACCTGAGACGGACAGACCCAGGGATCAAGTTACAGAGAGCCCACTTTACACTGTTTACACAGCCTGTGACACTTGTTAAAGCCGTGATCATTGTGGGATTATTACACCTGAGAGACAGACAGACCTGGACTCTGTACTGCACTCACTGTCATTGGCTGCTGCTATAATCGTATACGGTTATTGTTATTTTATTTTTGTGTTGAGATGACAAGTTTTGCAGTGTGTTTCGAAGTGATAATAATAATAATAATAATAAGTTCAGTGTTTCTGCCTGTGTTGCTGTCTGTTGTAGTGTAATTATAAAATGACCTAAAGGGAGAGAGCAGGTCACCAAGTGAGTGAGAAAAGGAAAAATACTGAATAATTACATCACTACAGTATAATCCTAATGTTAATTTAAAATGAGATATTCATCTAAATATGGCTAAAAATCATCCAAACGTCCATAAAAACGTCAATTTTTCGTCGGCGCCCTTATGGGCGCCGAAAGAAAACATAAAAAAAACATAAAAAAAAATAAAAAAAAATTGTCCCCCTTATTGCAAACTCATTCCGGCGCCACTGCTTCCTGCAACACTTGTGTACAACATGCACTTCACATAAATTGAATTCAATTAACTTGTGTCAAAACGTGTCTTATTAAAGTGAATCTGTGATCAATTCAATAATCTTAGCAAGTGTTGCTTTGATGATGCTCCCAAGAAACATTCAATATAATGCGATAACTAAAACATTACGCATTAACTACGGGGCACGTTACATGTAGACTACCTTAATAACTGTTAGATTGCATGTGGCCTGGAACAGATCCAGGACTTCAGTGTACTCTGCAGTTCCATCCTGGATGTTGACGACCTTACACAGCTCGTTGTCTGGCATGTCATCCCAGTGCTGAGGCAGAGCTGGAAGAATAATGGACAGGAAAGATTTAGATTGACTTACTCTTGGGACATAACACTATTTCAATCATGAGAGACCGGTCGGTAAAGTTTAACAAGAGACTTTATTTAGCAAGTGGCATGCATGGCAAGTACTTTGGCGTATGACTCCATTGTAAGATGGCGCTCCTCTTTAGGCGAGAGAGGGCGCCATCTATTGTGGCTAGAGAGAAACCCCCCCGGGATGTAACACTATTTGGGCATTTGCTTTAATCAACTTTAGAATACCAGGTCTGCAAAGTTTACCACATCTATCGATACTATAATTGCGGAAGCGTCTGTCTCTCTCTCTGTCTCTCTCTCTCTCTCTCTGTCTGTCCTTCGCGGATCTCGAGAACCGTTGGTCGGATCGACTTGAAACTCGGGGGGTGCGCTGAAGGCGACCCGACGGAGGGCGGTGCCCTGTTTTCGTGCGATTCGGACGCGAAACACGTTTGATATTTGAATATGTGTCTTCAGTTCTGCGCTCCCTTCAAGCTCCAACTGATCGTTAGGGAGGTATGAACAGTCAACACAGGGTTGTTAATTAAGTCAACATGGACTCCTAAGTTGAGAGGGGGGGGGGTTAAGTCAACATGAGAGAGAATGGTAGGAGAACATGTATTTGTAAGCTGAATAAGCAGCATTAATATTCAAGTCTGCTATGAATAAAATCAAGGGGAAATAATCAGTAGAGCTCATGGGTCTTAGTTAAGTGAGATTTCTGAGAGATTTTTATGTGGCTATAATGGTAGGCTATAATGAGTCATGCATTCAGAAATAATATCCTCTAGGGCAGTGGTTCTCAAATGGGGGTCCGGGGACCCTCAGGGGTCCATGGTCCGCGATAAGTTTTCGGGGGGGGGGGGGGGGACTTTTTGTGTGTGCAAAAGCTTCATAGTTCAACGAAAATATGTTATGCTTTAAATCTAAAATGGTTCATGGATTACGTTGAGATGTAGAACAGGTGCGCTTCCTCAATTGCCTGCTTGGCTGTGGGTGAGAATAGCGGCACTCCAAAAAGTTAAATGCAACACTTTTGCTCAGGTTTCCATTTTTATTTCAGGCTAGACTGACGCGTTTTGGCCATGGGCCTTCATCAGAGCATCATACAAAATGATGGTACCAGCCTCTTTTTTTCAATCTCTGGGTCTGAGCAGATTGTCCTTGATTTATCATAGTATTGTGTACAATTCCTTGTTGTCTGTATGCCTTGATGTTGATCCAAGTGTCCCTAAACTTCAGAATTCTTGTCAAACGTGATTTTCTTAGAATATAGCCTAATGTCACTATTATAAAAATTTACTGTGTCTATGCAACTCTTTATGAAGTCACTGTTGTATCATGTACTTTTTTCTATATTGTATTGCTATATTTCTATGTTGTATTAACTTTAAGCAAGTACCTCCCCCTACACAGGTGGGGATGATTATTTTACCTGCATTATAAAAAGAGGCAGGTACCATCATTTTGTATGATGCTCTGATGAAGGCCCATGGCCGAAACACGTCAGTCTAGCCTGAAATAAAAATGGAAACCTGAGCAAAAGTCTTGCATTTTACTTTTTGGAGTGCCGCTATTCTCACTCATAGAGTGATTTTTTTCCTACAAGGTTCATGGATTACATTCTAATCTGACAAACCTATCAATTTAAATGTCAAGCACGTTAGCGTGGAAACAAGCTGAGCCCGAAATCACAAATCAGAATGAGGGGGTCTCCGGTATATTTTCTATCTTATAAGGAGTCCTTGTCTGAAAAACATTTGAGAACCTCTGCTCTAGGGCAACACCACTTCCAGGAACCCCCATCCTGTGTAAGTAGGGTTCCCAGAGTAAAACCTGGCCATTTCCACCACTGCTTATGGATGAGCATCATCTGCTGCATGCCATCGGGAACCGTTGGTCGGATCGACTTTGGGAGTGTGCCCTATTGTGCAGTGCAGTGCCCTGTTTTTGTGCAATTCGGCATAGCGCCACCTACTGGCAACATAAAAAATGCTGCTTATCTCAAGAACCGTTCGTCCGATCAACTTCATATTTGGGGAGTGCGCTTACGGCCACATTCCACTAGGTCCGTGTTCGGTCCGTCTGCGCTGCGGTACGGCTTCGGAGCCGATACGTTTCCACTCTAATCATTGTGTCAACTCCCACCTACTCCGCTGCGTTGCGTGTCTACTCCGTCCCAACTCCGACGATCCGGAGCTCTCCGAAAAAGATACGCAAGGCTTCTATTTTTCACGGATGATGGAGCAAAGCTGCAGCAAGTTGGGCGGAGCCAGGCATGAAATCAACAGGGCAGAGGTGTTTACAGCATTAAATAGGACAAACATGTACGAGGAAAAGTTCATCATTGAAGTGGAAAACCACAAAATAATATATGACACGACACATCCTTTTTACAAGGACAACACCAAGCAAGTCCACCCCTCCTCTGCTTCTCCAGTTGGGAACAATGATTTTCTGCCTGTTTGTCGTTGTATTTATCCCACATACAAATTGTCTCCCGCGATTTCACCGTGAGAACTTGTCGGTCTCGTCACTCTAGAGCCGTTTTCCCACATGCGTACCGGAAAATTACCTGTAAGTCAATATCGGACATTTCCCTTCACACTTCGGCTCGCGCATGTGGGAATCTATCAGTGAATTTGCCTGTATGTTGGGGGGCGGGGGGAGGGGGGGGCTTATTTGGGGGGTCGGCAAAACTCGAAATAAGTTCGCTTGTCAGTTGTCACACAATAAATCACACTCGTTTGACTTAAGAGCAGCGTCAAGCCGCCAGCGTAATAAACACAGCCGATTTACCCCCTCCCCTCTCTGCTCGAGAGCAGCAGCCACGGACAGACACAGCGAGAATGGCAGAGGCTTGCAAGCTGCTCAACGCTTGTATGTATGTAGAGAAAGCAAATGCACGAAGCGAAATGTGGAAGTAGTTTGCTTTGATGTGCGCGAATGATTAGATGATGCACTTTGAAGAAGTTGGGATCCGTGTCTGAGAGAAATAGTTGCTGGTTCGATGTTTATCCGTTCACCTGTTGAAGCACTTTTTACAGACTGGCTTCGTTTGATGTGTCCGGGGTTGCCTTCGGAACTCAGCAAGCTAGGCTATCACAAGATAATTTTGCCAGTTTGCTTTAACACATTGAGTGCCACAGCGCTTCAGTAAAATTGTCTGGAGCCTGTGCCAGATTCACTTCCATTCAGTTGAAAACAGCTATAGAATTTTTTCTATTAGGGCTATATGAACAGGGTTGGACTCTAATGAAACATTGGACACTCCTACTTCTTTCAAAGAAGAAATTTTGTTTCTAGACAGTTCCATTATGAAATGACAGCCTCTGAAAGAAGAGCACTTTCAAGGGTTTTCTGCTGTCTTTTTTTACTTTTCAAGATAAAGTCACTTTTATGAATACTTTTTGCACTCTAATTTCAAGCGCATTCACTGACTCTGGCTGGTGTTTTCTGATGTAGTGACATGGTGTGGTTCTGTGCAGCCTGCGTGCTCCACCCCCCCCCCCCCTCTCCACCCCGGAGCTGCGGGCTCCTCCCCACACGCACACAGTCTGTCTTCGCAGCCTCAGTTTTTGCCCCGGGCGGATTTCAGCGCAACAAGGAAATGGCAGGCGGGACTGAGGGAGAAGGTTTATCCGTTCGGCTTCGGGTGCTGCCTTTCTGGCGGGTGGTCGTGTGGAGGGGCTGTGTGCAGGCGGATAGACACAGGCGGAGGAGCTCAGTTGTGGGCTCGGATCGCAGCCAACTGTCGGCTGCGGACAGAGCAATCTGTGTGGCTCTGGCTGCAGCATGCGTCGGTGTCTCTCTCTCTCTGATCACGGCTTTCTCCGTTTTCTCCTGCACAAAGTAAAGGATCTGAGGTGGGTGGCGCAGCTCCCGTATAGAGTTTTAAGGTGGCGCCGTGTGATCCCTTGAAGGGATTCATGCTCACTGGCTGGGTACGACCTTAAACAGCAGAATTATGGAATAATATGAATTATGATTTTAGGACGTCCACAGACGTCCTTGGCACTCCTCGTTACTTTTTTTTAGGACGTCCACAGACGTCCTTGGCACTCAATGTGTTAATGTGCTTGATTAGAATGATTAGATTATGCCCGCTGGAACATTAAGCAACGTGTGTAGGCTACACCTCGCCCATGATTGTAGGACCGCTGTCGCGGAAAATGACTGGACCCGTTTCCACTTGCGTCCCCTTAAGAGCATACCGCTCTTCTGACTGGCTCGAAACTGGTGAAATGTCGGCGATGACGGGGTCGCGCTTATACCGGTACGACGACGTTCCCACATGCAGGCATTAGACCACGTTCCGGTCATTTTGCGGTACAAAGCGCATGTGGGAAAACGGCTTAGCTGTGGCAGAGCGGAGCCGTGACGTGCTCTGCACGCAGCCGGTTAGTGTCGGCAGAGCACAGAGCACGTAGCAAAACCGGAGCACAGCCGCAACGCAATGCAAATGCAACCAGTGCGATTCCCCAGTTAGGGGGATTCAAGGGAGTGCAGGGAGCTGAATTCCATGCAATTTGGCATAGCGCCACCTACTGGCAACACAAAAAGCGCTTTATCTCCATAGCCATTCATCTGATCGACTTCAAACTTGGAGAGTGTGCTGCTGGGAACCTGACATAGAACAGTGCCGAATTTTGTGCAATTCGGCACAGCGCCACCTACTGGCAACACAAAAAGTGCTTTATCTTGAGAACCGTTTGTCCGATCGACTTCAAACTCGAGGAGTGTGATTAGGGGGACTCAAGGGAGTGCAGGGAGATTAATTCCGTGCAATTTGGCATAGCGCCACCTACTGGCAACACAAAAAGCGCTTTATCTCCATAGCCATTCATCTGATCGACTAAAAACTTAAAACTTGGGGAGTGTGCTTAGGGGGACTCAATGGAGTGCAGGGAGCTGAATTCCGTGCAATTTGGCATAGCACCACCTACTGGCAACACAAAAAGCGATTTATCTCGAGAAACATTTGTCCGATTGACTTCAAACTTGGTAAGTGCGCTGCTCGGACCCCGATGGAGTGCGGTGCCGCATTTCATGCAATTTGGACTTATTGTCTGTATGTATTTTCTTCGCATATCTCGAGAACTGTTGGATCGACTTCAAACTTGATTCTGAAGGAGTGGAAGTCCCCCTCTTCACCTTCTTTTCAGCTGTGGCTGACGGACATGGTCTCGGTTATATGTATGGAGAGACTCCGGTTCCTGAGGACCATTTGGGCCCCGTTTCTGGCCTACTTAGACGAGGTTAGGAGCGACGGGTGATTCGCACGGGTGACTTTTTATAGACCCCTTCGTGGGATCCCACACACTCTTACAAGCACACGAGCACTTGATGCGGCTGGTTAGTGGTAACATTGGAATGTAGATGATGTATGTATGTTTTAGTTTTTTGTCTGAGTAATTAACTAGATTGCAGGGCTTTGAGAAAAGAAGTGAGAAGATGCTTTCAATAACAGGCTTCTATTGATTCATTAGCCTTTTTCACTTCCCACCCAATTCACCCATTTTGTGTCTAAAATGCAGGAAGTAACACAGGTGCAAGCAAAACAGTAATGAGGGCCACCAAATGGATTGGAAGTTGGAAACCCTGATTAATGTTCTGCTTGCACCTGTGTTACTTCCTGCCTTTTAGACACAAAATGGGTGAATTGGGTGGGAAGTCAAAAAGGCAGCTTGACTATAAAATACTGTACCATTCAGTTTGTCAATGCGTCTGATCTTTAGAGAAATTCCCTTTTCATATATGTTTTTGGCAGGTCCACTTGGCATTTCGACCATGTAGAATTGACCCTTGACTTTAACTTTTACGAGGTAGTCTTTATTAGCCAAAGCCTGCTCAAGCTGGTAGTTGGACATTGGGTCAAAGCTCTGGAACTCCAACCCCTGCTCCTGGGACTGCCAGTCCGCCATCGTGCCAGCCATTTCCACTCTCTTCTTCAATTCCTCCTCATCTCTGATCTTCGTCAGCATCTTATGGATCTCATTGTTGGCTTCTGTCACGTCCTTGCTGCGTCCCATGATAGTGAGAGATGCTGCGTGCTTCTGACATTCAATTCTTATGCTCACACCCATGGCCTTCTGGATGTCAACAATGCGCTTCTGGTCCGCATCGGTGAGGTGGCGGATCATGTCGTTGGTGATGCAGCTGCTGCTCAGCTCCTGGGATATCAGGTCACTGATCCACTTTTTGGCCAAGTCGACTTTATCCTGCGAGGCGCCGCAGATGTGGAAGCAAGCAGAGGCAACTTCCTCGCCGTCAATGACAAAATCATCCTTCTGTGGCTTGTTAGCAGTTCCACCAGTGAACAATGCTGAAATAATGAGATTCAAAATGTCATTAAAACAGGAAATACTTCATTCCCCAAGACATGTAGGATAGCATGATGAATACTCAACCCATTCTCACTCCGAGCGCGTAGCATATTGACGCTTTGTCACGTCCCTTGTGCGTCGCTTGTTACTAACACGGTACCCTTGAGCGACCCATGAAACGACTTGGGCTTTCCGACTAAACTCAATGTAAACCCATGGAAGTCATCTTTGACGCTCATGGCAACGGCTCCTCCATTAGTCAACTGCTCCCCCATTAGGGTCTGGGGGGAGGAGCTAACCTCTCCCAGACCCTAACCCTAAACCTAACCTCTCCCACCCCCCATGCCTAAACCTAACCTCCCCGAGACCCTGACCCTAAACCTAACCTCTCCCACCGCCCACGCCTAAACCTAACCTCCCCCCAGACCCTAATGGGGGAGCAGTTGAATAATGGGGGAGCAGTTGCCATGAGCGTCAAAGATTACTTCCATGGGTTTACATTGAGTTTAGTCAGAAGCTCAAGGGTACCGTGTTAGTAACAAGCGACGCACAAGGGACGGGACAAAGTGTCAATATGCTACGCGCTCGGAGTGAGAACGTGTTGGAATACTTGACCCTAAACTCCCCAACCCCCCCTACCCCCTACATACATTTTATTTTGGACCACACTCCCACGTTATCCTTAGTGTCAGTGGCTGCATCTGCATCAGTGGCTGCATCAGTGGCTGCATAAGTGGCTGCCTTTGTTTGCAAACTGTCGTAGAAGTCCTTCAGCATGGAAGCTTGGAAGATGACTATCCGGATCGTCTTCAGAGTGTTGGGAGTGCTCAGCACGTTGACCACTGCATCCAACATGGCATCCGCCACCTGGCCTGCGTGTACATTGCCTTGGCCTGAAATGACATAGCATAAATTACATATTTTTGCTATGAGCAAAATAAGTCTGCAGCAGGCCAGAACAACAGTACCTGAATAACAGTAGATGAGTCCATACCTGCCAACACACCTGATTTACACGGGAGTCTGCCTATTTTTATCCATTTCTCCCACTGTGCTCCCGATTGGTAATTTCTCCCGCTAATCTCCAAATTTTATAGTGATACAACTCAAATGTGTGTTTCACAGTTTCTGTTATATGTCCAGAATGTAGGATATGTGTTGTGTTACCTGGCAACCATTGTATGTACTGTATATGAATGGACAGGATATGAGCTCTCTACAGTGAGGCCAAAGCATCTTAGATCGCCGCCCTGGTGGTCGGTCCCAGTATAGGTGATAAGGCTATGGAATTATTTACCTATCATAATGCAAGAGGTTGTTCAAGAAATTTGAGAGCATGATTTATCAATTTCACTTCCAGATTTTGGACCCTTGGACTCAAAAAGCCCCCGCGTGTGCTCATATTTACTCTGCTTGTCCTCAAACTATACGCTCGCGCTTAAAACTTTACGCTCACGCTCAAAACTTTTCTTTATGGAGAGATTTCATGCACTCACACCCAAATATCCCCTGCTCACGCTTAGATCTTCTCTGTTTGTGCTCAAACTCCGTGCTTCCATTCAAATGTCTCTCCTCTCCTTTCAAACTGAGTGTGGTCTCTCTTGGAATTTCTCCTCTTGGATCTTTTGTGTGCGCTTGGATTTTCTGTGACACAACCCTATCAGAAACCCACAACCAATAGAATGCCAGGATAGTGTCACATGATCCCTGACCCAGCGATCATGTGACACTATCCTGGCATTCTATTGGCTGTGGATTTCTGACAGGATTGTTGCAGAACAAATCTGAGAGAAGAGAACAGATCCAAGAGCAGAAGTTTCAAGATAGCACAGAAGCAGTTTGAAGGGGGAGGGGAGGACATTTGCATGCAGTCACTAAGTTTGAGCGCGAACAGAGGAAATGTAAGTGTGAGCAGTGGATTTTTGAGTGCGAGTGCAGGAAATCTGTCCAAGCAGAAAACTTTTGAGTGTGAGAGTACAGTTTGAGGACAAGCAGAGCAAATTTAAGCACACGCGGGGGCTTTTAGAGTCCAAGGGTCTAAAATCTGAACATGAAATTGATAAATCATGTTCTCAAATTGCTTGAACGACCTCTTGCATTTAGATAGGTAAATAATTCCAAATAAGTCCCGCCTCCGCCATGTTAATGGATGGGAAATGAGCCAAACTAAACAATCAAAGTACACATCACAGATTTGTCAAAGGTGGTTTATATCATGTTAGATAGTTCTTATCATGGTAATGTATTGTTCAATTGCCAATTTTTTGGATCGGTTTGTTTTTAAGTAGTTATTTGATCATATAAAAAGGGATGACTAACAGCTGTGGCAGCCAGTCTCAAGCCTGTCACTGGCAGCTCCCCTCATCACAGACTTGCGTATGTGTGTTCGGGAAAATCATAACCTTAGGGCCAGACACTCGGTTGGCCCAGATTGTTTGGAGAAAGGTGTGTGAGGAAGTAATGTTAGAACCTATTGAAGCTAACCACCATTCATATTAAAGTAATGCTATGAACCAGGCTGTGTTAGCTTGCATGCGCTAATCTTTCACGGTCGGCATAACGTTACGAAGAACCATTAACGATAAATTTATCTGGAATAACGTGACACATGTTTTGAGAATTGACCAGGTTGTCCAACTTCTTGCCTATGCCAGGAAATGTGTTTCATAACGTTGCCCAACTCGAGCAGCAGTCTGGCTGCTAGCAGCTGAGATGACGGACTGTCTATTCTCCAGGCTCCTAGGCTCGCCGCACGCAGCTCAGCTGCTGCGTGGCCTCGCCTGCTCTATTGGCATGGGCAGCGCACGATTGCCCAACTTCGCATCCTTGATGACATCACTGTCACTGATGATATCACAATGCCTATGACATCACTGATTATGTCACAACATAACGGGGATCTATACTGTTACGCGTATCTACTAACATTATTAAAAGATCATAAAGATAACGTTGTTTCTGATAACTACGGCTATGGTAACATGTTGCTAAGCTAGGCTAGGGCTTGCCTGGCTGTGTTGTTGTGGTGACGCAATGGTGACGCTCATCGGTTAACCATGGTAACCACCAAGTCTTCTTTATCGTCTATTTCCCAATGGGGCAATAATTTAGAAAACAGAGAACATGAGAGCATGAAAAAGACTTGAAATTCTTGATTTAAGCTAAAAACTAATTTGGAAAGTGTTTAAGATATAGAACGAGAGACAAGTCCGGTCATTTTCCCATTCACCACTACCATGTTAACTACTTTCTTTCTGCAGTACCCACATCGCCCCCCACTGGCCATTCGAAATAATACAATTTCCGCATTAGCCTCACAGAAAGAGAGGCTGAATTGCCCACTGGTAGAGACTTGATCCCAGTAGCTGTATTGTATGGATTTACGTCATTACATCAGAGTTCATTCTCATGCGACCTTCATCAGCATCAGAATTAACTCTGATGAAGGTCGCCATGACCAAAAGCGTAAATCTATACAATAAATCTACTGGGATCAGCAGTGTGTGGGCTCTACTTCTTTTACCTGAATCTGAATTTGAGAACCCTGAGAAAAATAGAACTTTTTGTGACTCCAAACCTGAATAAAACTCTTGTACCCAAACCCACTGAATCCAATCAGGATTTAACATAGCATATTCTGTCAAGCCCTAGGTCGTTACTCAAAGCACATCACATGACATTTGATGAATGCTTTAATCCAAAGTGCCTTACCACAAGTGCACACACATTTCCTTTCATATCCAGGCCCTGCTGTGAAATCTCACCTGTACCAATGGCAGGAAAGGAGACAGATGTGTACGAGTCTTTCACACACATTTGGAGAGCATTCTTCACAGCCTTGTTGATTTCGATGGGGTTTGACTGTCCGGGCAGGTGAAGGATCTTCTTACATTTCAGGTTGCCCGGCTGGGTCATTATCATGCCTGGGTTCGGCTGGGCACCTGAAAGTGAGCACAGTGAATTGTTGTCTTAGAATGCTTAAAAACGTGTATGTGTGTAAAAAAACTAAACAAAAACAAAAACAATCACTGCCCCATAGATTCTAAAAGATATATGATGCAAAAACAATTTATAACAAACCAGCAACAAATAATTAATCCAAACTGTATAGTATTCCTGCTGAAGATGAAGTTAATTTGTTCCCTATGTTCCTTGTTTTTGTTTTATGTTTCCCCCTTCTTGTACTATTCCTGTGCTTGTATTCTTTTTGATGTTGTTTTTATTTATGTAAAGCACTCTGTGCAATCGTGCTGTGAAGGGCGCTATAGAAATAAAGTTTTACTTACTTACTTACTTAATGTCTGTTGTTCCCTTCCTGATAATATTGTATTATTGTGGGATATAAAACAATTAACTCTGTATCTAGAAGGGGTTGGTTGCATTGACTCTGTGACACGTCGACGCACTGACATCACTACCACACGTCAACGGTATTCCAGTGACGTGCGGTGAGGTCAGTGGCTGGGCAGCCAATAAAGAAAATCCATTCAGACCGATAAGGTAAAAGGGGGGAATAATTTCAATTATACAACATGTAGTTCCGACCAAGCAATCTGATTGGTCAAGGACCGTTCTCAAATAAGCATAACAGCACACCTAGCCGCCAGGAATATTGTATTTACCGCTGTTCCTAAGTTAGTGTAAGTGGCTCGCGCCAGAGACCCTGGTTGTACCAGAACCAACTCGCTTAGCGCCAGCACACACTCGATTTGGGGGCGGAACACGCCAGGATTGGCCAACGCCAACCCCAGTGCCCAGAACTGTCAATCAAATCATCAACAGACACGCTATAGCACGCCTCTCAACCCTCTTTCAGATAGGCAGGCTCTGACACCCTTCATCTCAGCTACAAGGTGAGCCGATTTAAAAAAAATTAGCCTACATGTGAAGTTCACAGACATAGTTGCTAATCTGTTAATTATTTTATTTTTGCCAGAGTCACAACAAATATTGAGTTAATGGGGCAGTTTTGTGTTTCCATGTGTGGTGCCAAATATTTTTAGATGTGTAGGCCTATGTTATAGCCTATATGAATGAAATGTCTAATTACAGTAAGTGCATGCTTTGGGACATCACTGCATAACTGTGCGGCGGCCCTTTGTGTTTCAAATGGTTCGTTCCATCAGCATAAATTTTTGTTACGAATCCGAACTGGTTCATCCTCCAATTCTCTCCCTCTCTCTTCCCTCTCTCGTTCTCTCCCCCCTCTCTCAATCTCTCCCCCTCTCCCCCTCTCTTTTCTCTCTCTGTTTCTCTGCTAGCTCTCAGCAAGAAAGAAGCTGGTGTCACAGACGTGATGGCGGTGACGCTGTTTAAGGGGAGTGATCTCACACTTGTAAATCCTGTTATAGGTTGAGGCCACGTCTCGTCATAGACGCTGGTTTAGCTGGCTCAGCCTGGCTGGGGGCGGGGTCAGGGTGGGGTAAATTCCCCCGTTCTATCCATTCAGCAAAGTTAGAATTTAGCTGATAGCCCAGCCCAGGCAGACACGATCGGGGATTTAACCACCGCAGTAAACGCACATCTGAGCAGACGTCTTGTGTTCTGCTCTAGAACCCCCAAACATGTCGTTTAGAGCCGCAGCACCGTCTTTTGGTGAGTCAGCCCATGAGATATATCGGCGGTTTTACCCCAGATTCAGGTAACATTTTGTGGGCGTTCCCAGACATGCGGACTGTCTCTATTGGCATAAATACGCCTATGTAGGTTTGCACCGAGATGATGTGAAGCACAGCGGGCCAACACGCCCACAATTAGGGCTTTGCCCGGCGCTATTCCAGCGCAAAACGGGCGTTAATGCAAAATGAACGCCGTTGCGAAGATAGGGCCCTTGGTGTGTTCCTTTAAAGTGCAGGTGTGATTTGTTTTTACCAAGGGTTTTGCATTCCGTTTGCACAGCCTGGCCAGCTGCACTCAGAATGGCCTTGGATACTCCTGGTGGAGAAAAAGACACAATGAATAAAGAAATAACGGTAACACTTTACAATACTGTAACACAAAAATTGGGTAGTTACTGAGTAACGAGTCAGGAACGAACCATTAGTTCATGATTAGTTCATGAATAGTTAATAGGTAGTTCCTTAATGGTAGTTACTTAAGAACTGACCATTAGTTACCATGTTAACGAACCAGTAAGTAATGATTACTTCCTTAAAAAAAAAAAAAAAAATTATTTCGCTAGTTCATGAGTAGTTAATGGGTAGTTACTTAACACGTTCACTGCCAACAACGTGTAAACACGTTTTCAGAATCCAGCTGTTGACTGCCAGCGACGTGTAAACACGTTTTCAGAATCGATTTTTTTTTTTTGACGGTGGGACGTTGATCTAACCCTTTTACGTCTCTTATATAAGTATTGGACGTGTACAACGTGTACAACCCATTCCACCGACCCACTAAGTGGCGACAAGGAAGTAGGAAGGCAAGCAAAAAGCAGTGTGATCCATTTCCATTCTCATGAAAATGGATTGGCGGAGGCGCTTTCGTTTCCGCGCTGATTGCTGGCGGTGCGGGATTGCAAACGTGCATGGTGGATTGCGGATGGAGCACACTTTGAGGCACGCAGCGTAAATATGACCAGAGTCGCAGGGGCTTCATCGGAGCTCTCGGCCAGGGCTCCGGGAGGCGGGCGAGTCCAGCTGGGCTTCCTCGGGGAGCGGCCACGCAGACAGGCACAGCCAGGCACAGCCGCACAGCGGCAGCGGGGCAGTGAGACTGGTGACACGCTTGTGGTGCAGCAGGCTATTTTGCAAATTGGAAACAGCCATAAAAGGCTTTTAGAATGGGATTTTCAACCCATTCTTTTTTGTTTCTTTTTCGCTCTAATTTAGAGTAATTTAATTTCTATTCAGAAATTTATTTGAGAGGTCGAGAGTATGAGAAAGTGCATTTGCACAGGTAGGAAAGTGCTTGTGACAGGGCGCTGCAGCCAAGAAGAACGCCCACGGAGGGAGGAGTTGAGCAGAGGGGAGTTTCCTGCTGTTATGGAGGAAATTACTGTTCAAAACTATTGTTTAGGTCTTACTGATGCCAAAAATGAATGGTTAAAGTGATCGAATTTCACAAAAAGCCGTTTATCTCTGAATATTTTTTCTGACGCTAAAACCATGCTGTATTCAATTGCTAATGCTTACATAACTACTAACTCTACAAACTAACTCTTTTAGACAGAGAAAGTACACATTCTATTAGTACTTTTGAGATATTGTATGTTCACAAACTCCAAGCAGAAAATAATCCTCGGCTCTTGTAAAATGAGCCAGAATCCTCAAAAAACGGCTTGGCAGAAGCTACCTACAGCAAAAAAAAACGGCTGGGAGTCAATGTGTTAAGAGCAGACTATTAGTTACCATAGTTGTTACTAGGGAATTAATCATTAGTTCATGATTACTTCACCATTAGTTACCATATTTGTGCCCCCTCAAGTAAAGCAGGCCATCATACCTAGTTGTTACTAGGGAGTTCATCATTACTTCATGATTACTTTACCATTAGTTACCATGTGTGTGCCCCTCAAGTAAAGCAGGCCATCATACTTAGCTGTTACTAGGGAATTAATCATTAGTTAATGATTTCTTCATCATTAGTTACCATGTTTGTGCCCCCTCAAGTAAAGCAGGGCTTCATACTTACTTGTTGCTAGGGAATGCATCATTACTTCATGATTATCTTACCATTAGTTACCATCACCCTACCTATAACAAATAAATACAAGAGTTGTTCTAGCCAGGTGAGGTTTGAACCTTTGCCCCCAAGATTGCAAGATTATTAGTCTGGTTCTCTACCAAATGAGCTATCCAGACTGTTAAGTTATATCAGTCGGTAGAGCCTATACTATGTATTTGTAGAGCTGGAGACCAAGTACTTGTAGTATTCAAGGTATGTTCTATCCTTTCTATGTACTTATAGTTTACATGTATATATTCTTTTTTTTACCAAAATACTTTATGTCCAAATCTTATAGTTTTAAAGGTATATTCCACCCAAATACTACATTCTGTCCAAGTACTTATAGTATTGAAGGTATATACCACCCAAATAATACTTCATGTCCAAGTACTTAGGTATATCCCAGTAAAATACTACAATTTCATTTTCCACTGATTACCAGGGGCATGTCCTGGGTCTTGTAAGCCAACTTTGGTGCTCAGAATATGGGTAAAGGCAGGCTGGAGGGCGAGGGGGCTGTTCTGGGTCTCTGAGACTGACCCTGGTGCTCAGTGGTCGGGTAGAGGCAAGCTGGAATACAGCTTTAAAATTATAAGTACTTAATCAGAAAGTACTGCTATATGGGTTGAATACACCTTTAAAACTATAAGTACTTTTGACATGAAGCAGTATTTAGTAGGCGGTGGCGCAGTCGGTAGCGCTGTCGCCTCACAGCTAGAAGGTCCTGAGTTCGATTCTCGCCTGGGACGCTGTGGGTGCTGGAGTTGTGACCCCCCATATCTTCAGTGCCTACTGCCCAGGTGGGCTATCTCGTCGAAAGGGCCTTTCTGTGTGGAGTTTGCATGTTCTCCCCGTACCCCCCAGAAAGAAAAAGCGACCACTGCTCCTGGCCTGCCCCCTGGAGGAAAGGACAAGCCTGGATGGGTCAAATGCAGAGGACGTATTTCACCGGCCACCGTCAGCATGAGTGTGTGTTGTGGCTGCATGCATGTGTTGTAGTGTTCGTGTGACAACAAAAGACGAGGGTACGGCAACCATTTTAGGGCATCCTCGTCAGTCAGAGTATAGGCTATCGTTCCTCAGTCTAAAGCGTTGTCAGTTGTCATGTCTCCTACAGTATAGTAAACCGTCGAGTGTGCTCTGAAACACCTTCAGTCCTCACACGAAAACGCTGTCATTCCTCCTGCCTCACTAAAAACGTTGTCGATCCTCCTGCAGACTAGTTGTCAGACATCACTCAAACTAGCTGTCAGGCATCACTCCTCACGTCTCACACAAAAACGTTGTCGATCGTCCTGCAGACTAGTTGTCAGACATCACTCAAACTAGCTGTCAGGCATCACGCCTCACGTCTCACACAAAAACGTTGTGGATCCTCCTGCAGACTAGTTGTCAGACATCACTCAAACTAGCTGTCAGGCATCACGCCTCACGTGAATAACTTCACAAGACCAAAACCTTCCATTTTGCTTAATGTGTATCACCTCTACTTGCTATTCTTTGGATGTCTTCCAAGAGGCCATAACCAAGGCTATTGGAGAAGTCAAATGTTTTCTGCACACACCCTACATTGTTTGGATATCTTATGCCCGATGGAACAACAGTTTACCATTAAATAATTAAATAAGCTTTCCCATTCAATAAAGAAGTATCATAGGAATCTACCTTAAAGCCATTTAACTTTTTATGTTTAATTTACATGTGTCCAAATTTAGCCTTCCGGTCTTTGTGTTGAAAGAATTTCAAGAAATATAAATATATATATCTAAATATATATATATAGTCTATTGTCAATTAAACTAGATGTTCCTCTTAGTGTTACTATGTTAATTCTATTGGGTCTCATAGATTACTACTTTAATCTATTGTAAATATAAAAAAAACGCATGCTTTTATTTTGAAAGGCAAAAGCATTCAACCGGAAGTGAAGTTGTAAAAAATTGTTGCTAACTTCACAGGCATTCTTTCCCCACACGGAAGAACAACCAAAAACAACGAATGACAGCGTTTTCATGTGATGACTGACAGCTAGTTTGAGTGATGCATGACAGCTAGTCTGCAGGACGATCGACAACGCTTTTGTGTGAGACGTGAGGCGTGATGCCTGACAGCTAGTTTGAGTGATGTCTGACAACTAGTCTGCAGGACGATCAACAACGTTTTTGTGTGAGACGTGAGGAGTGATGCCTGACAGCTAGTTTGAGTGATGTCTGACAACTAGTCTGCAGGACGATCGACAACGTTTTTGTGTGAGGCGTGATGCCTGACAGCTAGTTTGAGTGATGTCTGACAACTAGTCTGCAGGAGGATCGACAACGTTTTTGTGTGAGACATGAGGAGTGATGCCTGACAGCTAGTTTGAGTGATGTCTGACAGCTATAGTCTGCAGGAGGATCGAAAACGTTTTTAGTGAGGCAGGAGGAATGACAGCGTTTTCGTGTGAGGACTGAAGGTGTTTCAGAGCACACTCGACGGTTTACTATAGGAGACATAACAACTGACAACGCTTTAGACTGAGGAACGATAGCCTATACTCTGACTGACGAGGATGCCCTAAAATGGTTGCCGTACGAGGGGCTTCCGTCTGAAATCGTGAAATCGAAATCGTGTTATTTGGATGGAATATACCTGTAAAGTAGAAGTACTTGGACAGAAAGCAGTTTTAGTATAGAATATACCTTTAACACTAAGTACTTGCACAGAAAGTGGTATTTGGGTAGAACATACCTTCAATACTATAAGTAATTGGTCTCTGGCTCTGTAGATACATAGTATAGGCTCTACCAACTGATAGAATTCAGCAGTCTGGATAGCTCAGTTGGTAGAGAGTCAGACTAATAATCTTGCGATCTTGGGGCCAAGGGTTCAAACCTCACATGGAATAGCTCTTGTATTTATTTGTTATAGGTAGGGTGATGGTAACTAATGGTAAGATAATCATGAAGTAATGATGAATTACCTAGTAACAACTAATATGAAGCCCTGCTTTACTTGAGGGGGCACAAACATCGTAACTAATGGTGAAGTAATCATGAACTAATGATTAAATCCCTAGTAACAACTATAATAACTAATGGTCTGTTCTTAAGTAACTACCCATTAACTATATGAACTAGCGGGAATTTTAATTTTTTAAGGAAGTAATCATTACTTACTGGTTCGTTAACATGGTAACTAATGGTCAGTTCTTAACTACCATTAAGGATCTTTAAGGAACTACCATTACGGGTCATTAAGGAACTACCCATTAACTACTCGTGAACTAGTGAAATAAAAAATAAAATATATATATTTTTAAGGAAGTAATCATTACTTACTGGTTTGTTAACATGGTAACTAATGGTCAGTTCTTAAGTAACTACAATTAAGGAACTACCTATTAAGTATTCATGAACTAATCATGAACTACCGTATTCATGAACTAATGGTTAGTTCCTGACTAGTTCCTAGTTAGTTAGTTCCTAGTTCCAGCAGGGGGTGCTGGGAGGAAGGGACGCCGGAAAAAATTAGACGTTTTTATTTTTTTATTTTTTAGCCATATTTACAGGAATATCTAATTTTAAATTAACATTAGGATTATACTGTTGTGATGTAATTATTCAGTATTTTCTCCTTTTCTCACTCATTCAGAGCAAAGAGGGAGATATATAGCATGATGATAATCATTAGTTAACATGAGTTAACATGATAGAAATATTATCAGCAAACTTAATGACTAGACTAATTATTCTGATTTGAATGGTAATGATTATATCAAGAAACATTGACTCCTCTCTTTGTTGTATAGTGGGAGGTGAATTTTAGGCTATTAAAATAGCATGTCAAGTTCACGTTTCTTTTTTATTCGTATTCGTTGTTGGTTGGTTCAACACAACATGTGCGCGCATGCGCGCTTCTTCTTCTTCTCTAGCCTACAAGCATGTAACTTCCTTGATTGTTATTGTTGATAATTCTATTTAAATAGGCTACATTTTCAGTATATCAATAATGCAATCATTTCCCGAAACATTCCCAAACAAGAAAGGAACATAGTGCACTGCAAAATATTTCTAATTACATTTGTACAAAAAAAAATCATCTCGCCACCTGCAGCACCCGTACTTCCCGCGGCCCTGGTTCCTAGAGTGAAACGTTAGCTATCCCCTAGTCTCAACGCCAGACCCATGAGAGTTCTTACGCTGATACACTACGTTATTGCATGCTGCAGAGCTCTCTCTGGGTCTAGGACACTTTCCCTTAGAGGGCTGGTTATGGGAGGGAACCGTTCACTTGGCCAGTCATATGCCAGTGATGGATTCAGTCCTCCCCAACGACTTTGCGATCAGACGACACGGGAGGCGCAGCCCATTTTTCGAACTGCTCTCTCATCGGTGCTACAACCTGTCACTGATTCAATTTCAACCTGCCTTCAAAAACCAGCAGTGGCTGTGAAGTGGCACAGACTCACTTATGTAGTATGCGGAGCGCAGCGATTCAATGTAATATTTGAGTCTCGACTAGCGACTAGCTATCCCCAAACTCAGAGGCAGCGCTGGGCTCAGCTGCTCTGCCCGGGGACACCCCGGCACTCCGAAATACCGGCATTCCGACAAAATTGTCGGAATGGAGATCTGTCTCGCCATTGCGAAAGAAACCTAACCCTAACCCGGGGGACCGGCTGGAGCTAACCTCTCCCAGCCCCCACGTCTAAATCTAACCTCTCCCACCCCCATGCCTAAACCTAACCTCCTGCAGACCCTAACCCTAGACCTAACCTCTCCCACCCCCCACGCCTAAACCTAACCTCCCCCAGAACCTAACCTCTCCCACCCCTGTAGGCTAAATAACTCAAGATGCTATGTCGGAAAGGCGGACCTAATATCTTTCGCAATGGCGAAACCTTTTTTGGAGATAAAAAGGGCCGCCTCTCTGAAAGCATAGCAGTCAATGATCGGAATGCCGACACTTCGGAATGGCGAGAGGACCCCGCTCTGCCCAGTAAACACAACGTAGCCCTAAGCTTCAAGGTTAGATTTAATCTGTTGAACCAACATTTGTTCCAAAAGAAAATAAATAACGTGAAACAAAATGCCACGGAAACATTAGCTCATCAACACAGAGTTGCAAAGATCAATTCATCTAATAATTTCCCCCGTATGACGATGTTAAATTGCCCAGCTGGAGCAGCCAGAGTCTGACTGCTAGGAGCTGAGATGACGGCTGCTGGCCCCCGGTTCCTCCTGATCTCCCACAATGAAAATCAGATTTCCATACAGGCATCATTTTGATAAACTGACCTCATAGTGGGGATCTACATGGTTACTTTTGGCGAGACAAAGAATAATAGAACTTAAAGTGCCATCTTTACAGAGATAGAGAGCATTGACTGTATATAAATACACTGCACACTAGTGATGCGCGGGCTGCAGTTATAACCGCGCTGACCGCGGATATCCCGCCCCGCAGGCGGGCCAGATCATAAAAATAAACATTCTGATTAATAGCGGATGGGTTGCGGGCGGTTGAAACGATGTATCATTACTGAGGAAAAATAATATTAATTACGTTCTCTAGTCTATGAACGTATTTTAAGCTACATTTTTCATCAGGCACATTCTTAGTCGCCTATTGTAGATCCCCCAAAGGACCCACAGCCGTAAACACAACAATAGCCATGTGCTAGGTCGCAAGGCTACACTTTTCATCCATATATGGTCAATGATGTCACCCTCAAAAAGGAGTCTCCGCTGAAGACGTGTTTGAAGAGAAGACGCGTTCGTATTTTCCCATACAATGAGGCAATGCAGTGAACTAAACTTAAAACTATAGCGTTAGCCGAGTAAACTACATGAGAGCAAGTGCACGGTGCACTGGACATAATACAGCATGGAAGTTTATTTGGAGTCTTGGACTGCAGCGATCGCACCAACGGCAGCAGAAACCATAAGTTCGCTCTTTTTATATCGTTTTATAGCGTTTATAGCGTCGGGTGCATGGCGGGCGCAGATCTATAAATAGTATGAAATAATTTGCGCTGATTTATGGCGGGCGGACGGTTCATGCATACACGCGGATTAGGATGGCATAAAAGCTCATCCGCGCATCTCTACTGCGCACTGTCCGCAACAGTAACACCAGCAGCAGCTGCATAAAAAAAGTTGAGAGGGGCGTGGACCTCATCAGCGCTTTATGCTGAAACTTTCGTTGTGTTCTGTCCCAGATGACCATTAAATCTTAACAGGACATTCTGGAGTGCTGGACCACTTCTGTTTCTTACTGCATTGCATTTGCAAATGAGCTAGCTGGTAGCTAACGTTAGTTCCCAGGCTAACAAAAGTCCAAACCACTGGTCGCCACACAGTGAAGAAATAGCAGTCCACTTCAGTGTTCCCGTACGCTTGTGTTCACACTCAAGTGTACCATCCCCAGACATGCTTGAAGCGTTCCCCAGACCACCTTTTCAAGTGGACCCAGTACAGTTCGCTGTTCCATGCTCGGCCACTGAACGCAAAGTTCACACTGATCAAACCAACCGGACCTGGGGTCAGTTTGGGCAAAAGTGTGCTTGGATATGGTCACAGGTCCCCATTGAGAAACCACCCTAACAAGCACTGCTGGAACTGGCTCCATCGAACAGTTCGGGGGTAAAGGCCTTGCTCAAGAGCACATAGTTGTTGTGAGAGAGGACTCATTCATCTCCCTCACCACCAACATAATTCAAAACGGGGATGGAAATCAGCACTGGGCTACCGCTGTGATTGTTTTTATGATTACGATGATGCTGAAAGTAGCTTAAAGTCTGTTTTACAGGTGAAATAGGTTGCCTTGATGTTACCTTTAGTCAAAGTTGAGCTGATGTGTAATTTACCTGTGTTAAGAGAGAAATCACTGTTGGAGGAGTTGACAATGACATCAGTGGTCTCCTTGGTTATGTCCCCTATCACCACCTGCACAACTACGCTTCCCATTTTGGTTTCATGCATTCCTGGGATTGAGGTGACTGTATAAAAGGGACCGTCATGGGAAACAAATATAAGTATAAACAGTAAACACACACTGAGCAAAAACACTTGTAAAAAAAAAAACACACACACAAAAAACAAGTTTTTTTCCCCAAAATTATATACGGTAGACATTTTTGTTACTGAATCAGTGTTAAATTTCTAAAACACAGGTCATATACATTTGCAACAATGTTGCTAATTTGTTAATACATTTCTTATGCTTATTATATTAGCATCATTAATATCCCCTAGTGCATTTTACTTTTCTGTCAGTCATCATAAAGCATGTTATGATCAAACCAAATGTTTCCTACCTGTAGCCTGTGTTGTAGTTGTTGGCACTGGACCACCTGAGGTCATAGCAAACCTTTTCTTCAACGTATCAGTGAAAACCTGGCGACAAATGAGAGAGAAACCTGTTACCAAAAACTCTCAGATATCACACCCGACAGGGCTGGACTGGCGCCAAAATGCCATTTTGGCGCCCAGACCGGTCCACCACAATCGATCACACACCATTCATCTTCGTGCTACCCTGAATATGTACACAGCCTGCCGTTGTAGCTAGATATTGAGAGGTAGCTACAGTAGCTAGCATATAGCCGTTACCATGGTAACGGCTTCAGCGTATGTTAAACTGAAATCCATCTGCTTTTTAACTTTTCCTCGGTAAGAAACCCATGAAACGATAAATAATGCTGTTTCTTCTTTGAATTTGAACAAAAATGCACACTACATGCCTGAGTGCTTTCACACTGACCGATTGTTATCGGATCACGGTGAATGGATGGAGAAACACAACAAGTGCAGAAAGCGGAAGTGGTACTCTGCTGTTCCGTAATTCTAGCAGCAGAATTTGATGTCCTTGGATGAAAACTGGTTTCTATTTTAACGTGAGATATTTTGCTTTCCGGGGACAAATGGATCACACTGATAGATTTGCAGCTTTTAATTGTTGCAATTCGGGTCCTTTGATCAGAATCAGAATCAGAATCACTTTTATTGCCACAGTATGCAAGTTACATACGAGGAATTTGTCTTAGTGTCTGTATGCAGCGTAGCGGTCACATCAATATACAGGGATAATAAGTAGGAAGATAACTAACGGCAATCACAAGGTTGCAAGTGCAATCAAATCGAATCAAATCGAGTCAATATATACAATATGTACATGAGTGGTGAAGTGTTCTGTGGATGATAAATATGAATTTACGTTGGATTTACATGAGATTTACAGACTGAGTTAAATATACGTTAAATAGGCAGTGGATTTGATTGATTTGATTGACTGGTAAGTAGAAACATGTTTGGCACGGGGAATTTACAGCCCTAAAATTCTTATTACAGGGACATTTGATTGACAAAAATCATTTTGCAAGTACGTTTGTCTCTGTGCGTTGTGATTTACTGTAAATGCTGCTATTTCAAGTGGAAGTTTGTTCCACGAGCTGCATTTTTTTGTTCTCAGCTTTTTCCTCTCTCAATGCGTGTAGTCTCGTCAAAGCCGAGAGAGGAAGAGAGAGACAGATAGGCTGAGAGAGAGAGAGAGCGAGAAAGAGAGAGGGACACGCACTTCAGAGGGAGCAGTGCAGAAACATGCCAACGTTTACAACTAAAAACATAACAATATGAATATGTACATAACAATAAGAAAAAAATACATTACAACAATATAAAATAATTATTAAATACGGGCCAATTAATTAAAGGCAAGGCCATAAAAAGTATGTTTTGAGTTGTTTCAGAGGTTGCTTCACTGATATTATTATTATTGAAACTGATGGAAAGCTAGTTCCTTTTCACTTTCCTTTCTTTACCTGGATGGTCTGTGCATCACTTGGGTGAAGGATGATAACTACTGTCTTCAGGTGCTTAGGTTTTTTCTTACTGCTGAACTTGAAGATATTATCCATCATTGAAGAGGCTGCGAGGTCTTTGGGGAAGCCCAGGTTCCCTGTGCCAATTGCAGGGAAGGTTATGGAGGTCAGCCCACTGGCCTCAGCCTGGCCCAAGCAATTCTTAAAAATGGCATTCAGTTTCTGGAAGACATGCATATTCTTTAATATCTAGTTACAAAATATTGATCACTTTTCACGTATACTAATGTTGCAAGTATTTAGCATTCCTTGTGTCATGGCATAGGATCGCTAGTTAACTTTCACGTTTTCACGCTTTGTTGTCCAAGAGCTTCTAGCAAGCACTGGATCTATGAACATAAGCCGTCATTGGTAAGACTTTATAATAAGGTATATAACATTTACAGTAGTTACTAGGTAACTAATGAGGAACTATTAGTTAATAATTAGTTAATGATTAGTTCAATTCAGTTTGTGAGTATAGTTAATCATTCGTTAATGATTAGTTAAATTCAGTTTGTGAGTATAGTAGTTAATCATTAGTTAATCATCAGTTAATTGTTACCTCTCCATTAGTTACTATTTTTCTGTACCCTAATGTAAGTTTTGATCTTTATCTAACACTTAAAAGCAGAGGCGAGAGGCGACTGTACTCTTTACCATTGCACTAGACTAGTTTATTTTCAGCATGACTGGTGGTCTATCTGAATGCATGACTGCCGTAAAGCATGACGTGCCACCTTTGTGTCACTGTCGTAAAACCTTGAAAAGGCATGTCCCCCTTTTAAGTTTGGGGTTTCACTTACTGCATATTATTTTTTCTGAACATTACAGTAGTTAAACAAACATTTTTATGAACCCATCAGAACCATGTTATTTGTTTTAGTTTCAACATTCACCTTTTTTTCAACATTGTCAACATTTAGTTTTTACTTTCAACATTCACCTCCCCCTTCCTTTTTTTGTGTCGGGCTGTTAAATGGTTTTAACGCACAGCTGCCAGCCATTCAGAAATGAGCATCCACCCAGACCATGGTAAAATACCTAATATACCTCACAGTTTAACACTTTACCTTCTGAGCTGTGCCTTTTCCATTGTCCCACTGAGGCGCAATTGCATGAAAGATTTTTTTGCTTCTCAGATCGCAGGCATCAGTAACGATGACATCACCGTCATTTCCATCAGCTTGCTTTTCCTTCACCAACTCCTGAAGTTTGGGTCCGGCCGCACCGAAGATGGCATTTGAAACTGCTCCATTTGTCAGCACAAGATATTGACCCACGGAAATCACAATCATCTCAGTCTGTTGATAATGTTAACAGAAAGTTTTCAGTTGCCAGCAGTATATTTTGTGTATTTCTTTTCTTTATGTCATCAAATAGTCTTAACCCTTTTCCCGCCATTGACGTGATATCACGTCAATCTGTGTTTGCACCGTCATGTGATAGATGGCTCTCTTGGCCATCTTATGAAATGCTACTGCACTTCCGGAGTTGCCCAGAAGCAACGTTATTGTCCACCAAAACCAGCAAGCAGAGAAAAACAACAATCTCCCTCCAGGAAAAAGCTCCACAAAACAGCTCCAGCGTGGGGCCTCAAAGTGCTGCAACGAGCAGCTTTGCCCGAGCTCGACGTGCTGTCAATCAGACTCGTGACAGTTACTCAAAGGACGGCAAAGCAGGTGTTTCCGCGCAAAAGCGGGGACACAGATGGCATTCTCCTATCGTCAACATGCGCGCAATTGCAGAGGTGCAGAAGTGCAGAGGAATTCTGCACTGCACAGAGGAAATTGTAGCCTACTTGCAATAGGCTATTCACCTTCACCTATCCCATAATCCGGAGGGTCATTGGCACCATAGACAATTTAAATCAGGAGAGAGTAGATACCAGAGAATGAATAAAATAATATTTATTACAATAGTGAATGAATGATGAATTACAGGAAATATGGTTGGTTTGATTGAGGTAACGCCCAGGCATTGCCTGGCCACACCTGTGAATAAGTATGGTGAATAAGTATGGTGCCTAAGACTGCCCAAATGCCATTTGCACTGGCATTTTGGGGGCGCAGATGACTTGGCACGCCTCCAATTTGCGCCTGCGGCAGGTGCTGTGCCCAGTTCCGCATCCCCGCAGAGAATTGCATCCCACCATATTTCGGGGCTTTTTTAACTGAAAAAACATGGAGGTCACGTCTACCCAGACAATTATATCATTGTTAAACAGTTAAATTTCTGTAGAAATCATTACAATATGCTCCCGTGAGGTGGGGATGCGTTTGGCGGCCTCTCAGCATTGCGGGCTATCGGCATAGCGGGTCGGCATATAGACGCAGCACCACTTGATCAGAAGGAAATCGTTAATGTCTCGTTTCTGAAAATTACCCCCAGTGATTCACTCTCCAGTTATAAAACGCTAGCATCCATTTCCCCCACACATTTTGAACCAAGCAGCGTTCAGATCACCAAGTGCACTCACATCGCCAAATGTGCATCACTGGCACTGCATTCAAACTGGATCTTCTGTTCTGATATTATTGTATTGTACCTCAGACGCACAGCTACACGGCTAGCCTCTGTGTAGTTGTTTGAGGGGAAGCGCTGCCGCTGTCTGGGCGGGCAGGTGTAGAGAGTCCGAGGGGCGGGGCGCCGGCTGCCTTGGAGGGGCAGCTTGTGAAAGACACCGACCTCACTGGTGTTTGGCCCAGCTCTTCCCGGGAAGCGGGAGGCCGAGGTGAGTAGGTTCCCGAGTAGGTGCGATACGTTTGGCAAAAAAAGGAAAAAAAATCTTAATTGGTGCGTGAAGTCCTTGGTGTGCTCTTTCAACAACGGAGATGACTCAAACTTGTAAAACTCGCCCAATAGTAAGTGCATAAATGATCTTATCAAGGCGAGTAAACCGCTATGTCCTATTGAAAAAGGTGCGTAAATGGTGTTTACAGTACGTGCAGTTAGCCTCCACTGCAACCTTGCTTATAATCTATAACTGTATGTACAATTTTGAAAAGACTGTGTTAAGGGAGCGGGGCGATGTCTTTTTTTTATAGGATGATGAATGTATAATTGATGATAAAGATGTTTAAAAAAAGTGACATCTCCTGTCAGATAGATTAATAATCCGGTTTGTGAGCCCTCACACCGTGTACATTTCGTCAGATATGCCCCCAGACCTCCAGACATCATGCACCAGAAGCTTCCGCCCCCCAGGCAAGACGAGAGCGTGACCCACACGTCCCCTCTCTGAATCTGTCCTTCGCTCCACTGGTACAAAAATGCATTTTTCTCTGCTTTCTGGGGACAGACTGGCGTTTTTGGTGAACACTACCTACATTCAACTGTCGATAACTAAATAATGGATGATGTTACAATCAAACTCATTTCTCCTATGAATGTAGAGGTTATCTTCTTTCTTTTGGGATATTCTGTGTTTACATCATCGAAGAAAATATTCTGTGGGTCTTGGAATATTAGTGAAAATGATCAGAAACCCTGGCGGGGAAAGTGTTAAAAGTGCTATAAGACTACAGTCAAAAGCCAGAGGATTGGGTGAATAGTTGATGATATACTGTACAACCTAATCTCTCTGTATAGGAATGATTACATTTTTAAACTAGTTGATTGTGGGCTCTTATTGTTAGATAATAGAAATATTAATTACCGTGGCATCCTGGATATTCCCTTTCATCAGAGTGATGCTCAAGCCCTCTTTGGTCAGCACTTGATCTGAGCTGCTCGGATTCTGAACACGTCTCACTTGTGAAGTCTGGCTTGGATTCTGAACACGTTGCACTTGTGAAGTCTGGCTTGGATTCTGAACACGTCTGACTTGTGAAGTCTGGCTTGGATTCTGAACACGTTGCACTTGTGAAGTCTGGCTTGGATTCTGAACACGTCTGACTTGTGAAGTCTGGCTTGGATTCTGAACACGTCTGACTTGTGAAGTCTGGCTTGGATTCTGAACACGTTGCACTTGTGAAGTCTGGCTTGGATTCTGAACACGTCTGACTTGTGAAGTCTGGCTTGGATTCTGAACACGTCTCACTTGTGAAGTCTGGCTTGGATTCTGAACACGTCTGACTTGTGAAGTCTGGCTTGGATTCTGAACACGTCTGACTTGTGAAGTCTGGCTTGGATTCTGAACACGTTGCACTTGTGAAGTCTGGCTTGGATTCTGAACACGTCTGACTTGTGAAGTCTGGCTTGGATTCTGAACACGTCTCACTTGTGAAGTCTGGCTTGGATTCTGAAAAAAATGTTTTTGTCTAAGGGCCAATTTGTTCTGCCCACCACCAGCGTGCTCGACCAACTGGACCAAGCAATCAGTCTCATTCATGACTGTGGAAACATACATCATTTCTTTTTCCTGGAAGAACTTCTTTGCCCCAGGCTTGGTGATTTCTAAATCATCAGAGATTACAGAAGAGATCAAGTCTTCAAACAAGGTCTTGCAGTCTGTGACATTGACTCTAGAACCACTTAAATAGATGGCCTCTTTCCTGAAAGAAACCTTCACTTTGTCTTTCACTTGGTCGCACCAAACATTTCTGTTATGTTGCTCAATATATTTGACAATGATGTCGGGCTTGACCTCAACAGTTTCTTCAGCTTGAGCATTCTGCTGTAAGAAGTCATCAAGTTCATTTCTAACTGTTCTAACGCTATCCTTGTAGCCTGACACCACTACTTGCTGACTTATCTGAAAATCAGGGGTCTGAATCCGAATTTTCCTGAATGGATCATTGTTGGCATCCTCCATCCGAGCGACCAGGTCCTGCCACTCAGGCTTGTTCAGGACAGCACTATCTTCAACAGCAATGTATTGAGAGATGAGCAGTGTGCTCAGTTGATCCTTAGCTTTGTTCAGAGCTCTGCTTGAAACAGCAAGGAGCTGCACCATCTCCCCACTTATCTCAAGTGCTGCATCTATGTTCTTAGATGTGAGGAGAGAGCTTGTCAGATTTTCTTGATCTTCATCCTTCAAAAACTCAAGTACAGAGTCATCCATTTCTAAATTCATCCGTTTTAGTGATGTGAATCCATTATATACCCTTTTGCTTGCATCCATAACCTCACGACTTAAGCCAGTAAATGACAAATCATGGCTCTCCTTTTTGTATGCTATTTTTAGCTCTGGGTAGTCATTTAACAGCTTGTCCTGAAGGCCATCTTGACATAGGATGTAGAAAACGGATGGCAACAAATTTATTGTGTCTGTTATGCACAATTTCTCCCTCTGTACCCTTTTGGCGATCGTGTTAAAGATTTCAGAAACAGTCTGCTTCAGTCTGTTTACATCATCCTCAAAGCCAACCACTGACAAGACGCCATTGGCTTTATCTGCGAGTACAGCCACAGCCTCATTCAACAGCGCTTCTCTGATCTTCTCTTCAGACTCTTCCCAAGCCCCCGACTCGGGTTGAAGCGGCAGGCATTTGAATTTTGACACAGCTTGTCCAAAGGCCGTCTTTACTCTCTGTGTCCACTGTTGGATGTTCTTGGCTGTAACATTCTTTTGCTGCAGTAGATAAGGTAAGGGGCTTAAGCACACAGGAGACTGTTGGAGGTCTACCTTGCAGAAGTGTTCCGCTAGATCGCTATGAATGATCGCTGCAGCCTCATCCTTGGTCTTAAGGTATGTCCATATAGCATCATCAATGACGACAGAGGAGGCAGCAGGGAGTTTGAGTGTGGGTCTGTCTTTGCCATAGAGGGCCGTTCCCAAAGATTCATAAAAAGGAAAAACTCTGATTGGTGTCTTGTTGATGGCAAGCTCCTTTTTGATGATTCTGTCAACAGCTAGTTGGGAAATCAAATAGGTCTTATTAGTATCTTAAATATTACATAGAATTATCATCTAGAACTCATATGAAAGTGTTAATTGTTCCTTGTTCACTCAAATGGTGAATATATTTTTGAAATGAAAATCTCCATAATAGTATCATATCCACCATGTCTACTTCCGTGCCATTGAGAACAATGCAGTATTCACAACTTTTCTCCTCAGTATTGGTCAGAGGGCCTGAGGGCCGTTGCTTTACTCAGTTGTATTCTAAGCAAACCTTTGGCTCTTTGTTTTTGTTTTCCAGAACACTGGTTGACCTGGCCCATTGACACCTCTGCTCACAGACACACACCTCACAAGTGTCAATCGATACTGTAAAGACCCTACCCTACCCCCAAAACATAATCACTCCTCATTTCCCTCCTGCTGAGTCATTGATTCATGGATGTATACTGTATGTACCTGTATGTTGTTTTGGTAACACTTTACAATACTGTAACACAAAAATTGGGTAGTTACTGAGGAACGAGTCAGGAACTAACCATTAGTTCATGATTAGTTCATGAATAGTTAATAGGTAGTTCCTTAATGGTAGTTACTCAAGAACTGACCATTAGTTACCATGTTAACGAACCAGTAAGTAATGATTACTTCCTTAAAATAAAAAAAATAAAAAAATAAAACGTTTTTTCTTTCGCTAGTTCATGAGTAGTTAATGGGTAGTTACCTACAGCACAATGACCTCACAAGGTTCCTCCTCAGCCAAGTCACTGAGGCAATCCATGTGGCGATCCATGTGTGGATTGCCACCATATGGTAGAAAGGTTTTCTTGCGTTCACTGGGGGTGAGGGGGCGCCGCTGTGTCCCGGCCTGGCCTTCTCTCCCACGCCTTATGTGGGCGGGGGCCGGGGCGGGGGGCATCGGTGCTCTTCATCACTGGTCGAGGGCTGCCGGTTGGTTTAGAATAGCTTAGGTAGGCGATAGATTAGCTACAGCCTAAGGCTGACCTGTTGGGGGCACGGTGGCTCAGTGGTAGAGCTGTCGCCTCGCAGTCAGAGGGTCCTGAGTTCGATTCTCGCCTGGGACACTGTGGGCGCTGTGGTTGTGTTCCCCCCCATATCTTCAGTGCCTACTGCCCAGGTGGGGTATCTCGTCGTAAGGGCCTTTCTGCCTGTGTGGAGTTTGCATGTTCTCCCCGTGCTCCCCCAGGGGGGTTCCTCCGTATATAACCCCCCCCCCCCCATTAAAAACATGCAGAAGATCAGATCGTCATCGTCATCTGACCAGTGACGACAACATCCGAAGTCGGTCCCCGGGCACTGTACGAGAAAAAGCGACCACTGCTCCTGGCCTGCCCCCCGGAGGAAAGGACAAAGCCAGGATGGGTTAAATGCAGAGGACAAATTTCACCGGCCACCGTCAGCATGTGTGTGTTGTGGCCCTCCGTGCATGTGTTGATTGTAATCGTGTGACAATAAAGACGGGCTTGTCCGTCTGAAATCGTGTTTTGTTTTTATAGTGTTCAGGCAAAGATCAGACTAGAGCAGAGTAGGATAGGCCAGATTAGGCTGTAGATTAGCTAGATCCCCTATGTCCCAATTAGCTCTGGTTAATGTTTAGAGTAGTCAGTTTGTCTGATCTTCTCCCCCCCCCCTCTCTTTCTCTTTCCCCCTTCCCCCGCTCCTTCCCTTCTTCCCCCTTCCTGTTCTCCCCTCTCCCACATTTCCCATTCCCCCCCACCTCCTCTCTTTCCATGCTCTTTCCTCCCCCTCATCCCCCCCTCCCTTCTCCTGCTCTCTCCTCTCTCTCCCCTCTGCTCCTTCTCCTTATCCCCTCTTTTTCCCGAATCCCTGCCACTTCCTGCTCTCCCCTCTCTCACATTCCCCCTGCTCTCCCTCCCCTGCACCCTCCCACCTCTCCTTCTCTGTTCTCTCCTCATCCACATTTCCCATTTTCTCCCCACCTCCTCCCTCTCCTCCCCCACATCCCCCCGCTCTCCCTCCCTCCTCCACTCTCCTGCTTTCTTCTCTTCCCCCCTTCCCCCACTACTCTAAAGCATAGTACACATTCTACTCCAAAGCATGGCACCCACTCTATCCCCTCCAATATTTCGCCACTATAGCATGGCACCCATTCTTCCCTAAAGCGAGGCACCCATAAGCTCTATATGTGAACATGTGTTTATTTGGCAAAGGGACTCACTACTAAAGGCTTGCAGCCAATTAAATTAGGCATAGTTTGGTTGCTAAGAAATTGACATATGTCCGTTTGCAAGATGTGTGTCTATATTTCTCTATCATATAATTGCTCGATATGTTATTATTACTATTGTAATTTGTTAATGTTGTGTCAGTTAGCCCTCCCTTCCCTGTTCTCTCCATATAGTCTCCCATACTCCTCTATACTTCCATACTCTTCCTTACGCTCTCTCCTCCCCCACATTTCCCATTCTCTCCCGACCTCCTCCCTCCCCCTGCTCTCTTCTCCCCCACACCCCCCCCCCCCCTTTCCCCTCTCCTGCCCTCTCCTCTTGCTCCTTCCCCACCTCCTATACCCTCCAACATCTCCCATTCCCTCCCCACCCCATCACTCTCTCACATTCCCCCTGCTCTTCTCCCTTCTCCTGCTCTCTCCTCTGCTCTCTCTTCATTTCTATATTTTCTATATTTCTCCATCAATTGTTCAAATGTTATCTTTATTCTGTATATTCTTGCTACTGTTGTGTCAGGTAGAATTAGCTAGACATACTTTCTGTGAAGCCCTCTGAGACATGCTTGTGAATTAGGGCTATATAAATAAACTTGACTAGTTCCTTAATGACCCTTAATGGTAGTTTGTTAAAGATCCTTAATGGTAGTTACTTAAGAACTGACCATTAGTTACCATGTTAATGAACCAGTAAGTAATGATTACTTCCTGAATTGTTTCCCGCTAGTTCATGAGTAGTTAAATCCCCAATCAGTAAGATTTTTGACATTTTTTACTGTAATATAAGAGCTTTTTAGTCTTAGGACATGGTAGATTGACTTGTAATAGGGAGACTCTCGAGTTTATTTATCCCACACCGCCCTCCATTGGCCAGCCCTGGGACTAAGCAGTTTGCTGCCAGCGTCCCGAAGGCAAGAAAAAAGAAAAAAGAAAAGGATGCGCGCATGCGCTGTACAGCGGAAGCGCTGTCTGCATGAATACAAGGAAGTAACTTGATTCGGATTTGCTATGAAAATGATGTTTCACAGGACTATGCATTATTATTTCATCACGTGGTGAGTACCCGATGTCACAACATGTACATAGAGCTTTCTGGCGCTGTGTTTTGTTGACTTTGAACGGCGATATCGTTATCGATACTAATGCACGCAGAGGGTGCAGTTCCTCCAATAGCAAAACTTGGAAAACTTACTGAATGGGGCTTTAATGGGTAGTTACTTAAGAACAGACTATTAGTTGCCATAGTTGTTACTAGGGAATTACTCATTAGTTAATGATTACTTCACCATTAGTTACCATATTTGTGCCCCCTCAAGTAAAGCAGGCCATCATACTTAGTTGTTACTAGGGAGTTCATCATTACTTCATGATTACTTTACCATTACTTACCATGTTTGTGCCCCCTCAAGTAAAGCAGGGCTTCATACTTAGTTGTTAGGGAATGCATCATTACTTCATGATTATCTTACCATTAGTTACCATCAGCCTACCTATAACAAATAAATACAAGAGTTGTTCCAGGTGAGGTTTGAACCCTTGGCCCCAAGAACGCAAGATTATTAGTCTCTACCAAATTAGCTATCTATTTGTTATAGGGTAGGGTGATGGTAACTAATGGTAAGATAATCATGAAGTAATGATGCATTCCCTAGTAACAATAAGCATGAAGCCCTGCTTTACTTGAGGGGGCACAGACATGGTAACTAATGGTAAAGTAATCATGAACTAATGATTAATTCCCTAGTAACAACTATGGTAACTAATAGTCTGTTCTTAAGTAACTACCCATTAACTACTCATGAACTAGCAGAAAAAAATGAAGGAAGTAATCATTACTTACTGGTTCGTTAACATGGTAACTAATGGTCAGTTCTTAAGTAACTACCATTAAGGATCTTTAAGGAACTACCATTAAGGGTCATTAAGGAAATACCCATTAACTACTCATGAACTAGCGAAATAAAAAATAATATATATATATATTTTTAAGGAAGTAATCATTACTTACTGGTTCGTTAACATGGTAACTAATGGTCAGTTCCTAAGTAACTACCATTAACACATTGAGTGCCACAGCGCTTCAGTAAAATTGTCTGGAGCCTGTGCCAGATTCACTTCCATTCAGTTGAAAACAGCTATAGAATTTTTTCTATTAGGGCTATATGGACAGGGCTGGACTCTAATGAAACATTGGACACTCCTGCTTCTTTCAAAGAAGAAATTTTGTTTCTAGACAGTTCCATTATGAAATGACAGCCTCTGAAAGAAGAGCACTTTCAAGGGTTTTCTGCTGTCTTTTTTTACTTTTCAAGATAAAGTCACTTTTATGAATACTTTTTGCACTCATGATTATTATTATTATTATTTTTCTCCTGCTTCTTTTTATTATTAGACATTACATTACATTACATTACATTACGGCATTTGGCAGACGCTTTTATTCAAATCGACTTACAATATCAGAACTTACAATATCACATTTTAGTCTAACACTAACGCTAGTCTAATTTCAAGCACATTCACTGACTCTAGCTAATATTTTCTGATGTAGTGACGTGGTGTAGTTCTGTGCAGCCTGCGTGCCCCACCCCCCTCTCCCCCCCTCTCCTCCCCTGAGCTGCAAACTCCTCCCCACACGCACACAGTCTATTTTCGGAGCCTCCGTTTTTGCGCCGGGCGGCTGACGGCGGCTCCCGGGCGGATCCCAGCGCGACAAGGAAATGCCAAACGGGACTGCAGGAAAAGGTTTGGCCTTTCTGGCGGGTAATCGTGTGGAGAAACTATATGCAGACAGATAGACAGAGGCAGAGGAGCTCAGTTGTGGGCGCGGATCGCAGCCAACTGTCAGCTGCAGACAGAGCAATCTATATGGCTCTGGCTGCAGCATGCATCGGTTTCTCTTTGATCACGGCTTTCTCCTGCACAAAGTAAAGGATCTGAGCGCCAAGGTTTTAAGGTGGCGCAGCTGCCGTGTAGATTTTTAAGGTGGCGCCGTGTGATCCCTTGAAGGGATTCATGCTCACTGGCTGGGTACGACCTTAAACAGCAGAATTATGGAATAATATGAATTATGATATTGGGACGTCCACAGACTTCCTTGGCACTTCTCGTTACTTTTTTTTAGGACGTCCACAGACGTCCTTGGCACTCAATGTGTTAAGGAACTACCTATTAACTATTCAGGAACTAATCATTAACTATTCATGAACTAATGGTTAGTTCCTGACTAGTTCCTCAATAACTACCCATTTTTTGTGTTACAGTATTGTAAAGTGTTACCGTTGTTTTAACAATCCACTAGGTGGCAATAATTCAACACTTACATTTACTACTACTAACTACACAATTTTTACTGTACTGCACTGTCTACGCAAATGTCATTGTAGTTATATTAATTAAATTAATTAATTTGCATCACTCCATCCATGCCTATACCACATCTAGCCACAATCCAATTAAGCCTGCCCCTGCGGTTGCTATACGGCGCACGTGGGCCTGAGCCGGATTTGCCCTTGTTTTTTCTCACATTTGGAAAAGTGGTCCATCAGAAGTGGGCCTTAAGTTACAAAAGGGTGAGAACCCCTGCTCTACACACTGCAATAGGTTTCAGCATGATAGCATGGTTCTTGAAATTAAGACCAGAGAATAATGTCCACTACAGTGGACAAAGAATATTTGCTGGGGATATGTTGATAAAAAAAAGAAGAAGAGGGCATAACTGCATTACCATTATGGTCTTTAAAGGTGATGATGGCAGACTGTTCCTCTTCATTACGTGTGACATCTTCCACATCCTCTTCCACAGACTCAAAATATAGGTTGAGGTAATCAGTGGGAACATCTGGTATGCCTTCAGCTCTAACTTTGGCTGTGATTTCAAGAGGTTGGACTGATAATTTCACACTGTTGAAGCGCAGATTGCTGGGGCAGCTTGTTATGAAGTCTGTGTTCTCTGTCAGGCAGGGATAGAAATTAAGGAGTCATTCAGACATTTTAACCACACACTGTACAGCCTGTTGTACAGGCTCGGTGACAAGGGGGCGCTAGAGTTCCCCCTGGAATAAGCCAAGCCAAACTTTGGATACAGAATGACTATAACAAGGCTAATTTCCAGTGTTGGGCAGCTTAGCTAGAAGTAGCAACGCTAATAGCTTACATTTCTCAGTAGCATGGTGGTAGTGTCGTTCCTTTTGAAACAATTAGCATTTTCAGTAGTTAAGCTATTTATAGATCAAGTAGTGCAGTAGCATCCACAAACATGACTTCCCAGCTGTCTATATGTTCTCTGAGGGGAGGCTCACTGCAATACTGAAAATGCAAAGGCTTCCATAAATGGGTCATAGGCTCAATCACTATTGTGTTAACTCAGTTGGTGAGACAATGACTTAACAGAAATGTATTTACAGGAAAACCTTTGATAAAGTGATAAAGGGAGATTATCACTTTAAGAAATTACCAATTATGTACAGTATACAAAATGACAAAGAAGATAATGTTTAAAATGTATTATTGCATCGCCAAATGACATGGTGAAAACATTTAGGTGCACCTAAATGATGTGCTGGTGCACCAACGTAAATTAAAGGAGAATTTCGTTTTTTTTTAACCTGGACCCATCTCCTGGCATTAATTATGATTTGGCCACTCACCCAGCGATCTCCGCAGCGTTTCTGGCCGTCCTAGCGTTGTTTTGAGATCAATAGCGTCCAAGTCAGTTGTAAAATGGAGCTGATTTGGGGCCAAGTGTGAGCCTGTCTTTCCTGCATCTAAATAGCTATTTGTATTCCCGTTTTCGCCAAATATCGTCATAATCTGATCCCTCAAGAACCACCAGAGTGATATTTCGCCAAAGGCTGTTTCCTGGAGTCGCACAGGGATCAAATTACCTCAAACGTGATCTCGGTCACCAAGTCTCGTGAAGTCCCGCGATACTTTCCTGCCGACTGGCCAAGTACAGGTAGGACGCTTTGCGGTGGTGGTTTTAGCGTAACCTATGTGGGGTTTGGCATAACCTTCGTTATTTCGAATCCCACATAGGTTACGCCAAACCCCACATAGGTTATGCTAAAACCACCACCGCAAAGCGTCCTACCTGTACTTGGCCACTCGGCAGGAAAGTATCGCGGGACTTCACGAGACTTGGTGACCGAGATCACGTTTGAGGTAATTTGATCCCTGTGCGACTCCAGGAAACAGCCTTTGGCGAAATATCACTCTGGTGGTTCTTGAGGGATTAGATTATGACGATATTTGGCGAAAACGGGAATAAAAATAGCTATTTAGATGCAGGAAAGACAGGCTCACACTTGGCCCCAAATCAGCTCCATTTTACAACTGACTTGGAGATGTATTGATCTCAAAACAACGCTAGGACGGCCAGAAACGCCGCGGAGATCGCTGGGTGAGTGGCCAAATCATAATTATTGCCAGGAGATGGGTCCAGGTTAAAAAAAAACGAAATTCTCCTTTAAATAGTGCTTGAAAATTCAAAAATGACCCGAACCTAGTAAGTTGAAGTTTTTAACAACTTGCTATCAAGCTGGTCCGTTCCAGCAGCCCCATCAACAGGCAGTGAGCTCAGCAACATTTCTACCTTTTCCACACTGACCAGATGAAAATCAAAGGTGCAGATCTTATTTTTCATGATGTGTTTTTTTATAAGTTCTTCAGAATTAGACTTGATGGTGTTGTCCATGTTTTCTCTGAGTTTGGACACCTTCTTCACAAAATATTCATTAAAATAATTAGAAATATCAAGTGGTTTAGTCAAGTAGACACCGTCCGATTCAACAAAAGACGTGCGGGCGGTCTTCTTACCCATAATTTCATTCAGTACACCCCATAATTTTTTGCTGTTATTGCCACTGTCAGAGATCTTCTGCTGATGGTAAGCTCTCTTATTAACTTTGTTCATTTTAGTTACCTGATTTCTTAACGCACAATAGAGCTTTCTGTCAACAGAAGAACCCGAGAGAGCAGCAACCTTTTTGGCATCGTCCCTTTGAGACATAAGGTTCTTCAATGGGATGTCAATCCAAGGCGCACTTCTGGCTTTAACTGTGAATTTCTTTAAAGGAGCATGTTTGTTAACAATTTTCATTATGTAGAAAAGGGTCCATAATGGCCCACCGTCAGGCCTGTTCTTGGGGCAGTCGATGCCTACGAACCGGCGCGCCAACGACGTAATGACGATGACATCATCAACGATGACAATGATGACGTTGACAAAGAAGAGTTCACCTGTGAGGTCATCGGCGACGTCAGGCGGTCTAGGCTGACTGTGATGGCAGACGGGACTTTACGGGGTCACCGATGACGTCATAGCATAGAGTTCACCTGTGAGGTCATCGGCGATGTCAGACATAACATATATAACAAGGTGTTCTGTGACGCTATATACTTCCTGTATTCCCTCCTTACTCTACTACTTCATAATGTCGACCAAATCCGAACCCGAGCTGAATCCTGGTTGTCTTACAACCAGCCAGGCCCTGGTGACCGACTGCCTTACAACCAGCCAGGTCACGAGTGGTATTCCTTCAACCGCGTCCGAGGACCGACATCTCTGTGGTTCTGATCGACCACAGCCCGTGAGCCCTCATCTACGATCCAGCACACTTCACGAGGCAAGCCCACAAGCTTCGCTACAAATTGGTCCTTCGAGCCGGATCAGAGGACTTGTGACGCTCAGAGATGGAACAGGAGTCAGGTGAGCTTGCTCTGGTCACGGCACCTCGCCGACCAGAGGAGCAATCCTTTCCCCACCAGATCGAATCTGGATACAGCAGGAGTAGTACTCAGGGGCCAGACCCCCTACACTCCCACCAGACGATCCAACCGGGGCAGGAGCTCATTCGCAGCCACCAGGAAAACCGACTCCCTGCTCAGGCAGTCCAGGCAAGGGCCGATCTAGCTCGAGAAAAGGCTAAGTTCGACGCTACGATCGCGCGCCAAAGGGAGACCAACCGGGACATCACTGAATACTTCAAGGAATCCCAACGCACTGGCAGGTCCCATCAAGCTGGCCACCAGTCAAGTCGGGACAGGTCAGGCCATGGAGGTTTGACCTATGACGACAGACCTATGTATCCCGCAGCCCCAGCGGGCGCAGGAGTCACCATCATCAGGGCGCAAGCCATCATGACGGAATATCTTCCGCCCAGGCCCTCGCCTATGACCCGGAGACCCCAGGCCGGTATGGGTCAGCCCGGTACCAAGGGGTCCGGCCCTCTTCCCGAGCAGAGCCTCGGTTGAGGAGCCCCAGTCACTCTCACTATCATAGCGCTAGCAGTTACCGCAGTCACCATAGCACATCGCGACACTCTAGCGCCAGCTCAGGGTCAACCGTACGCGCCCACTCTTCCTCCTCAGCCCAAGCGGCAGCCTACGAGGAGGAGATGGCACGATTGGTGACCGAGAGCCTTCGCCGCCAACACGCGGAGGAGGAGGAAGCTGATAAGGAGTACGACCGGCTGAACGAGCAAACCAGAGCGGCGCAACGGGTCCGAGAAGAGCAAGAACAGGCCCAAGAGGAGGCCCAACAGGCCCAAGAGGAGGCCCTCCAAGCTAGAGAGCGGATCACCCGCCGCCTGGAGAGAAGCCGACGCCTGCGGCAAGCTGAGCTGGCGCTGGACGAGGCCCGGGTTCGTGCCCGGCTGCAAGTCGAGCAGAAGCACGTAGCGGCCCGGCCTCGCGCCCGTCTGCTTGCCAGGGACCCGGCAGTTCCACCTGTGCCTCTCGCCTCCCAAGACCAGAGGCAGGCGTGCGTACCGGCTCCAGGGTTAGCACCCCGGACGGTGCTGCCCACGGGGCCCGTGCCCGCACCCCAACCCACGGTCTCACCCGTGCCCCGCACCTCCCAAGAGCAGGGCCAGGTCAGCACGGCGGCCCCAGAGCCAACGACCCAAACTACGGAACCCCCTGTTCCAGTGCCAATGCCACCAACACTCCCACCTAGGACACGTCCGCCGACAAAGGTCGCCAACCCTGAGCATGCAATACAGTGCAACGGGGCGGCCGAGCCCGCCACTGGGACACCCCACACTCAGGTAGGCATGGCGAACGTCGGGACCAACAACACGGGGCACAGTCAGCCGGACGGCATCAACCACCCCAGGATAGCTGGGGTCGAGAGCTGGGACCCCCCCAGAGGGCGGGACCAGCCATCTCAACTACCTATTCCCAGAATTCACCTCCTGGCCCTGCCCGGGCTCATGGAGACAACTCCAGCCAAGGCCTCCAGGGAGGCCAAGAAGTCCGAGCAAGTGGAGCAAGTGGACATGCCTTTGCGGACGGCGAGGCAGGAGCCCCAGATGCTTCACGGGGCGGCCGTCTCCCTCATCGTCTCGCCGGCAATTCGCCCAGAGCAGACCTATTGCACCAAGAGAGCCTTTACGGAACCGAACCTTGGTCTAGGCGAGCAACCTTACCCCGTCACCGCCCTGCAGCAGGAATCCCGCCCGAGGAATTTGCCCCTCCATCAGTTCGGGAGGATCCATCTTGTCCTGCTCATACAGCACCTATGGAAATGGGAACCGGGCTGGGATGATCCAGTCCTACCTGAGACACTGCTGCAGGCCTGGGTAGAGTGGGAGGACGAGCTACCGCAACCGCAGGTAGCCGCTGCGACATTACGCGGGGAAGGCCTCTTCCCGCACTCACCACCAGCAGTCGGGGTTGCGGATCTCCCTTCCCTCTTCTCAGCCCAGATCGCTGGCCAGAGACACCCCGACTCCACACGACCGCGGATCAGAGCGAGGAGTTGAAGCCAAGTTACGGTGGCCTCAGGTCGGCTCCCCCCATGCCGGAGGAGTGTACGACCTTCGGTGCCCTCATCGAGGATACCACACCGGCGCTCCACGGGCGGCCAATGAGGCACTAAGGGCCGAGGACTATAGTAAGGCCGAGGCTTCCCTCCAACGAGGGCAGACAAACTGCTTCCTCACCGACCCTACGCCGCTGAGGTTCCTCAACTGGAAACTCAAGCCACCAGAACCAGAGGCCCCTCACTACCGCAGTAGCTGGGTAGACCCCCAGCTCCTGAGCGGCTCCCGCGCTGACCTCACGCCGCTGAGGTTCCTCAACTGGAAACTCAAGCCACCAGAGGCCACTACAGCTCACTACAGCAGTAGCTGGGTAGACCACCCCCAGCTGGTGTCCAGTCCCGTACATCACAAGAGCCAAGATTTGGTGACTGTCCTCGTTGGCCAGGATGTGTGTGGGATCCTACTGCTGTAGTGAGCTGTAGTGGCCTCTGGGGGCTTGAGTTTCCAGTTGAGGAAACTCAGCGGCGTGAGGTCAGCGCGGGAGCCGCTCAGGAGCCGGGGGTCTACCCAGCTACTGCGGTAGTGAGGAGCCTCTGGTTCTGGTGGCTTGAGTTTCCAGTTGAGGAACTTCAGCGGCGTAGGGTCGGTGAGGAAGCCATTTGTCTGCCCTCGTTGGAGGGGGGCCTCTGCCCCTAGTGCCTCGTTGGCCGCCCCGTGGAGCGCCGGTGTGGCATCCTCACTGAGGGCACCGAAGGTCGTACACTCCTCCGGCATGGGGGGAGCCGACCTGAGGCCACCGTAACTTGGCTTCAACTCCTCGCTCTTATCCGCGGTCGTGTGGAGTCGGGGTGTCTCTGTCCAGCGATCTGGGCTGAGAAGAGGTGGTCCGTCCCCCCACTCTTCCCAGGCCTGCAGCAGTGTCTCAGGTAGGACTGGATCATCCCAGCCTGGTTCCCATTTCCATAGGTGCTGTATGAGCAGGATAAGATGGATCCTCCCAAACTGATGGAGGGGCAAATTCCTCGGGCGGGATTCCTGCTGCAGGGCGGTGATGGGGTAAGGTTGCTCGCCTAGACCAAGGTTCGGTTCCGTAAAGGCTCTCTTGGTGCAATAGGTCTGCTCTGGGCAAATTGCCGGCGAGACGATGAGGGAGACGGCCGCCCCGTGAAGCATCTGGGGCTCCTGCCTCGGCGTCCGCAAAGGCATGTCCACTTGCTCCACTTGCTCGGACTTGTTGGCCTCCCTGGAGACCTTGGCTGGAGTTGTCTCCATGAGCCCGGGCAGGGCCAGGAGGTGAATTCTGGGAATAGGTAATTGAGATGGCTGGTCCCGCCCTCTGGGGGGGTCCCAGCTGTTGTGTCCAGCTATCTTGTGGGAATGATTGACGCCGTCCGGCTGGCTGTGCCCTGTGCTGTTGGTCCCAACGTTCGCCGTGCCTACCTGAGTGTGGGGTATCGCAGTGGCGGGGTCGGCCGCCCCGTTGCACTGTATTGCATGCTCAGGGTCGGCGACCTCTGTCCTAGGTGGGAGTGTTGGTGGCATTGGCACTGGAACAGTGGGTTCCGTAGTTTGGGTCGTTGGCTCTGGAGCCGCCGTGCTGACCTGACCCTGGTCGTGGGAGGTGAGAGGCACAGGTGGAACTGCCGGGTCCCAGGCAAGCAGACAGGCGCGAGGCCGCGCCGCTACGTGCTTCTGCTCGACTTGCAGCCGGGCACGAACCCGGGCCTCGTGGTGGGCCAGCTCAGCTTGCCGCAGGTGTCGGCTTCTCTCCAGGCGGCGGGTGATCCGCTCTCTAGCTTGGAGGGCCTCCTCTTGGGCCTGTTGGGCCTCTGCTTGGACCTCTGCTTGGACCCGTTCTCGGGCCCGCCTCGCCGCTCTGGTTTGCTCGTTCAGCCGGTCGTACTCCTCATCGGCTTCCTCCTCCTCCGCGTGTTGGCGGCGAAGGCTCTCGGTCGCCAATAGTGCCTTGTATTCCTCGTAAGCTGCCGCTTGGGCTGAGGAATACGCGTGGGCGCGTACGGTTGACCGTGAGCTGGCGCTAGAGTGTCGCGATGCACTATGGTGGGAGCGGTGACTGCTAGCGCTGCAGGATACATAGGCGTCTCTGTCGTCATAGGTCAAACCTCCATGACCTGGCTTGACTGGTGGCCAGCTTGATGGGACCTGCCAGTGCGTTGGGATTCCTTGAAGTATTCAGTGATGTCCCGGTTGGTCTCGCTTTGGCGCACGATCGTAGCGTCGAATCGTAGCGTCGAGTCCCTTGCCTGGGATGCCTGAGCAGGGAGTCGGTGGTGGCTGCGGATGAGTTCCTGCCCCGGTTGGATCGTCTGGTGGGAGTGTAGGGGGTCTGGCCCTTTAGTACTACTCCGAACCCTGGATACTCTGCGGTATCCAGATTCGATCTGGTGGGGGAAGGGTTGCTCCTCTGGTCGGTGAGGTGCCGTGACCAGAGCGAGCTCACCTGACTCCTGCTCCATCTCTGAGCGTCGCAAGTCCTCTGATCCGCTCGAAGGACCAAATTGTAGCGAAGCTTGTTGGCTTGCTGGGGGCAAAGCCTTTGGGCTTGCCTCGTGAAGTGTGCTGGATCGTGGATGAAGGCTCACGGGCTGTGATCGATCAGAATCACGGAGATGGAGATAGGGACCGAGATGTCGGTCCTGGGACGCGGTTGAATTACCACTGTTGACCTGTCTGGGTGTAAGGCAGTCGGTTACCAGGGCCTGGCTGGTTGTAAGACAGCAGGGGTTCAGTTCGGGTCCGGAATTGATTGTGCTAATGGTTGACATTATGAAGGGGTAAGGATACCTGAAGAAGTATGGAAGTCGAAGGAATCTCGAAGGATCAAGCAGGAATCTCTCGGATGAGGTGTAGCGTCACGGAACACTTTGTTTATATGGTCGCGTTCCGGTGTATGACATCACGTCATTGGTGATGTCACAACGTTCGAGGGAGCTATGACATCATCGGTGTTATGTCTGACATCGCCGATGACCTCACAGGTGAACTCTATGCTATGACATCATTGTCATCGTTGATGATGTCATCATCATTACGTCGTTGGCGCGCCGGCTGGTAGGCATCGACTGCCCCAAGAACAGGCCTGACGGTGGGCCATTATGGACCGTTTCTACACTTTGAACACACAACTTTACTTCCCATTATGTCTTTCTTGTAATAGTATGTTTTAGAATAGTGTCTTTTAGATCGGCTGATCTAATGTAGCTGGCCAGCTACATAACCAGCTGACCAAACTATTGTTGTTGTTTTGTTTTGTTTTGTTTTATATACTGCTCTTTACTCTGTGATTCACCTGTATTGCACTGCATTTTATTATTTCTTATTATTTTAATATTTCTTATTTTACTACTGAACTTTACTGTCTACAGTTTACAATTGCTGTAATGTATTGTGTATTGTGTTTGGACCCCAGGAAGACTAGCGGTCGTTTTGGCGGCAGCTAATGGGGATCCTTTTAAATAAACAAATAAAATAAACTTGGGGCCCTATCTTCCCAAAAGCGCTAATTTAGCGCAATGCAAATTGGGAACGGACACAAGCGCATGCCTGTGATAATTGTACTGGGTATTGACTGCCACATGCCAAAGCAGGCGTTTCAGAGCTAAAATGTGGGGATGGATGGCATTACCCTATCGTCAGCAGCGTGCAATTACTTTGCGCTAAGAGCTTTGAAAAGGACATCTTACGCACAAATACCTGCTGCGCTGGGAGTGCAGCCGTAATCTCCGTGCAGCGCAGTGCAGTGCAAAGTAGAATTCCTTTTGGATATGTCATTACGCACAGCCTAGACATCAAACTATGCTGCTAAAATTGGGTATTAGGAGATAATTCAGTGAGGCAATCAACTATAACTCACTGAAAAAACTTTTATCACATCGCAAAGAGGGAAATGAATTGAGAAAACTTGTTGGACAATGGACATAGGCTATTTACCTTCATAACCACCTGGAGGGTCGTTGGCACCACAGACGATCTGTCAATAAGCTCTCTCTGTCCTCGCACAAGTGAGTACACCCTATTACCCATAGAGAGAATTACAGCATATTGCATGCCTCGCGCAAACAGCCCTTGCGAGACGGGAATCTGATTGGTTTTGATTGACGTAATGCCCAGCCTTGCCTGGCCACGCCTGTGAATAATTCTGGTAGTTAAGACCGCCCAAATCCCGTTTGCGCAGGCATTTTGGGGCGCAGATGATTTTAGCATGGCTCTAATTTGCGTCTGCGACACGTGCCGTGAACCTTTCCGCATCCCGGCCGAGAATTGCATCCCAAACATATTTCGGGGCTGTTTTAACTTAGAAATCAGGGAGGTCACGTCTACCAGACAATTACTGTATATCACTTTTAAACTGTTACATTTCTGTATAAATCATTACAATATCGTCGCTGTCGTTCCAGGACCTCGAATCTCCAAAACAGCAAGTTAAAAAAACCTGTTTGCTCTTAAAATACTGAACCAAACGTCGTCAAAGTTGGCACATGTCTTAATTATAGTTAGTTTCCCGCTGAATGTGTCATTACTTTATTAATATCTTACCTGGATAAGCTCAAATGATGTTGTTTATATTATCAGTCCGACATGGAAGCACTTTCTCCCGGCCAGTCAGGCGGGAGAGAGTCGTATGCTCATGCACGAGCCCCAAGCTCCGGGCCGCGGGGGGCGCGCGCAGCAGCAACAGCGTGCCCCTCGCCTCTCATCATGGCCGAGGCGGGGGCTTTCACATAGGGTGAGAATAGTCTGACATAACGTAGCGTTAACGTTACTTTACTCTCGTCAGAGAAAACTCCAATTTGCATGTTAAAACAAGTTTGCAGCCTGGAATAACTGGAAAACATTTTATTGATCTATTCACGTCAGAGGAAGCCAGGATTAAACAAAACGATATCAGAAATACACAGCATGTCTGCCGTGTGACTTTTCCGGGTTTAATGTCCTGCGTGGGGGGGTACATACGGAGGTAGGGGACGAATTTCGAGGTTTGACTGACAGATTGAGGGTGAATGGCGTTACGAGATTTACTCACAAGCTCGTTTTAATGCTTTTCCATTGGTTGCATTTGTTAAAAACCACACAGAGACCCAGGGTGACCAATGGCACTGATTTATGATCAAGCAAAAAAGTGAAAAAAGGGACATTCGAGGTCCTGGCACAACAGCGACGATATGCTTCCATGAGGTGGGGATGCTGCCGGTGCTGGGGTGCAAAACTCGCCATAACACCTGGCGGACGGCGCAAGGTGGACTGCTATCTTCCCTGCCTTAATGCACGCGCAAACGCTATTAGGGGATAGCGCCTGTCGGAAGATAGGGCCCTTGGTGTTCATGTCTAATTACAAATAGTACATATGAACTATGAACACCAATGTAATTACACAGTAATTACATTCGTGTTCATATGTAGTTTGTGAAAAAGTTCACATGTAAAATAAAGGCTTACCGAAAATCTTTGTTTTGTATGACATCACAGAACATTACAAGCAGGTCAATGCAATGAACATTAATTTAGTAATGTGATTTTGCACACATAATCAATATTGTGATCAGCTATCAATATCAGAAAAGTCCTTGTGATTATCATGGTATTGATTTCAACCATGCTGCCCAGCTATTGCCTGTACTACTGTACTGAGTATTTGAGTTGATAATGCCTTGATGATTATAGTGCATGTGCAGACACAGCTAAATTATTACCTTTTCCACTCTGGAAAGTCACCACAGCAGCGGAGATGTCTGGCAGGATCTCCAAACTGAACTTTTTGGAGGTAGAGTCTGTATTCTTTAAAATACTCTCCACCAGCCCCTCCAGATACTTGCGGTACGTGCTCTGTGTTAACAAGCGGTCCATGCTCTGTGGAATATTGCCTAAAACAGCCGAGGTGGCGCACGGCTCGTCATCTGCCATCTCATCATCTCTGCTTTCCGTCTCCGTCTGGACTACAGCTGCGGGCGTGCCTCCGTCTCCACCTGTTCCTTTCCTTTTTGCAGCATCATCACCTGGTAATGAGACATAATGCTAAGTGACCTTGACAAGTTGATGAATAACAATTAACACAAAAATATATTATATGTGAATGGGTCTCACTATGTGAATAGTTTAATATCATGCTTAAACTTTTCAAAACATTTCTACTAACCATTTTGGGGCCTATCTCTTGTGTCAAATCAACACCTGCCTTCTGTTTAGTTGGTGGGTTGTGATGGGTACACCCGACCTTTCCACCTCCCTCAAGCGTGAAAACTTTTTTGTGATATTTGGAGGTTTTTATGAATTTGGCAGCGTTTCCACTCAGTTTTTCTATGCGCAAATTGAAATTTCGCATAAAAACAGGTGGACCCGACTAATGACCCATTGGCCCAACGTTGGAAATAGTCGGCATTGGTCGGCAGCTGAAGAAGTAATTGGGCCAGAGTTGGGCTGATGTTGGCACTAGGTTGGCAAAGTTGGCTCTGATGAGCAACATAAATGGTTGGACATAAATGTGGACTCAAGGCTCATTTATGCTCCATTTCCGTATGAAAATAAACATGTCTGCTTCAAACGATGTAACCCTCACTGCACATACTTCCATACATCTTTCACGTTGGTATCATGTTAAGCAATAGATCCACTAGTGGACAGTAGAGAGTCAAGTGTGTGTGTGTGTGTGTGTGTGTGTGTGTGTGTGTGTGTGTGTGTGTGTGTGTGTGTGTGTGTGTGTGTGTGTGTGTGTGTGTGTGTGTGTGTGTTTTAACGTTTAACGTATTTAACGTTGAGCATCATTTTTCTTAACCTATGTTTTGTTTGCACTGAAGCACCTATATAGCTTGTGCTGTACTGTAGCAGCAGTAGTATTGTATCTGCATTTTGTATGCACTTTAATATATTTTATGAATATTTTTGTCACTTTATGACTTCTTGTCTGAGAAGTGCTATATAAATCAATAATTAAAATGTCCCTTTAATGTGTTTTGTGGTGATTTTGTAATTCAATGTGTTAAAGAAACAGGATAACTACTGAACACAGGACTTTTTATTAATACTTACAGGGCTTGTTGAGGTTTTCAGATGGAGGTTCCTACAAAGAATGAGAAAACTTATTTTAACATGGAATAGTGAAGTCTTACATAAAGCCCTAAATGTTAATTGCTTTTCCAGGCGGTCATAATAGACAATAAAACAAGCAATAGATATATAATAAAACAATAACCACACTTGTGACATGGCTACCCTTATCCAGTTAGACTTTTGCCCGAGTCCAGACCTTTAAATCCATAACTTTTTTTTTTTTTTTTTTTTTTTTTTTTTTTTTTTTTACCTTTATTTATACAGGGGGAGTCTCACTGATATGGAGGACCAGGAGGGTCTTACGCTAATGAATAGAGTGTCCCCTTAATAATTATCCAATTGTACAATTAAAAAGAGTCATTTCAAAAAGAATTCACAAATGACGTATTAATACATCATTAAAAAGTCGTATTTGGAAAAGGAACTTCAAAAACATCCATTAAACAGTGTATTTCAAAATGGAATTACGAATACATCATTTAAAACATCATTTAATACATCGTTTCCTTATTCCTATTCGAAATAACCATTTGGAATTGTATTTGAAGTCACTATATTAAATCCCCGATTCGAAATAACGATTGGAAATGCCATTTACCCATTGCATGACACTTTTGGCCTTAGCCTAGAAAAACTGTGTAAAACAATGCAAATTAGACATGTACTTTAATTTTTAATTTGACATACCTTGTAGGCCCTGGAGAGTCTTAAGCTAATGAATAGAGTGTTCCTTTAATAATTATCTAATCGTACAATTAAAAAGAGTAATTTCAAAAAGAATTCACAAATTACGTATTAATACATCATTAAAAAGTCGTATTTGGAAAAGGAACTTCAAAAACATCCATTAAACAGTGTATTTCAAAATGGAATTACGAATACATGATTTAAAACATCATTTAAACAGTGTATTTCAAAATGGAATTACGAATACATCATTTAAAACATCATTTAATACATAATTTCCTTATTCCTATTCGAAATAACCATTTGGAATTGTATTTGAAGTCACTATTTCAAAACCAATTCAAAAAACCGATTGGAAAACCATTTTGTTTTAACATGACACTTTTTTGCTCTTTGTCCCCAGCCAAACAGTGTCAATCGTGAATCCATGGTCCTAATGCAAATGAGCCATGTAACAGGCTCTCTGATTGGCTAGAGAGGCAGTCCACTGAGCCAGGCTCTTTCGTGCCTCAAAGCTCTCTAGCCAATCAGAGAGCCTGTTACATGGCTCATTTGCATTAGGGGGCTCAATTCACGATTGACACTGTTTGGCTGGGGACAAAGAGCAAAAAGTGTCATGTTAAAACGGAATGGTTTTCCAAACGGTTTTTTGAATTAGTTTTGAAATAGTGACTTCAAATACAATTACAAATGGTTATTTCGAATAGGAATAAGGAAATTATATATTAAATTATGTTTTAAATGATGTATTCGTAATTCCATTTTGAAATACACTGTTTAAATGATGTTTTAAATGATGTATTCGTAATTCCATTTTGAAATACACTGTTTAATGGATGTTTTTGAAGTTCCTTTTCCAAATACGACTTTTTAATGATGTATTAATACGTCATTTGTGAATCCTTTTTGAAATTACTCTTTTTAATTGTATGATTGGATAATTATTAAGGGGACACTCTATTCATTAGCGTAAGACTCTCCTGGTCCTCCATACACTGAGAGCAATGCTCTCTTTTTCAGGAGCGCCCTGTTCACATTCACACACACATTCATACCTGGAAGCTGCCCAGTACAACCACAGTCTCATCTGCTGGCCACTGAGCAGCTCCACTGGAGCGGTTGGGGGTTAAGGGCCTTGCTCAAGGGCACCTCAGTGGTGGTAATGAGGGAGGGGCGCTGCCTTTTCACTTTCCCCACCCAGATTTATCCTGCCGGTCCCGGGGATTGATCTGACGACCTTCCGGTCACAAGCTCGCTTCTCTAACCACCAACTTGCTTGATATCAGAGTGGGTGGATGGCTAGTTATCTCTGATATCAAGCAAGTTAAGACTTTGCAACGCAGTGAAATATGTCCTTGCATACAGTATGTCACACTCCTAGTTTGGGCCTGATGTGATGATGTGATGATGATGACACTATCCACTCCTCATTTTTCCATCTCAGAATTTGATACATTTGCCATTTTGACAAAGCATAAACATCAGGGATTATAAATAGGCTACTACTAATAACGTCCGAGAGAGATCTTAAAGTGAGGAAGCGCACTTGCATGAAAGGTTCTGAACGGCATGGCCAGTGTGTGGAAGTCTGGTGTTACACCAGAATGCTGCGTGCAGTACTGAGCCTCAACCAGAACGAGCGTGTTGCCATCAAGCTTCTGTATGGAGAGAGAAAATAGCATCCAGGAAAACTGGTGCTGTGGGAGCCAACACATGGGCATTGAAAGAGGTGCAGTGCTATCTGGAGAAGTGGGGGAACGTTAGGGTTGTGCTACAACCCGGGTTTTACGAGTGAGAACGAGAGCTCTCACTCTAGTGCCATATCCGCTGCGTACGCAGCCACTGGAAGAATGTTATTTTTGCTCCAAAAATGATCTTTATATATAAAACCGACCACCCACCAGCAGGTGGCGTGGTGCCCCCTGGGGCTGAGGCGGCCACCCAATCCTCACCCACGTGACTACCTCACGCCCGCTCAGCCCAGGGATAGCCACTCCTTCTTCCAGCCCGCTGAGAATGACGCAACCAACGACGCATCGACGCAGCAAGGCTGGGTAGTGAGAGCTCTCGTTCTCACTCGTAAAACCCGGGTTGTAGCACAACCCTAACGTTTTACTTCGTTTTGAACTCAAGCTCTCACTCTAGTGCCAAATTAAACCGCCCTTGCTGCCGGGAGCACTCCTCAGAGCGACCCGAGAGGCATCGGTGAACCACGGCCACATGGCGAACGCTCATGCCCGACCGTGTGACATTTGGAGCGGCAACGATACTACCTTCTTGCCACTGACAGTAGCGCATGCGCGAAACGCAAACCGGACACGTCGAGGCTGTAGTATCTAACAAACGTGTGATGAGAGGACCATGAGGCCGCAGCGCACATGTCCTCCACCGATGCACCACGCAACAACGCGGAAGATGTCGCAACGCCTCGCGTAGAATGCGCCTTGATACCCTCCGGGGGTACCTTACCCATGGCAGAGTATGCCAAAGCAATCGCCTCCACTATCCAGTGTGATAAGCGATCCTTGGAAAGGGGTCCGCCCTGGGCCTTCTGCCCAAAACAGACCAACAACTGGTTTGTAGTGCGTAATGAACGCGTCCTGGCCACATAGGCCGAGAGCGCCCTTACGGGGCACAGCATGTGCAAGCGCCTCTCCTCGCCTGAACTGAATGGCGGGGGACAGAATGCTGACAAGTCTATGACCATAGACCTAAAGCTGGCATTAATATTCTTGGGTTGATAAGCCGGGTTAGGTCGCAACGTAACCCTGCGCCCATCATTACCACACAGGCCTGCTGCACCGAGAGGGCAATCAGGTGACCAACCCTCTTTCCTGACGACCACCAGGCCAGCAGCAGCGCGGTCTTCAAAGAGTCCAAGGGCTCAAACGGATGACCCGTGAGCCCGTCCAGCACCGTAACCAAGTCCCATTTGGGAAAGACGCACTGCGACGGCGGGCGCAGCCTACGCGCTCCTTTCATGAAGCGCGAGACCAGAGGGAACTCCATGGGGCTCCCCTCAATTCCCATGTGGCAAGCAGAAATCGCAGCTACGTACACCTTAAGCGACTGCGGGGACTGGCCCGCGTCAAGCAGGCTTTGAAGGAAACAGAGAACTGGTCGCACACCGCAGTTCACTGGATCCACATCCTTATCCGTGCACCAACGCGAAAAGACCCGCCACTTGTACGTGGACTGAGAGCGGGTCGAAGCAGCCCTAGCACTCTGAATAGTGCACACCACATTATCGGGCAAGCCCTAGGCTAGCAAATGGTCCCGTTCAGGAGCCAGACTGCTAGCTTCCACCTGCTTGGGGAGGGGTGGAGCACCTCCCCTTCTGCCTGGGATAGAAGATCCGCCCGCACCGGCAGCGCCCAGGGTGGACCTTGCGCCAAGGAGATCAGGTGCGCAAACCATATCTGCTTGGGCCAAAAGGGGGCCACTAAAATGAGCTGAAGGCGCTGTTCCCTCACCCTGTCCAACACCTGACGGATCAGGGGGATCGGGGGAAACGCATAGAGCCCATCCCGTGGCCACGCGTGCGCCAGTGCGTCGTGACCCAACGGGGGGCTGTCCTCCTGGATCGAGAACCACAGTGGGCAGTGCGTCGCGCGATGCAAAGAGATCGACGCGGGCGCGGCCAAACCTGGCCCAAATCTGTTCCACCACCTGAGGGTGGAGGCACCACTCTGTCTGACGGGGATTGCCCCGAGACAGCAGGTCGGCCCCGAAATTCAGCCGGCCCGGCAGATGAACCGCTGACAATGAAAGGAGACGGGGATACGCCCACAGGTGAATCTCCGCCGCTAACCGGTTCAGTGCCTTCGACCGCACACCGCCCTGTTTGTTCAGGTGTGCGATCGCCGCCGTATTGTCCGAGCGGATCAGAACATGGCGTCCATGTATGAGCCGCTGGAAGTGAAGTAGAGCCAGGCGAATCGCCTCCAGCTCTAGCACGTTTATGTGGCGAAGCTCCTGAGCCTCCCACCGGCCGTTCGTCGAAAAACGCCCACAAACCGCACCCCATCCCCAGAGGGAGGCGTCGGTGCGAATCACCAACCTGAGCGGGACAGGGCCCAACCGAGTGCCTCTCAAGAGGTAACGGGGGTCCGCCCATATGGCCAGCGCCTGCCGGGCCGGACACGTCAGAGGAACCCTGTGATGACGGTCCCTGGCCGGGTCCAGGCGATGCCTGAGAAACCAGATCTGGAACGGGTGCATGTGCAGTGTCCCCAGTGGGAGCACATGCACTGCTGAGGCCATCAGAGCCAACATGACTGCACTGATGCACTGACACAGACCTAGCATCTTTGCTGTCAGCACTGTGCGAGCCTGTTGCTCTGGCGAAAGGCGGGCCCGCATGGCCCGGGAGTCTAGTTCGAGCCCCAGGAAGGTCGCCACCTGCGCTGGGAGGAGGCAACTCTTCTGCCAGTTCACCAAAAACCCTAAGGTCTGCAGGTGATCAGTCACCACCTTGGTATGTTCCGTGGCACGGACCCTCGAGTCCGCCACTATGAGAGCGTCGTCGAGATAGAGGAAGACGCGGATCCCACTCGCACGGAGAAGAGCCAAGGCTGTCTCCACGCACACCGTGAAGGTTCGCGGGCTCAAAGACATCCCGAACCGCAAGACACAGAACTCGTAAGCCTTCCCCATGAAGGAGAACCTCAGGTATTTCCTGTGTCTCTGAACCATGGGGACATGGAAGAACGCATCTTTCAGATCCACGGAAGTAAAGAAATCCCCTGGTCTCAACGCGTTGAACAGTCGGGGTAAAGAGTGCAATCGGAACGGGAACTTCCTCAGCGTCTTGTTGAGATGCCGAAGGTCCAAAATTGGACGCATGGAGCCGTCCTTCTTGGGCACGACAAAGTACCTGTGGTAGAAACCCGAGCGCACCTCTGCCTTGGGAACCGAGCGAATCGCCCTTTGGCGAGGATGTCCATGGACCCCCCCTCCACGGCCGAATCGGGGATCCCGTCAAACGTGGGTGGGGGCCTGGCAAACTGGAGAGCGTCTCCCCTCTGGAGGGTGCGCCGTAACCATGGGGTCGGGGAACATAGCTCCCAGGCGTTGAGCCTGTTGGACAAAGATGGTCTCTTGTGGCCAAAAGGAGCGGAAACCGCCCCTCTGGTCATGAGTATATTGTTGGGCGCCATTGATGGTGGGCTTGTCCTGGAAGCTTCTAGCCGAGGGCAGGCCGTAGCCATGGACCAAGGCGAGCCTTGATGACGGGTATGAGACCCTGGGAGAGCTCCCGACCAAACTCGGGCCTTGGGCACCGAGGACGGTGGGCTTGTCCCTAAAGCTACAAGCCAAAGGCTGGCTCTGAGCGCAAGCCTTGGCGAGCTGCCGTCCCCGCCAGGTGCATAGCGCCGGCGAGTGGCGGACTGGGCAGGTCCCTGCTGAGCTCCGGACCGAAGTTGAGCGCTGAGCTCCAACGACGGTGGGCTCATAGCCCCCCCCTTCACCAAGGGAGATGACTAAGAGCGGGCCAGGTCACCCGCCGCCCGCGCACCCCCTCGTCCCCGCTGAAGGCAAGGGCCGCGTATCCTGGCCTGCCGTGGGACCCAGGATGGGCCCACTGCGGCCGGGTGGGGTGCCGCCATTGAAGGTGCACGGACCTGTGGGGCCCGCACCCGCGGGCGTGGGGTGGCTCGCGGCACCAGGGACCCCGGAGGGCGACTCGGCGCACGTGCTGCCACCTGAAACCGGCGGTCTTCCCCTCGTTGCCGCCGAGGCAAGAGGGATCTGCGGAGTCTCGCTGCTGCCTCTCCAACCGCTGGGCCAAATCCTCCACGGAAGGACCGAATAGGCCCTCCGGAGAGATTTTCACCCCCAGTAGCCTCCTCTTCTCCTGCTCGGGGAGCTAAGTGAGGTTCAGCCACAGGTGCCGGTGAGTCAGAACAGAGAAGGCCATGACCTTCCCGCTGTTCTGCGCCAGGCAGTCGACCATGCGCAAGGCGTAGTCGGTGGCCATCCTGAGCTCCGTGAACAGCTCAGGAGCGGGGTCACCCTGCATCTCCCGCAGGAGCACAGCCTGGTAACCCTGCAGGATGGCCAGGTTGTTGGTGATGGCGGCGGACTGCCCCGCCGCCAAATACGCCTTTTAAGCCAGTTTGGCCATCAGCTGGCACGCCTTTGAGGGCAGCGTGGGTTTGCTGGCGTTGGAGGCCAGGTGGGAAGCCACCATCTCCTCGAGGGGGGGCATCGCGGAGAACGCAAGCTTCTCCTCGCCCTCGACCGCCGACCACGGAACCATGCCTGCACACAGCGGCTTGGCCTCCTGAGGCTTATCCCATCCCGCCTGCACTGCACGGATCACGTCTACACAGACGGGCATTCAGCGTTTCGGGCGGGGTGCCTGGTGTGCCTGGAAATAACACCCCTGCAGCACTGATGCAGGGGGCTGCGGTGGTTCAGCCCAGGCGATGCCTAGCTTCGCTGCAGCCCTCGACATCACCCCGTGAAACTGCTTCTGGTAGGGATCGTTACTGCTCATCTCTGAGCAGTGGTGACGGTGGTGGCACCGTCCCAATCCTCCCCGCCGGACATCTCCCCTTGGGGGGTGTCCTCCTGGGGGGAATCGACCAAGGGGTCGTAGGGGAAGAGCTCGCCCTGCTCCAACATGGGATGCATGGGCTCGTCGCCCCAATTAAGATCCCGCTGCTCGGACTGGTCCGGGAGACCCTGAGCAGCGGGTGCTTCACACCCCTCGGGGGGCGTGCCGCTGGGCGGCAAGTCCTCCTCGACAAAGAGCACAGCTCTTGCTCGCAACTCGCCTAGGTTGAAGCCGTCACAGATGCTGCAGAAGCTAGTCTTCAGCAGCACCTGAGCAGCGTGCTCATGCCCCAGGCAGAACACACAGTCATCGTGCCGATCGAAACCGGCCAGCGTAGCATCGCACCTTTCACAGCGCCTGGCTGTCCCCGCCTTTCTCATGGCAGCCACCTGGCTCATTGCACGAGTTATGCCCAAGCTAACTCGCAGCAAGCACCCGCAGGCTGTATCAGGAATTAGCTGAGGTTGCACCGTGTAAGCTAAGCAGTAAGCCTGCAACGGTAAAAGGGTAGCCGAAGTGCTAACGCAACATCAGACGCTAGCCGCACAGGTGCGAGCTAGCTATCTAGCTAAGCTGCAGAGCACGACTCTTGAGCTACTACTCTCTCTTAACGTTACTCCAGCCGGAGTGAACGTACGCGCTCTACACGGAGGTAGCCTGCCCCTAATGTGCTAGCACACAAGATACTATTTGCATGGATGCAAGCTAGCTATCTATTTAACAACTGGGTGCGTTACCCCGTCCGGGGAAAACGCAGCCGGCTACACTGGTGTTAGCCTATTGTTCTGTGCTAATACAAGTGAGACGCTATTCGCACGTATGCAAGCTAGCTATCTATTCACACTTTGAGAGCAGGACTTTCTTTAGCTAGCTCTCAAGCCTATTTCTCTATCGTCACCCCAGCCGGGGTAGACAGAGCACGCTACACGGCGGTAGCTTTACAAGTGTTAACCGCAATAAGCAAGATACTCTTAGCTTTAGATGAGCTTGTTCCAACGCCGCTGGTGAAGAGAACAGGATCGGGTCCCCGAAGCCTGAAGAATCTAATCCACACAACCCTCTTGATGTGGGCAATAAGAGCCTAGCTTAAGAGCGCAAACTTGAGCTAACACGGAGCTTTCAATAACACGTCCTCAGCGCGGCTGGAAGAACGAATGAGTGGCTATCCCTGGGCTGAGCGGGCATGACGTAGTCACGTGGGTGAGGATTGGGTGGCCGCCTCAGCCCCAGGAGGCACCACGCCACCTGCTGGTGGGTGGTCGGTTTTATATATAAAGATCATTTTTGGAGCAAAAATAACATTCTTCCAGTGGCTGCGTACGCAGCGGATATGGCACTAGAGTGAGAGCTTGAGTTCGGAACGAAGTAAAACGCACCTACAGTATATGGGGAACACCCCCACATGCATAGGTCCCAACAACCCCGCCCCCCGCAGGCACGCACACACACTGACACACATGACTTAGCTTATAGAGAGCCGCAGGAATGAGTCCCGAAAACATCGATGCTAATACCACATTCATGACAACTCGAACCGCTGTAAGTTTCAACACGGAACCTCCGGCCCGGACAGATTTGCGTTCACGCTGCACCTCCCGCTCGGGGGGAAACCCAAACTGTTGCTATAGCAACCCGCGTTATCATGGTAGCTACCTACTAGCGAACAATGCTAACCGAACATGCTGAATGCTGAATTTCACACAGAGCGAAACACATATGAAACGTTAACATTACATAATTAAGACCTCAAATTGTGTGTTAAAACGTCAACAAACATCTTTATAATAATTATGTGATTATCATTAAGATGCAAGTTGTCATTTTGATGTGGCTGTGACGTCAACTCGGAGAAACCGAAGCTCTGAATGATAGGCTACCCGAATTTCCGAGCTGTAATTCCGGCCTTAACGCCCGTTCAATTCACTTTTTATAGGTCGGAACCCATTTTTGCCAGCGGTCCGAGTTGTCCAAGTTGTCCAAGTTGTTAACACTCCCGGTTCTTCACTGTTTTCCCTATGGGATTTTTGAATGGGTTTTTGGCGCGATGCTTCTAATAAGGTCTGTGGTTAATGCAAGCTTATTCAAACGCAAACCAGTGTTCAGCAGGATAATCTTCACACATGAGGACCACTTTTATGAGTTTTTAAGCTTTTACGTGCCGTTAAAAGGGTGGCTAGCTAGCAAATGGCTAAATGAGAATACACTGTTGAGTCGACGGGGATATTATACGTCAATAACGTCATAATAATAATTATTATTATTTATTTATTTTATATAGCGCTTTTCAAGACCCAAAGACGCTTAACAGTAAAACAAAAGACAAGCAACAGGCAGCAGACACAGGCAACAGGCAACAGATACAGGGGACAGGTACAAATAACAGTGGCGGTTCAGGGCAAGGTTGTATGGCTAAGCAGAGGAGAGGAAGAGAACAGGAGGGAGGGGCAGGGGGGGTGGGGGGGAGGGTGATGGTTTGGAGGAGGTGGTCAGGGGTAGGGGAGGTTGTAAGCTTGGGAGAACAGATAGGTTTTAAGTCGGGTTTTGAAAGTGGGGAGTGAGGGAGAGTCTCGGACGGTGTGGGGGAGGGAGTTCCAAAGTCGGGGTGCGGCGCGGGAGAAAGCACGGTCACCAAAGGTTTTGAGTCTGGATGGGGGGATGATGAGGGTGGCAGTAGAAGAGGATCGGAGGGGGCGATGGGGGATGAGGAGGTCAGTCAGGTAGGGGGGGGGGGCTAGGCTGTGGAGGGCTTTGAAGGTGAGGAGGAGTAGTTTGAAGTCGATACGTTGCTTGACGGGGAGCCAGTGGAGAGAGTGGAGGACAGGGGTGATGTGATCGCGGGACCGGGTGTGAGTGAGCAGGCGGGCGGCTGAGTTTTGGACCATCTGGAGTCTATGGAGGGAACGGGAGGTGATGCCGGTGAGGAGGGAGTTGCCGTAGTCGAGGCGGGAGGAGATGAAGGCATGGATGAGGGATTGAGCAGCAGGGGGGGAGAGGCAGTGTCTGACTTTGGCGATATTGCGGAGATGGAAATATGAGGTTTTAACAACAGAGCTGACGTGGGGATCGAAGGAGAGGGTGGGGTCCAGGATGAAACCAAGGTTGCGAGCCAGGGGGGAGGGGGTGATGGTGGAGTCATCAATGGTGAGGGTGATGGGTCTGGTTTTATTGAGGGTGGATTTGGTGCCAATGAGGAGGAGTTCAGTTTTGTCACTGTTGAGTTGGAGGAAGTTGTGGGTTAGCCAGGTTTTTATTGCAGATATGCAGTTTTCGACTTCAAAGGATGAACACGGAAATTCTCTTTCCCTCCTAATCAGTGCACAGCAGCGCACACATCAACAACACTCCAGGTTGAGCGGTGACGTCACGTGGAAGCCTATGCGACACTGTGTGTAGTTCTGGATTAGCTTAGCACAAGCTTTTTACTTCTAGGGCTCGCATTTACGCTTCAAAACTCATGAAAGTGGTCCTCATGTGTGAAGATTATCCCGCTGAACACTGGTTTGCGTTTGATTAAGCTTGCATTGCACAGAGACCTTATTTGAAGCATCGCGCCAAAATCCCATAGGCAGAAACAGTGAAGAACCATGAAGTCCGGGACTTCTGTTCCGACTACAAAAATACGTCATCCCTGCGGCTCTCTATTGTGTCCTCTATAAACACTGCAGAAGTAGCCCATGACATTTCCAGCTCTGATTGAAACTAAAAAAGCTGTACATTGTATATGGGCAGAGCAGAGCAGACTCAGCAGAGTCAGTTATCAACACAAACAGCTAAACAATCTCTCAACGAGTCTCAAGCATCACACAAGTTGCACAAGGCATTGATCATCATTTGGCACGGCGGCATTTTTAGTAAGTAACTTATTATTTTGTGGCGAATTCTAGCGATGCAAATTGCAATGGGGTGATTAAAGGATGGCTTTACCGTGGGGAATATGAATATATATTAAATCTCACGCCCCTAAGGTTTTCGAATCCGTTGAAATTTTTGAAATTGGAGGTTCACTGCCAGCGATATCAACCGAAATCCACTCTGTGTGTGTGGGGGGGTGGGGGGTGGAGGGGAGGGGCGGGTGCGGGGACTCGAAATCCTACATTTCCCACAATGCACTGGGCTCGCGTGGCCTTCGTTTCCATGCCCACCCCTCAGGCATTGGCTGATATCAAACTCCAGTAGGTGGCGGTAATGCACATATATGTTTGCCAACCGCCATAAAACTCAAAGAAGAAGAAGAAGGCTTCGACAATAAAACATATAGAGAAGAAAAAATCGAAAATAAAATTGCCTCCAAATTGCACCAAATTTAAACCGAAGTATATATGTCGGGAGATGTCTTCATAAAAAAAAATTCATGCATTTTAAGGCATTTTCGTAGGAGTTACGCGCATCTGATGTTGTAACTATTTTCTGTAAAAATGTGTAAAAACGGGTACATTGCTCAGCGTTGATTTCGTTACTTCAACGCACCTACTACTAGATGTAAAATTTGACGAGCTTTCCAATGCCGCCAGTCACCTGTCTGTCCGTGCTTCCGTTCCCGAGATATGGTCTCTTTGCAAGGAGCTATGGAAAGCTAACCCAGCTACAGCAGGCTAGGTGGTGGAAAAAGATGGCTGCCTTTTGTTTTTGTTCAAGACCTCTGAAGCGGCGTGGAGGACCTCTAGAGGCGGGACCATGGCTCACAACAATTGTAGTTCATAGGTCCTCGACTTCCGCAAGGCTGGACTTGTCGCTCTGACGCGTTTTGCGTCAGAGCGACATGGAAATAATGTGAGAGATGCTTGATATCTCTGGCTGTAAACAACCAATTTCAAAAATTTCAACGGATTCGAAAACCTTAGGGGCGTGAGATTTAATATATATTCATATTCCCCAGCCGTCCTTTAACGCTAACTTTTGATGCAACCGTGTTGAAAAGAAACACGCTTTTAACATTGGTTCTTCATGATTGTAAATGTACCTTTTTAGCAGATGGTCTGAAAAATGAAAGGATTTTTGGCTGCCTTTTCATCTTTACTTGTTATAGTGGGGTACTGGGAGAAAAAAAACATATTTGGATGCTGAAAAAGCTAGCTAGTTCAGGTGGAAAGTTTCCTTCTTCCTTCAAGCCACGAGTTGATACCATGTGAATAATTCATCCCACCTTAAAGCAGCTACGAGCAAGATTTTCGATTGTTATTAAACAGTCTAAATTTAATATCGATGCCTCACATCTTACCTCTAATATTAGACGAGACCAACGCAGAGTAGTCTCGCTTGAAAGCCGAGTGAATTCGGCGAGTGTTGTCTTGATGATTAGTCTGTCTGCGGGCCGGTGTCATCAGGAAGTGAAATGAAACGGTTTCGGCCATAACCACTAAATTACTAAATTACTTTCAAACAAACTGTTAGAATATAACGAGAGATGTTCGCGAGAGCAGAACGTAGCGAGGGCAGCTGTTTTGGGTCTGTTGCTACGGCCGTAAACCGTTTCGCTCTGTCTAGCAACTGTTTACAGCTGCCGTAAACCATTTCGCTCTGCCTAGCAACACACCCAAAACAAGAAGGACGGCTTTCCCCTCCTGCTGCCCTCGCTACTTTCTGCTCTCGCGAACATCTCTCGTGTGCAATGAGAGGTTTCACTCTCCCTCTCTGTAGCAAATTATATCAAACAACAAAATCCTTCAGATTTCATCCCAAATCTTATCAAATTGAGTATATGAGCCGGGTGAAATTAGCGGGTGCTTTGACGTGATAATAATGGGAAACCTCTGATCACAGTTGCTAATATGCTGATATTTGTCACTTACCTGCTTTGGTGATTTATCATCATTAGGTAAGCGGACAGTCATCTTCAACACCACGTCATCCAAATTGATCGCATGCCCTTCTTTCCCCAAAACTCTTTGCCGGTCTGTTAGAAAGTCAAGTCAACCATTTCCGTCAAAAGTAGGCTGCCAACATATTGTATTTAACATACAAGGACTACCGACTGGGGTCCCTGCCCCAAGAATAAAACTACAATGTATAAGAACGGTAAGAAACAACACATACATACACATAGCACATAACAAAATGTTAACTTATTTCTTCTCAACACATTATTGGTTATAGCCTAATGAATGTCATCTGGGGGAGATTAATATCCTATAAGAAAATTACAGAAGAGAAGAGAAGAGAAGAGAAGAGAAGAGAAGAGAAGAGAAGAGAAGAGAAGAGAAGAGAAGAGTCGACAGAGGAAATCTGTGTCTGCCTCCTTCAAAATGACAGTAGCCTACCCCCGATACAAATTATTATTATTCGGAGCCATAGAGACAGTCCGCATGTCTGGGAACGCCCACAAAATGTTAAATGGCTGGGGCGTGAGTGGGGTCAAACCGCCGACATATCTCATGGGCTGACTCACCAAAAGACGGTGCTGTGGCTCTAAACTACATGTTTCGGGGTTCTAGAGCAGAACACAAGACGTCTGCTCAGATGTGCGTTTACTGCGGTGGTTAAATCCCCGATCGTGTCTGCCTGGGCTGGGCTATCAGCTAAATTCTAACTTTGCTGAATGGATAGAACAGGGGAATTTACCCCACCCTGACCCCGCCCCCAGGCTAATCCAGCATCTATTGTGGGCGTTCCTAGAGCCTGTATGGGCGTTCCCAGACATGCGGACTGTCTCTATGGCAATGGACTCAAAAGAAAGAAAGAAAACATCTCAAAGCGTAAATAACACAATGTTTTTTTTTATCACCAATTAAAACAAATGACAAAAAACAATATGAACTTATGAAGTTAGGAACAAATTTATCTACAAAGATATGAAACATTGGAATGATAGAATAAGCACCTGTGGGATGACAAAAAGTACTCTCTGGGGTATGCCGATATCCCACAAATACGTAAATAAAAGTTATCATGTGATCAGGTCAGACTCACCCTCCACTGTTCGGAAGCGCAGCAACGCCGTCCTGCTGCAGTCCTCATACTCAACTCGACAATCACCGCCGTTTGATTTCTTACTTTGGAAATATTTCACTAACTTGTTTTTCAGTTTGGGAATATTGTGTTGACCGAGCTCGACGAGCAAGGCGTGAGGATATGCATCGGCCATCGCTGCTCCGCTGGCTGAGTCAACATGCGTAGAGAGGGAGAGACGAGTCTGTCACTTTGTTTCTGGTGAAATGACTTTGACCAAGCCAGTTTGATCTCCTGCTTGAAAGAAGCAAGGTAGGCTAGGACTAGTTTTCAAGGCAAACCCGTGTAGCGTTAACACACACACACACACACACACACACACACACACACACACACACACACACACACACACAGTAGATCAATACAATACCTACGCAGGGCCGGCGCCAGGATGAAATGACTGAGGGGGCAGTTATAACTGGGGAGGGGGCTGATTTATTTATTTTTCGATTTATTTATTTTTATTTATTTTTATGATATTTTTATATCGTAAAACATAGGTTATATACCCGCTATGCCTATTTCTGGACTTTTTAACCATAATAACCTCTGAAAAGTGCAATAACAACACAAGAAAGACTACTATTCAAAATCAAATAAAACATTTATTTCACAGCAGCAGATTAAGGCATTAATAGAGCTGAGCTTTGCATAACGTGAAATGCGGGACCTGTCTGGAGCACTCTGAACATATATGTCTATATGAAAAGTCATAGAATAAACAATTGCTGCAAAAATCGACAAAAAAATAAACAAAATTATAGCTGCTGCGCAGCAATGGGTCGTGGCCGGGCAAGTCTCAAGTCTTTTAGCTATAGTCCAAATCGCGTCTCAAGTCTTTAGTCACAAGTCCAAGTCAAGTCTCTTATGGATGAGTTTTCTGTCATCTGCTGCATGCAATCCAATCTGCTTAGATTAGAACACTGCCATTCATGACTGGGCTGGGGCAGAAGGCAGCAGGTTAAGTACACGGCAGTTGAACACATCACCCACCCAGTCCTACTCAGCCAGGAAGGATGACATCATTGATGACATCATCACTGATGACATCATTGCTCAAGTGACATCACATCATTAGGTAATTAGGGCAATTACGATGCTCTTTAGGCTATACATTCAAAATACTGTCAAAAATTCAGTTTTTGACATACAATTCTTAGACTTTGCACACTTCAACTACTCTGACAGCAAAATATTGTCAATTTTTTTCATGGAGATTCAAGCTTTATTTAGCAAGAATTTGCATTAACTGTTTAAAGTACCATTTACAGTAAAACATTTTGATGCACTGTGGGCTCAATTTTTGATCTATCAAAAATCTGTTTGATACTTTTGTGGAGGACAGTCCACCGATGCAGATGCTGGAGTTTGGTGTCGTTTGAAGAAAAAATGTGGGAGGAGTAGGGTTTAATTAGTTTTACAGTTTTTGCAGTTTTGCCGTCTTTAGACTTCATAATTGGCCATAGGTTGCAGCGTACAAAAGTTTCTCCTCATTTGGGCGCACATTTCGGTGAAAGTTGCAAAGCCGTAGCCCATATGCCTGATTTGTTATGAATTTTCAAAGTTTGAAACTTTAGACGGTCGCTGTAGCGCCACCATCAGGACTATAGGCGCCAAATTCACGTCAACTTAGTTTGGCATGGGACTGGACCTTTGTGCAAAGTTTGGTTTATATTCATGCATGGGAAGTCTGACTTCCTGGGAGAAGAAGAATAATACAGGCAAATACACGCAGTGGCCCTGCCGCTTCGCTGGCCCGGCCACTAATAATAGCCAGTCAGTGCCAGGTTCATTAAATTAAAGAAATGAAGTGATCAGATGCGTTGTCTCCATCTTTCTGCTCATGGCATGCTGTGTGCTTGGGTGCAGCTGATTTCTCTCTCTCTCTGTGTGTGTGTGTGTGTGTGTGTGTGTGTGTGTGTGTGTGTGTGTGTGTGTGTGTGTGTGTGTGTGTGTGTGTGTGTGTGTGTGTGTGTGTGTGTCTGTTTTAATCACGTCATGATCACTACAACATCGAGGTTCAAATTTAATAAATAGCTACATCTCTGACACCTTGTGACAACCAAAGCACAGCAAATAGTGCTTCCCTGCCAATTCTGAAACAACAGAGCTATGTTTACAGGGGGTAGCCTACATCAACTTAAACTGATCAAATTTGATGAAGACTGCAGAAACAGCAGCCGAAACATGTCAGGTACAAACATTGCCTAACTGGCCTTTATAGATGAACTATTCTTTAAAAAAAAAAAAAAAAAAAAAAAATTAAATGAGGGGGCAGAAAATTGAACTGAGGGGGCAAAGCCCCCTTAGGCCCCCTCGTGGCGCCGGGCCCGCCTACCGGTATGTCACTTTTCTCTCTTATTTTCTGACTAGAATTGTGTTAATTGTCCTGTCCTGTATTTATTGTTTTGTTTTCCCCATGTTGTCCCGTCAATGTTCTGTCTTTTAAATAAGTAAATAAATAAATAAATAAATAAATAAATAAATAAATAAATAAATAAATAAATAAATAAATAGAAAGAAAATACATAGTTGTGGAATAGCTCATAGTGTTGAAATGATGCTCTCTCACGTTGTTTTGAGTGATACTCGTTCTCATCCTCTTCCTGTCTTTCTGGCCCATCCTGTGTGCCGTAAGTCAACCCAAAGCTCAAAGCTATCAAAATTAATTGGTGAATGATATATTGAATAATCCAAAGAGATTTGTTATTCACAACAAATTGCATTTGAGTGCATAATCTGCATGGTGGCATACCTCTGGCATACCGCTCTTCTCTTTTTGTGGCCATTGTAGATTAGGTTGGTATTTCCTCTTCATTCCCCTGTGCTTCAAATCCCCAGAATCTCCTTCCAGATCAATCAGTCAATAAATCATTGACTCATTGTTAATACATCATAAACTGGATACAAATAGTTATTATGTGCAATGGCAATGTTGGTTATGGATGATGGGTAAGTTAACACCTTACTGTATATTTGGGTGCAAACTCTGATGCCACATTTCAAGTCTTAATGCACTGCAATGTACTGCAAAATATCAAAAATGCTCTCAAGATGTCACTTTCATTCTTTAAAGTCATGTCTGGTTGTGAGGAGTGAGCGCAAGGAACGCTGAGCTCCAACAAACATTTCTGAACTTTTGAGCAATTTGATTGATACGATCAATAATACGACAAAATACTTGAATATGACAACATGAATCAGCATGAAATGCTGGTTTTAATCCGCTCTATAATCAGAGAGGAGATAAAGGCAGATGTTATTTGGTGTCAATATCCGATTTGACTATTTACACCCGGGTGTAAATAGCCTGTGTGACTATTTGTCCCCGGGGAGCAAAACTCGGCAGAACACCTGGCGGACGGCGCAAGGCGGAATGCTATCTTCCGTGCCTTAAGGCATGCGCAAACAGGTGCCCAAGCGCTATTAGGGGATAGCGGAAGATAGGGCCCGATATGTTTAATTGTTTTTTGTACATGTTGTGTTATTAGATAGAGAGCAAGGTAATTATCATAAAGGTCAATCTTAATCAATTCTAATCTACCTAAGAAGGGCCTAAAAATAGCACATGTAAATATTTGCACTATTAGGAATAAGTGAAATGATATATCAGAAATGTTTACTTTCAGACAACTTTCATATTTTAGCTGTATCAGAAACACACCTTGATTCGACATGTGAGGATGGGCCATTAAAAATAGATGGATTCAGCATTTTTAGGAGGGATATGCATTTGGGGGTGGGGTAGCTTTTTATATTCAGAATCATATTCCAGTGAAGATTAGGGATGATTTAATTTCAATCATGAGAGGCCAGTTGGTAGGATTTGACTAACTTTATTTAGCAATCGGCATGCATGGCAAATACTTTGGCGCATGACTCCATTGGCCAGTGGCGCTGCTCTTGAGGCAAGAAGAGGGCACCTGCATAGGCTAGGAGATCCCCCAAAAGGAACATCTGATTACCGGAGGTTAATTGAGATCTGCAGGCGCCAGTAGTTGATTGTACTTTTCTGGCCTTCGACCTTTTAGCGACTTACAGCTATTTGCGGCTGGCGCTCCCAACTCGGTCGGGCCTTCGATCTTGATACATTAATGTTTAACTTGGCGCTTCCCGGCTTGGCCTACTTGGCTGCCTTGGCACCTCGCGATAGCGCTTCCCAGCTTGGCCTACCTGGCCGCCTTGGCGCCTCGCGAATGTACTTTTCCGGCCTTCGACCTTTTTAGCGACTTACAGCTATTTGCGGCTGGCGCTCCCAACTCGGTCGGGCACCTCGCGATAGCGCTTCCCAGCTTGGCCTACCTGGCCGCCTTGGCGCTTCGCGATTGTACTTTTCCGGCCTTCGACCTTTTTAGCGACTTACAGCTATTTGCGGCTGGCGCTCCCAACTCGGTCGGGCCTTCGATCTTGGTACATACTTTTCCGGCCTTCGACCTTTTTAGCGACTTACAGCTATTTGCGGCTGGCGCTCCCAACTCGGTCGGGCACCTCGCGATAGCGCTTCCCAGCTTGGCCTACCTGGCCGCCTTGGCGCTTCGCGATTGTACTTTTCCGGCCTTCAACCTTTATAGCGACTTACAGCTATTTGCGGCTGGCGCTCCCAACTCGGTCGGGCCTTCGATCTTGGTACATTAATGTTTAACTTGGCGCTTCCTGGCTTGGCCTACTTGCCTTGGCGCCTCACCTTTACCTGGCTTGGCGCAACTACCCTGACTTTCTCCGACTCTCTCTTTCTCTATCCCCCCCAAAAAATGAACCGGGGAATTTACTGCGCCTTACTGGGCGCCATGCTTTCGGGGAGCCACCACCAACGAGACATTTTTTTGGCACGGAAGTCCGGGACACTGTTCGTTGCCATGCTCACCGATTAAGGGAGGAGGGTTATTTGGGCCGCCAGTATGGCCGCCTGCTCCGGGCGGATGTAGCTGGAGAATGCCGATGAGGACCAGCGGCATTGCTGGAGGGAGGCGGAGGACACTCCTTGCTCGGCGGCCGAGGTGGCCGCTCCGATCCTGAAGGAGTGGCTGGAGTAGTTCTTCGTCGGGAGGTTGCATTGCTGGAGCGTCTGCTTGAGGTGCAGGATGAACCAGGATCTTGTCATGTGGTGACGAGGTGCGATGAGGAACAGGGGAGCCGAGGGGCCGGTCTGAGGCCTGAGCCTGACGTAGTGAGCCATGGACGAGAAGGGGCAGAAGGGGGAATTAGTCCGGGCGATGACTATGGAGCATGCCCCACCTGCTTTGGCGTGTTTGAGGGCAATGCTGTAGTGGTCGGGGTAAAACTTTAGGTCGGCCAGGGTCACGTCCCGTGCGGGGTCGAACGTTGTGGGGGAAGTGAACTCGCTGACTCTGAGGAATCCGTAAAAGGCTAGGGAAAATACGCATTCTAGGATGGCATTTATCAGTGGTGAGGGGCTGGCCTCTCTCGAGCGGGTCAGCAGCTGCCGCAGCACAGGGAGGGTGATGGGACGCCTGGCGTCTGGGGCGGACGGGAAAGCCTTAGCGATCCCTTTTAGCAGGGACTTGATGATGGCGAAAGAGAACAGGCTGGGGAACACGGGGTCATATCGCCTTGCGTGGAACTGGATCCCCGCCACTAGGCTGCGGATGTAACGGGGGCGCAGGCGTCGGGTGGTTGCGCAAAAAGTAATGAACACGCATACCGTGGGAAGCAGGACCGGGTAAGTGGGAAGGTCCACTGAGACGCAGAATGAAGCGAATGACCGCCAGGCCGAATCGTAGGCTTTGACCGTGGAACTGGCCAGAGTAGACCATTCCTAATGAAGAGTTGGGCAGTGTGGAGTAGATTGGTGAGACGGGGATTGTGGTGATAAGGGGGCAGGATGGGGGGGCTGGCTTACGAGAGGGTGAGGGCGGAGAATGGAGGGATCGGCGTTGGAGATGGGTCGGCCTCGGGGCAGAGTCTGCGGAACGCCTGAAAATTGAAACGGGAGAGATGATCAGCAAGGATATTAGAGTGACCGGGGAGGTGCTGGCTACTATAATGAAATTATGGGCGACTGAGAGCCAGGTCAGGCGCCGCACAAAAGGCATGATATCCAGGGATGCTGAATGCCCCTTATTGACTATGGCAACCACCGCTGCGTTGTCGCATTTTACGGCTATCCGTTTCCTTGCCCAGAGACGCCCCCACAGGTGACATGCGACCACTATTGGGTAGATTTCGTACAGCGCGGAGGACTGGTCCAGCCCGGCGAACTGCCGCGGCCATGGGCCGGTGAACCACCGGGCTCCGAAAAGCCCCCCGAAGCCCACGGACGGGGCCGCGTCTGTAAAAAATTTCAGGTCGTCAGCCGACGAAACGACGTCCTCGTAGAAGAAGGAAACCCTGTTCCAGTCCGATAACAGGTGAGACCAGAACCGGAGGTCGGACCGGCAGCCCCCGTCGAGGGTGACCGGGTCGAGGAGCCCGGGGACTGAGGACGCCAAGTCGAGCAGCTTAGAAATGAATGAGCGGCCCTGGGGAATTTATGCGCATGGCGAAATGTAAGTGGCCGAGGAGGGACAGGAGCTCCCGTTTGGTGACGTGGGTGGCGGACGTATGAGCCTGGGCGATTTTGCGGATTCGGGTGAGCTTCTCGAGGGGGAGAGAGGCTTGCATGAGCTCGGAGTCGAGGTTGATGCCCAGGAATTCAAGTGATGACGCGGGGCCGGCGGTTTTCTCCTCTGCTAGAGGCACGCCTAGCTTTCGGAACGCCCCCTTCAGTTTAATTAGGGAGACCGAGGGGACCGACGGGGGGTCCACCAGCAGAAAATCGTCCAGCATGTGGAGCACGGCGGGGAGATGCTCGTTATTAAGCAGGATCCAGCATAGCACTTCTGATAGGGAGTTAAAGATGGCGGGGCTGCTCCTGCAGCCGAACGTGAGCCTGACCGCGAAGTAGAACCTCGACTCCCATTTGATTCCGAACAGCGGCCATTGGGAGGGATGGATGGGCATGACTTTGAAAGCGTCCGAGATGTCGGCCTTAGAGAGCTGGGCGCCTCTCCCCGCAAACTTAACAAGGAGGATGGCGTGGTCTACTGTGGCGTAGTGGAGGGAGAAGGGTTCGGGGGGAATTAGACTATTTATGCTGGGGGTGGGGCCGTGCCGGGGTGACGAGAGGTCGATTATCATTCTTTTCTTGCCGGAATATTTGCGCGTGGCGATGCCTATTGGGCTTGTCCGGAACGCCGGGAAGGGGGGGGACTTGAAGGGGCCGATTAGGAATCCCTTAAATAATTCTTTGGCGAGAAGTTGGGAGACTACTTCGGGTTCCTTGAGGGCGGATTGCAAATTTTTTGATATGTGGGGGGCCAGGGGGGGGGGAGACTACGCCTATCCTGAACCCCTGGGAGAGGCCGGACAATAAGTAGTCGACGAATGGGCGGTTGGGGTGATGGGACAGCTCCTGTGTTAGAGCTGGGACGTCGATGGGGGTGGAGGGGTGGAGTTTTAGTATCCCCGGAAGCCTGATCTCTCCCTCTTGGGGGGCAGCTTTGGGGGGCGGTTCCTTCGCGGACAGGCGGAGCGGGGGTGGGCGTCCCCGCAGAAGCTACATGAGTGCAGGAAGGAACAGTTAGGGACCGTGCACCAGGGGTGGAAGGAACGAATTACAACTACTCACGTTACTGTAATTAAGTACTTTTTTTGGGTACTTGTACTTTTAAAAGTTATTTTTTCAAGTCTGTAATTTTACTCTTACTTAAGTATGAATTGCACCATGTAATCTACTTCGTTACTTTTTAAATCATGCTGAGTACTGAGTACAATTTGAATTAATTAAATCCAAACATCCAAACCTTTGATCTGCATTTTACGCAGCCAATAAACTCTATCAATTGATGCAAACGGGGCAATGAAAACCATGAAATGGGGGGTTAGATGTTGTTTTCCGGCTTGGATATAGGTGACATGACCACGCCAGAGAGGGGGATTTCAAGCCGCTCGTAGGTAGGGATGGGACTCGACCCGAAACCCGAAAATCAATAAGGTCCGACCTTATCGATACTGTTATCGAGTAGCGGCCGTTTGGTCCATTCATTCTCCCCCGCCAGTCTTTCCCCTCTGATCTGTCCGCTGAATTTTCTGTCAAGCGCCCTAGTCTCTGTCACTGACTCAAGCCTGTGTGCTGCGGTGCCGTGTGCTGCGGTGCCGTGCACTGCGTGCAGACGTGAGTGACTGTCTAACACTTTTAATTCGATTAAGGATTGAATCACGTGCATCACGCGTGACGCGACACGCCCCCTGTTCACTGCTCATTTGATCATTAATTTGGTTGCGAACTTGCGTGACAGACCAGTCGACACAGGACTCAGGAGGAAGCGACATGATGCTGAACCCTTCACCAAAGTGAAAGACAAACCTGAAGCCAAATGCCACCCAAGGTATACATTGTCCACGGATGCCACGCAAGTCCCGTTCATTGACATAATCCACTTGATAAAATAATCCCAAAATATGCGGTCTCAGGCAGTGATGAAAGTTCCTTGTGCCATGCGCCCTGCTCTGTGACACGTCATGACATGTACCGTTGTCCGACCATATTAGGAGGGCAGGCGGCAATGTAGCCTAATAGGTGACCGTGGGTATAGAGCATTGATTGTATATATTAGGTATAGAGGCTAGTCTACCCAGTGTGGATATTCAATGTGTATTCCGTAAAAAAAACCAATAAAAATAAGCCCAAATAGTTTGCAGTGCGCAATACATGTGTTTTCACAGCAATATAAAATTGAGAGAGGGAATTATGACCTGTTTAACTCCTAACAGCTTGCTATAGGCTATAAAGAAAATACTAATGACAAGATTTTTGTTTCAATCAAAGCAAATATTTAAATTAAAATACAACCATTCATTTCATAATAGTTGTTTCCACTGGTTCAGTATCAGTACAGAGCACATCTTGAAAAGTCGGGAAACTAATCATAAGGATAACAGTTACTCGGTATGTGAATAACATTTATTTTCTTTATTGTTGGAAAAAGTGTTGCTGAGTGCTGATGTCTGTGCAGCTATTATTATTTTACTTGCATGTCATGTGGGCCCTATTCTTTTTCAAATAAATGCACAGCAACAGCATCAGCAGTTTTTGTTTATTGGAGGTGAGGCTAATCCTTCTGTTCAGAAATAAAACAGTCACAGACTCACAGTTAAGCAATAAAAAAACAGTTCTGTAAAAAAAAGTGAAATGTTCATCCTTCTAGCAAATCTAGGTACATTTCAGACTTGAAAGCAGTGTCCTGCATGTCTTCTCTGAGGTGACATGCAAATTAACTAGATTCATATGATCAAATGTTTCCTGTCCTCTTTAAGAGTCAAATGCTTACCAGTATTATTAAAAATGAATAACATCTGGGGGAAGAGCAAAGCAGGTGTGACTGACAGACCCCTCCCACCCACCAGTTTTCAGTTATTTAGGGTTTTGCTCCCTGTTGATACTAAGAAGCGATTAATCTTTCATTCATATCATTTATTAGAGAAATATGCTTTGTTGAAAGTGTATAATGTATTTTCTACATGGATCTCCCGTTTCAAGTGAATGCCTGTGACAGCCTGCTATTAAAAATCGATGGTTAAAAAAGTAACTAATACTCTGAGTAGTTTTTTAGGAGAGTACTTTTTACTTTTACTTAAGTATATTTTTAACACCAGTACTTTTACTTGTAATTGAGTAATATTTCAGTAAGGTAACAGTACTTCTACTTGAGTACAAACTTTCAGTACTTCTTCCACCACTGCCGTGCACACATTCTCATTGAAATATTTGCAGATCGTGTTGAGGCCATAGCTACGCACCTGGTTGCCTGCCTGGGAGGACCCGCTGGTGCCGGGCGCCCGGGAGGGGGCGGCGCCGGACTGAAAGGCCGCCTTTGGGCAGAATTGTGCAGAGTGATATCATATCAAATGGGCATATCAAAGATCCGCCCCACACTCCCCCCCGACCACGACCCGCTACAATTTGCATACCGCCCCAACAGGAGCACAGCGGATGCAGTAGCACACGTGCTCCACACCGCCCTGTCCCACCTGGAGGGGAAGGACACCTATGTAAGAATGCTGTTCGTGGACTACAGCTCAGCATTCAACACCATAGTACCCTCCAGGCTGGTAAGCAAACTCAGGGATCTGGGACTAAACACGGCAATGTGCGACTGGATCCTGGATTTCCTGACAGACCGCCGCCAGGTGGTGAGGGTGGGCAACCTCACCTCCTCCCCACTGACCATTAGCATAGGAGCGCCCCAGGGGTGCGTCTCCAGCCCCTTCTGGTATGACCTCTACACCCACGACTGCGTGGCGACTCAAACTTCAAACACAATTGTGAAGTTTGCAGACGACACAGCGGTCGTGGGGCTGATCTCGGGGGGCGACGAGACGGCCTACAGAGAGGAGGTGGGGGTACTGGAACAATGGTGCCAGGACAACCACCTCTCTCTGAACGTCTCCAAGACCAAGGAGATCATTGTAGACTACAGGAGAGGGGGGGGCGCACACCCCCCAATCACCATCAACGGCACAGTGGTGGAAAGGGTGGACAGCTTCAAGTACCTGGGAGTCAACATCCACCAGGACCTGACCTGGGCCGGCCACACCGCCACTGTTGTCAAAAAGGCCCAACAGCGACTACACGGACTCAGGCGCCTGAAGAAATTCGGGCTGAGGAAAGAAATCCTCGGGGACTTCTACAGAGGCACCATTGAAAGCCTGCTGACAGGCGGCTTCACCGCCTGGTACGGGAACTGTACCACCATGGACCGCAGAGCGCTACGGAGGGTGAGGCGCGCGGCCCAGCACGTAACAGGAGGTGAACTGCCAGAACTGCACGAACTGTACAACCAGCGGTGCCTCAGGAGGTCCCTGAAGATCATCAAAGACACAAACCATCCCCACAACAGCCTGTTCTCCCTGCTACCCTCAGGGAGGAGATACAGGGTTCCAAAAACACGCACAAATCGCTTGAGGAACAGTTTCTTCCCGCAGGCCACGAGACTCCTTAATATGCACAAATAGTGCAGTAGTCGTACCGTACCGTACTGCAGCTGCTACTATTACGGATGCCTAACGTTTAATTGTAAATTTAAGTGTATGTTTAATAAGGTGCCTAACGTTTAATTGTAAATTTAAGTGTATGTTTAATAAGGTACATGCTATTCGCACATGTATGTATAAAACGTCGAATTTGAAATGTCTGAACACGTCTAACGTATGCACATGACATGTGCACCTATGTGCAATGAATATGCCACTGTCGTATAAGCCACCGACTTGTCTTATTGCTTATTGATGCCTATTTCTTATTGCCTTATTGCTGTCTTATTGCTTATTGATGCCTATTTCTTAATGCCTATTACTTATTGTTTGTTGCCTATTTGTACTATGTCGTAAACGGAGTCCACTGCACAAGAATTTCACACGTGGTACTTGTACCATGGAGTGACAATAAAAATCTTGAATCTTGAATCTTGAATCTTGAGTGCCCCGGTTCGCCGCACGAGTAGCAGGTGTTCGCCGGCCGCCCGCTAACCAACGACGTGAAGATCTGCATGTCCATGATGGACCAGTTAAGCCGCGTATTAGCCTGAGTGATCATCAGGGTGGCTTTAGCGGAAAATGCTTTATGATATTGGTAGAATAGTTTACCGTGGTTGGAGTAGTCTAAGAGGTCCCCTATTAGCGCTAGATATTTGTCTAGCTCATGGCGGCGCTCTGGGTACACGTCGCAAATCACGTCGCGGTAGACGCCAAACGTGTTCAGGAAGTCACATAAGGAAAGGTCTTTGGGCAGGCGGGGGTCGGACGACTTTAAATAGACAGGGCCATCTGGGTCACCCGTAACCTTCCTTTTACACTCAGGGGATGGCAGGAGTATGCTAACTAAATTAATGTCTCTGCCCTTCAAAATCTGGGACCTCAGCCTGGGAGAAACATTGGCACAGGGAGAAACAAAAGGCATACCAAATGGGATGGCGGGCGTGGCGGACGCCAGGGTGTTCATCTGGGCGGGTTGGGCGGTGGTGGGGAGCATGTCGGCTTGCTGCGTGGGCGGGGGCAGGATCGGCTGCTGCGCCAGCTGGGCTGCGGCGAACGTGGGGGGAAAGGGGGGGGGGGTTTCCAGGGCCCTCAGACGAGCCTCTACTGATCTGCTAGCATCTAGCAGGGACAGCAGAATGGCTCTTGACGACCCCTGTCGGCTCGGCGGAGCTACGAATGGGGCCGTTTCCGCTTCCGGGTCGGCGGCCTGGAGGTCAGTGCGACCAGGAAGGACATGGCGTCTCGCGGCGGCCCCGCGGCCTGCATTTCCCCGGCGACTCCCGGCTCTCGGGGCAGCTGCCTCTACTGGTCTTCGTCCGCGGCCTCTCGCACGTCCGCGCCGAGCGGCCTCCCCCTCCGGCACGCTCGCACGCGTTCTTGGGCGTCCACGCGCGCGCGGCGCTTCGTCTTCTGCTCTCCTCCCACGGGCCGTCGCAGTGGCGCGCCCCGTGCCACGGGAACGCGCGCCGGGCCTTCTCATCGTGGCTACATTGGCGGCCTGTGGTCCGGCCGCTTCGCCAACGTCTTCGTCAGACGTCTCGGAAGGCGAGTACGCGCCGTGGCCGATCCGGAACAGGGTATCGTTGACTAAGCTGTCGTCGCTGTCCATGGACTGCTCTGGCTCGGAACTCGACATGCCAGGAGTGGAGTGGGGAGCGTTGAGAGATCTGCGGGGAATATCTGCGGGGAATATCCACGGGTAGAGAAGGCTTGATGGTGCTGATTCGGTCTCCAGATATGGTGCAAAACAACGCTTCGGAGCACGGCTTCAAGGGAGATGGACTGCCGTGAATCTAGCTGCTGCTATGATCGGCCAGAGAGAGAGAGGTGACGTAGAACCCTTGCTATATATATGAGGATTAACTGACGTCATATTTGACGTCATAGCAGACGTCATACTAGGACTTTGACTGACCACGTTATGCTAGAACTTGACTGACGTCAGGGGATGATCGGATTATGCATGAGTGGCCTTCTGCTTGAAATATGGTCTGGAGACCTCACGAGTAGTGAGATTAAAGTTTTATGGCTATAGTACACTTACCTCATTTGAAGCCGATGTTGATTGGTTGCTGTTACAGACCACCAAGTGCGGATAATGTGTATCTAGATCAAATATGTGACATGTTAGATCATGTGTGATTCTAGTCATGAAATGTATTTTATGGGGGACCTGAACATTGATTGGTTTTCGCCAATGTGCCCATTGCAAAAAATATTGTTAACTCATTCATGGCCAAATACGTCTTTAACGTCTTATCAGGAATGTGCCTCCCAGCCAAAGACGTGTTTGACGTGTTTTTGTTTTTATTAGTGCAGCGCGTAGTTCAAAGACTTCCCCAGCCTGTGACATGGTATCAGGTCCCTGGCCTCAAAGGCAAGCCGACAACACGTGAACAAACAACTACCGCAGCTGTTGTTTTGAAATCGAGCAGGAGGAAAAACAGAAAACGGAGAAACGCTTCCCTGTTGCAGAGAGGAGAAACGCCATTGAAACGCCCCTCGGCGCGCTGCACCAGCTGGTCGCCTTGCTGCAGGGCAGAGCGAACATGGATGAGTTGTTCGCGGTAGTCAAACCCGTGACCAACATGATCGATCCTGGTCCCGGACCCCGTTCCTGTGTGCCAGCCCGAAAGAGACGAGACGGAGTCACACGCAGCGGGTCGGTCATGGAGGGGCGAAGCAGAAGGAGTCCAGGCAGTGAGAGGGAATGATAAATCCAACGGGAGAAAGTAATCCAGAGATGTGTTGATCAGCGGAGGAATGAGGAAATGATCGATCAGTTTGACGGGTAATCCAGAGGGTGGTGAGGACGTGTTGAATAGCCGAGGGGAAAACGGGAACGATCAAACAGCAGGGAGGATAGGACAGGGAGACATGGACGAGGACGGGTGGACCAGAACAAAACAAAATAAACACACGAACAGCTAACAATAACGAAAAGTAAGGACGCGGGCAGAAGCGGCAGTCACAGCAGCAGACGCCAGCAGTACTCAGACCCGGAAACAACGTAACGAAGATAAAAGGGGGATCGTGTGTGTGTGTGTGTGTGTGTGTGTGTGTGTCTGTCTGTCTGTCTGTCTGTCTGTCTGTCTGTCTGTCTGTCTGTCTGTCTGTGTGTCTGTCTGCACACTCACTCACACTGAGTAAACTGTATTGTTGAATGTAAAAAAAGCACTTCATGTATATATGTATATACAGTATATATGTATATATTTTTTGTCATTTGTGTCATAACGAATAATATTTACATGTCTGATGTCAATACAGTTCAAAATAAAAGAATTGAGAGCGAGTTCTGCCTGAGATTGTGTCCTTTACAAAAATGGCCTTTTCTCCTGTTTCTCTTCTCAGAGAGACCTTTTTGGTGAAAACAGGGTGTATATAAATGGCTATAAGTAGAGTACAGAACATGCTAAAAGCTCACTTTTTTTTCCTGGTAAACCCAGAGACGTACATCTTCATTTTGAGGTATTGCAAATCACTTTGGTGCTAATCGATAATTTACTGTGGGTCTTGAAAGATGACCAACAATTATGAAAATCTTTGGCCTGAGCTAAATATTGGCAGTGAATGAGTTAACTGTCACAAATGCATGTGGGTTGTCACAGGTAATTAAAAAACAACTTGAATATGTCTGAAAAGTGATGGTACACTATACCAAGTCCAGGAGACCAAAATCCTAGGAATTACATTAGACAGAAAATTATCATGGTCAAAACACACAAATAAATGAGTTGTTAAAATGGTTAGTGGTATTTCTGTTGTTAAAAGATGTGTGAATTTTTTGTTGCTGAATACTATCAAACATGTGATTCAAGCTTTAATTTTCTCCAATCTTGATTATTGTCCTGTAGTCTAATGTAACAATGAATATGTTAAAAAAAATTACAAATGGTAGCCTACAAAACAAAGCAGCACGTATAGAGCCCCGTTGTGAGTCTAGAACAAATGTCTCAATGCACAATCGTTTAGCTTGGTTATTTGTTAAAAAATAGATTATTTACTCACTCCTTGTATTTATCAGGAATATTTTTGTTACAAAGACTCCCTTAATTCTGTACAATAATCCATCTCTTAGTTCAGAAAGACTACTACTCTACCAGACATGCTTATGCAGGAGGTTTTACACTTCCAAAAGCAAGATCAAAGCAAGATTAAGCAAACTGTCATGTACAGAGGTATGCAAAAATGGAACTTACTTCCCAGACATATTATACAAGAAAATAGCCAAATTCATTTCAAACTCTGTAAAACATCTTTTAACAAGAGAAATTGTGAATATATATATATACAGTATATACATTATACATGTATATATAGGTGTGTGTGTGTGTGTGTGTGTGTGTGTGTGTGTGTGTGTGTGTGTGTGTGTGTGTGTGTGTGTGTGTGTGTGTGTGTGTGTGTGTGTGTGTGTGTGTGTGTGTGTGTGTGTGTGTCTGATTATGTATATTGAAAAAATATGTATGGAAAATATTTGAACATATATACATGTATATTTAGGTGTGTAGGTATGTGAATAGCTATGTATGTGTCTGATTATGTATATATTGAATAGTAGTAGACTGTGAAATCAATGTATGTCTGATTATGTATATATTGAATAGTAGTAGATTGTGAATTTGATAGGAAATAAACTTTGACAATGAATGAAAAATGCTAATTATACTATATTGTATTATTAACCGATCAGGACCTTGTCTTGTTGTATTTTGTTTTTTGTATGTTTTTGTAGGTATGATATGTGTATGTTGTGTGTCATGATGTAAGTATGTTTGCACTGTCACTATGTAAAGTCTGTTTTGCGGACCGCATAAAGAATAGCTGCAGCATTTCTGTAGCTATTGGGGATCTAGATAAAACTTGAAAACTTTTGAAGTCCAGTGCAAAAGAGCAAAAGGATTCAAACTAATTTAGTTCAACTGTGACTTACCTGACAGCAGGAGGCAGCGCAGGAGGCAGCGCAGGAGGCAGCGCAGGAGGCTCCGGGACTCTGACTGTAGTTAGGTGAGTGTCTGCAGCATTTATACTGCAGAAAGTGAAAGCAACTCAAAATGTGTAACCTGCAGAACAGGTTTAGCTATGGTTTGTTCTTATTGTAATACACCTTGATTGTTAGGTGTTTTAAAGATAGCGTAATGCTGTCACCACCTTTGTTAGACCGGTCTGGTCCCGTGTCAGGGGAAAGAGAATGTTCACCACAGAGACTAGTAAAGGTACAAAAGATACAAGTTTTAGTTGGATACAACAATTCATTAAAACAGCACCCCAGCAATTAAGTGCCCACAAATGTCAACCCTCAGGAAGCTTAGGCTACGTTCACACAGCCATAGTTAGTGCTTGAATCTGACTTGTTGCTCACATCAGATTTTTGTAATGCCGTAAGGTAATCCGACCACGACCGCTTCGTTGGTTTGAGTCTTTAGTTTCTTTGAACCTAGTTTTAAGGCTCTTAACTTTTCTCTGACACTGCTGCCACGTTTTTCTATGGCCCCGTTCGGCCATTTCTTTAGCTATGTTTTCATACACCGACCGGTTACGATACGTCCCCTCAAGTTTTGCTTGCACAGAAGTGTCACCCCAAATACTTATAAGGTCTAAAACCTCACTGTCCCTCCACTGAGCTCCCTCGCAGCTGTCATCCATGTTTGAAATGCCCGCGTCTCGGTCCTCCCCGAATGTCGCTCTGGAATGACGTAACAGTCACATTGAAGTGGTGGACGCTCCCAGGAAATGTTTGGAAACCGCCGTAAAAACAAACAGAAGAAGAAGAAGAAGAAATGTTTGGAAGACATTTCGGGAGATGACTTGACGAAAACGCTGAATGAAGCGTTCGCTTCGGCCTAGACGACTGGTCTGGGCCACAGTATGGATATTGGGGTGAATGGGCGCATTTTGGGTGGACACTTTTGATTTATATTGTATTTGCACTATTCGTTTTAGCAATACAGTAGGTGGCGGTAATGCACCATTTAAGTATGCCAACTGCCATAAAACTCAACAGAAGAAGAAGAAGTAGTCACATTCAAGCATTAAGTCAGATATGGGCCAGATGTCTGTTCACACCGCAGTCACTTTCAAAAACATCAGATTCGAATCTGATGTTTTACCACATTTGAAAGTAGCCCAGGTCGTCTTTAAAAAAGTCACTTTCAATGTGACTTGTACTGTTCACACAGTCATGAAAAAGACTGACCTGAGTCACTTAGGGGGGAAAAGATTAGATTCAAGCACTAACTATGGCTGTGTGAACGTAGCCTTAGATGGCCCCCCACTTCCCTAAAAAGCACAGCACTGCAAGTCAAGTGAATTAGAAGAACTTGGCAAACACACTGCCAGAAACACTGCACACTATAAAGCACAGCAACCCACTGCACACTAATGAAACAGCACTCTATAAGGGCCACTACAACTAGGCCGGTCAAAACCAACTTTCACCAATAGGAGGGGGCAGAGGACCCCTCTAATCACTAATGTTGCCTCCTGGGGCTCTTGGCAGGGTGATGAGCATTAGGATTTAGATACTGTAAATACTTCAAAAATAAATGCTATAGACTTAAGACAAAAAGACTGACAAGACAACACTCAACATGAAAGTATCTAGTGAAGAGTTTAAAACTTAACTCGCCCTGGGCAGACGAGACCCCCCCGTGGGGGTCGAGCATAGGAGTCTCCCGTCACCGTGGAAACAGGATGCGCCGAGTTATGCCAAGATTTGCCTCCCCACCAGCAAATGCCTCCCCACCTCACACCTCACGGGAGCGCGCACGTGGCTCCTCCTGGATTCGAAATCCTCGGTTTATGACAAATGATTTGATTTTTATTTCATTTTATTTTATTATGGATATTTAAAAAAAAACATCACAATCCAAGGGATATCATGTGAAAGTGCAACCACTTATTTCCAATATGGTCCCTGCTGTTAAGAACAGGACATACAACATACACCAACATACAATATACATTACAGGTTAAATAAACAATGCAGAGAAAAACAATAGATATACAGTAAGTGCAAAATTTCGTGACAGGATAGCCTCGTCAAACTATTCTAGATTACTCAGCAAGTATTTCTTCAGGAGGTTTTTAAAACCACTCAGAGAGCTCGCTGTCTTAATTCCGTTGGGGAGCTTGTTCCATTCCTCTTCCCCAGAGTAGAGGAATGTGCTTCTCCCCACCTTGCTTTTCAGATTTGGTAGTTTCAGATCAGTCTCACTGGCTCTCGTATTCCGGCCATGAGCATCCCGTACAGATTGAAAATACTTTGTAAAATAGCTTGGACAATGATCATGCAGAATTTTGTGGACGATGAAGAGTTTTAGCTGTTGAACTCTATTTTCCACTGGGAGCCAATTCAACTCTTTAAAATGGGAGGGATTGGTGCTAAGAGCTGAGGCCAGAGACGTGCAGCCTTCCTCTGTGAGCAGACAGCCTGACAGCCTACACACACACACACACACACACACACACACACACACACACACACACACACACACACACACACACACACACACACGAGAGACAGTAGAGCTCAATGTTGGTTTCTCAGCTGGTTCCAAAAACCCCATCAGCCAGAAAATGAGAGTTGAGGCATTTTCTCTGACATTAAAGAGGACATGAAACATTTATGATATGACTCTAGTTCATTTGCATTTCACCTCAGACAAGACAGGACACTGCTTTCAAGTCAGAAATGTACCTAGATTTGCTAGAAACATGAACAACATGTCAGCTTTTTGCCAATTAGGATGCTGCTAGATTGACTGCAACCCCAAGCCTATAAGGCAGGGGTGGCCAAACTACGGCCCGCGGGCCAACTGCGGCCCGCTGCCCATTTTTAAGTGGCCCGCCATGAATTTAGGAAAAAAAAAAAAAAAAAAAAAAATCTAAAAACGTTTTTCCGTTTTTCTGTTTCAAAGTTTAAAACGGCAAACGAAAGCGAAAACGGGGGGAAAAAACTGAAAAACAAAAACATTAAGAAAATACAGTAGTGTACAGTAGGGCTGGCACGGATCACGGATAATCCGCGACCCGTACGGATCAGCCCCCACGGTTCGGAACGCGGTTCGGAACGTCAATGGTCCGCGGACCCCCCCCCCCCCCCCCCCCCTTTCGTTTCGTTTAACGTTAGTGTATGAGAACGCCTGCAGCGCAGCCAGACACAGACAGGCATCATGGCAAGCACAAGTGAGCTTCCTTGTAGCGAAGCTTGTGGGCTTGCCTCGGGTGATGCGTGAAGTGGCCTGGGCCTGGCCTGGCTGGGTGTAAGGCAGCCAGTGACCAAGAGTGATCGGTCAGAATCGCAATCAACTCGTAGCGAAGCTTATGAGCTTGCTGAAGGCGAAGCTTTGGGGCTTGCCTCGTGAAGTGTGCTGGATCGTGGATGAAGGCTCACGGGCTGTGATCGATCAGAATCACGGAGATGGAGATAGGGACCGACATGTCGGTCCTGGGACGCGGTTGAGATTCCACTGGTGTCCTGACTGGGCGTAAGGCAGTCGGTCATCAGGGCCTGGCTGGACCAGCCAGGACTCAGCTCGGGTCCGGAATTGGTTGTGCTAATGGTTGACATTATGAAGGAGTAAGAATACCTGAAGAAGTATGGAAGTCGAAGGAATCTCGAAGGAATCAAGCATAGCGTCACAGAACACCTTGTTTATATGGTCGCGTTCCGGTGTATGACGTCATTGGTGATGTCACAACGTTCGAGGGAGCTATGACATCATCGGTGTTATGTCTGACATCGCCGATGACCTCACAGGTGAACTCTATGCTATGACATCATTGTCATCGTTGATGATGTCATCATCATTACGTCGTTGGCGCGCCGGCTGGTAGGCATCGACTGCCCCAAGAACAGGCCTGACGGTGGGCCATTATGGACCGTTTCTACATTCCTCATCCCTTGTCGCCGCTGTAAAGTCTCTCTGAAGGCTGTGGCTAGTGGCTACTAAAGACAACAAACTTATTTCAACACCTCTGAAAAAGCACAGGAATGCGAGCAGCGTGTTGCGGGCTGCACAAGATAACGAGAGCCACAACACACACACGCGCACACGTTATATATATATACAGAAGTATAATAGTATTAAAAAATCAAATCAAAAATCTTATTTTGTGAGAAAAAATCTGATATAGCCTATATATTTCTTTTTTGCTGATCCGAAAAATCCGTGATCCGTGGCTCAAAATCCGTCACGCGATCCAATCCGTGGGTTTTCTGATCCGTGCCAGCCCTAGTGTACAGGCTAGTTAATGTTGGTAGTAAAGATTTTGAATTCTAACAGGCTTACAGCATCATGTTGTGTTTCTGACTTGGATTGAGGTTTTGATTCATGAAAACATTCTAAATCCTTACTACTGTAGCTACTGTACAGTCACCCTAGTGACATCATCTGGCAGCACCCTAGTTGGTGAAAAGTTTAAATGTAAATTTTTCGAGCAAATCTGTGTAGATTTCAGACTTGAAAGCAGTGTCCTGTCTTGTTTGAGGTGAGATGCAAATGAACTAGAGTGACATGATCAAATGTTTCAGGTCCTGTTTAAGGGGCATGTAAGGCAGAATGAAAATGGTCTGTTGAACAGTCACAGTCACAGTAATCCTGACCTGAGAGTCTCCAGTCTACAGTGTGGACTCCTCAGTCCAGCAGAGAGCTGGACATTGTACAGCGCGGTTCATTGTAGTTGTTATATAATTATGAGAACATGAATTAGCGATCTAACTAACCTCTTGTGCTCCCGACTGCCGACAGCCTGATCTGTTTGCTGTCCGAGTGTCCATCACAGATAACACCTCCCGCTTTATCTCCCGCTGCTGTTTGTTGTTGTCGATATGTGGCCTTATTCCAGACGAGCGGCAATTTAACACATTCACTGCCAACAGTTTTTCCAATACTGTAGGTAGCTTCTGCCAAGGGTTTTTTGGAGGATTCTGGCTCATCTTTCAAGAGCCGAGGATTATTTTCTGCTAGGACTTTGTGAACACAAAATATCTCAAAAGAACTAATAGAATGTGTGCTTTCTCTGTCTAAAAGAGTTAGTTTTTATCATGTTCTGTTATGTAGGCATTAGCAGTTGAATACAGCATGGTTTCAGCGTCTGAGAAGGAAAGCTGAGAAAAATGCATTTTTGTGAAATTCGATAGAACAGTCACTTTAACCATTTATTTTTGGCATCAGTGAGACATCGTACATCTAAACAATATAGTTCTGAACAGTAATTTCCTCCATAACAGCACCCCCACCCCCCTCTCCTTCAAACTCCTCCCTCCGTGGGTGTGTCTCTGGTGGCTTTGCAGCGTTTGTCACAGGCGAGTCTCTGCTGCCTGTCTGTGCTGCCTGGCTGCTGGCGGCCGCTCGTCGGGCGAGTCTGGATGGGGCTCGTTCGTTTCTGGGTTTTCGGTTGTGAGCTGGGATGAAGCTGCATGCGATTCTGGGCTTTATGCTGGTGTTTCAAAGTGTGTTGCACCCAGAGTCTATTTTTGGAATCCCCCACCATTGTGCGCCAGCGCGAAAGCGTTTTCGCCAAACCATTTTCATGAGAATGGCTTCCTCACGCTTTTTCCTGCTGTCTCTTTCCTCTAGTCTGGAGAGCACTGTCGCCACTTAGTGGGTCGGTAAAATAGGTTATACACATTCAATAGCTCCCATATTTGTATAGGAGATGTAAAAGGGTTTGATCCACGTCCCACCGTCAAATTTTTCTCGTCGACGGCAGTCAACCGCTGTTTTTTTTTTGACGAGTTAACTCGTCGACGGCAGTGAACGTGTTAATTGAATCGTCCATAATCTTGACATCGGATCATATCTATATGCCAAGCTAGGCTGCTAAGCTAACAACAACATACTGTAACAGACGGGTCAACTCTGACCTGCCCCGGATGGGCTTACAGTGCTTATGTTCTTCTTCTGTGGTTTCTCTAACAGAAGCGCTTCTCACTGCTTCTTCTGAAGCACATCCGGGGCAGGTCAGAGTTGACTCGGCTGTTACAGTATGTTGTTGTTAGCTTAGCAGCCTAGCTTGGCATATAGATACTGCCATAATGAACCGCGATGTGGCAAAAAAAATGTGTTATTTACAGAGCGCATGCATGTGGCCCCGTTTGTGCCCGTTATAGCCTGTTTGAGGATGCTACTCTGAGCTCAAAATCGTCTGTGGACATCCGAATGAAACCAAAGTTATTTGGGTGAGTAAAAGATCATATTCTAAGCTGGAAATAAGGACCGTGGTGTAAAAAACCGAAATTCTCCTTTAATGTCATTATTGGACAAGGACAAGACATGTAGAAATGTTATTTTGTTATATTTAATGTCATTATTGTATTATTTCTACTGAAAGACTGTAGACACTCCTCTCGCAGGAGCCTCTGGACCTAGCCTGCCTGCAGCCCGCTCCCCCCCACCGCCACCTCTACACATACAGGAATCAGAGGTAAACATCCTCTTCAAAAGGCTGAAGACTAGGAAACCGGCTGGTCCAGACGCTGTATCACCCTCTGCCCTGAAGCACTGTGCTGACCAGCTGGCTCCAGTATTCACAGACATTTTCAACTCCTCACTGGAGACCTGCCACGTACCAGCATGCTTCAAAACCTCCACCATAATCCCCCTTCCAAAAAAGCCAAGGCCCTCGGCACTTAAAGACTACAGACCCCTCGCTCTGACCTCTGTGGTCATGAAGTCCTTTGAGCGCCTTGTCCTGTCCTACCTCAAATCCATCGCAGACCCACTTCTGGACCCCTTACAGTTTGCCTACAGATGGTAAATGGTAAATGGCCTGCATTTATATAGCGCTTTTATCCAAAGCGCTTTACAGTCAGTAGATACATTCACCCATTCACACACCGATGGCGGCAGGCTACCACACAGGGTGCTGGCACACCAACGGGAGCAATTTGGGGTTCAGTGTCTTGCCCAGGGACACTTCGACATGCAGACTGGAGGAGCCAGGAATCGAACCACCGACCTATTTTATCCAAAGCGATTAGTGGACGTCCTGCCCTACCTCCTGAGCTACAGCCGCCCCACAGAGCCAACAGGTCTGTAGACGATGCAATAAACATGGCCCTCCACCACATCCTCACACACCTGGACAATGCAGGAACCTATGCCAGGATCCTGTTCGTAAATTTCAGCTTGGCGTTTGACACGATCCTTCCAGGCCCTGCTACAGGAGAAACTCTCCCAGCTGGGCGTGCCCGACCGCATCTGCAGATGGACCACAGACTTCCTGACTGACAGGAAGCAGCACGTGAGGCTGCGTAAGCACATCACTGACTTTCGGTCCATCAGCACCGGCGCTGCCCAGGGCGGTGTCCTCTCTCCCTACTTCTTCGGTCTGTACACCAACAGCTGCACCTCCAGTCACCAGTCCGTCAAGCTCCTGAAGTTCGCAGACGATACCACCCTCATAGGGCTCATCACAGACGGAGATGAGTCGGAATACAGACAGGAAGTTGACCATCTGGTGACTTGGTGCAGTCAAAACAACCTGGTGTTAAATGCTCAAAAAACAATGGAGATGATTGTGGATTACAGGAGGAACAAAGCCCCACCTTCCCCCATCACCTACAGACTAGAGACCTAGAGACTGAGGTCTGCCAAGACCAGAACCACTCGCCACAAGACCAGCTTCTTCCCAACCGCCATCAGCCTCACCAACAAGGCCCGGAAACCCCTTCCGCCAAGGACCTCACCAACAACCCCCCCACAAAACTGGAACTCATATCTAATTTAATGCCTGTTTAACTGGGACTGTAAATTAATGTAAATTCTCTGCCCATTTAATGCCTATTTAACTTAGCCTGTACATTTCATGTACATTCAATGTAAACTCTTATTTAACTCCGACTGTAAATTTATGTAAATCCACTGCCTATTTAATGTCTATTTAACTCAGTCTGTAAATCTCATGTAAATTCAACGTAAATTCATATTTATCATCCACAGAACACTTCACCACTCATGTACCAACACGTTCTCACTCAGAGCACGTAGCATATTGACGCTTTGTCCCGTCCCTTGTGCATCACTTGTTACTAACATGGTACCCTTGAGCGACCCATGAAACGACTTGGGCTTTCCGACTAAACTCAATGCAAACCCATGGAAGTCATCTTTGACGCTTATGGCAACTGCTCCCCATTAGCCTAACTGCTCCCCCATTAGTCAACTGCTCCCCCATTAGGGTCTGGGGGGAGGTTAGGTTTAGGCATGGGGGGTGGGAGAGGTTAGGTTTAGGGTTAGGGTCTGGGGGAGGTTAGTTTAGGCATGGGGGGTGGGAGAAGTTAGGGTTAGGGTCTGGGGGAGGTTAGGTTTAGGCATGGGGGGTGGGAGAGGTTAGGTTTAGGGTTAGGGTCTGGGAGAGGTTAGCTCCTCCAGACCCTAATGGGGGAGCAGTTGACTAATGGGGGAGCAGTTAGGCTAATGGGGGAGCAGTTGCCATAAGCGTCAAAGATGACTTCCATGGGTTTACATTGAGTTTAGTCGGAAAGCCCAAGTCGTTTCATGGGTCGCTCAAGGGTACCATGTTAGTAACAAGCGACGCACAAGGGACGGGACAAAGCGTCAATATGCTACGCGCTCGGAGTGAGAACGGGTTGCATGTACATATTGTATATATTTACTCGATTTGATTGCACTTGCAACTTTGTGATTGTCTTTAGTTATCTTCCTACTTCTTATCTCTGTATATTGATGTGACCGCTACGCTGCCTCTATCTTCCCAAAAGTGCTAATTTTGCGTTTGCGCTCCTTTAACGCCGTGCGCAATGCAAATTGGGGGCGGACACAAGCGCATGCCTGTGATAATTGTACTGGGCATTGGCTGCCCCATGCTAAAACAGGCGTTTCAGCGCTAAAATGTGGGATAGATGGCGTTACCCTATCGTCAGCAGCGCGCAATTACTTAAGAGCTTTGAAAAGGACCTCTTACCCGCAAATACCTCTCTGCGCTCTGCACGGAGATTACGGCTGCACTCCCAGCGCAGAGAGGTATTTGCGGAGTGGAAAGTGGAATTCCTTTTGGATATGTCATTAAGCACAGCCTTGCCATGCCAAGACATCAAATTATGCTGCTAAAATTGGGTATTAGCAGATAATTCAGTGAGGCAATCAACTATAACTCACTGAGAAACTTTTATCACATCGCAAAGAGGGAAATTAATTGAGAACACTTGTGGGACAATGGACATAGGCTATTTACCTTCATAACCCGAAGGGTCATTGGCACCACAGATGATCTGTCAATAAGCTCCCTCTGTCCTCGCACGAGTGAGTACAATCTATTACACATTGAGAGAATTACAGCATATTGCATGCCTCAGCGAGGCAACCTTGCGCAAACAACCATTGCGAGACGGGAATCTGATTGGTTTTGATTGACGTAATGCCCAGCCTGTGAATAATTCTGGTAGTTAAGACCGCCCAAATCCCATTTGCGCAGGCATTTTGGGGCGCAGATGATTTTGGCACGGCTCTAATTTGCGCTTGCGACAGGTGCCCGGAACATTTCCACATGCCTGCCGAGAATTGCATCCCCAACATATTTCGGGGCTGTTTTAACTTAGAAATCAGGGCGGTCACGTCTACCAGACAATTATATCACTTTGAAACAGTTACATTTCTGTATAAATCATTACAAGTAGCTCCTGTGAGGTGGGGATGGTTTTTTTTGCTGCTCGGCGGGGGAGCAAAACTCGGCAGAACACCTGGCGGACGGCACAAGGCGGAATGCTACTGTAACTTCCGTGCGTTAAGGCATGCGAAAACAGTGCGCAAAGCGCTATTTAGGGATAGCGCCTGTGGGAAGATACAGTAGAGGCCTAAGACAAATTCCTCGTATGTAACTTGCATACTGTGGCAATAAAAGTGATTCTGATTCTGATTGATGAGGTCCTGATCTAAAGCAGGTCCCAGTGGGTTTACATGGTGCCGTAAGGTGATTGGATAAATAAATCCATCAAATGGCACATGCTTTTATTAAGCTGCACAATGAGACATAAAAGGGAAAATAAAGTTGATATAAATTAGTAGGGATGTCACAATATATCGTCCCACGATATATCAAAACGTGACAATATGTATCTTTGAGATGAAATCTCATATCGCGAGAAAAAGAAGCTGAACATGGTGGCACTGATCTGCATGTGATCGCATGCTCGCTCTCCTTTTCATTGCTTTGTTTGAACAGACGAGGGACGTTACAGACACGGAGGATGAAAATGGTGAAATTACTCAAATTTGGGTGGAGGATGCCCCCTCAACTTACAAATCGATCGCAAAAAAAATATTGTTAAAATATCGTATTGTATCGTTATCGTGAACCCAATATCGTGTATCGTATCGTATCGTGAACTGAGTGTATCGTGACACCCCTATAAATTAGGAAACACTGGAAAAACAAGTGGGTTTAAATAATAACTCTGAATAATAACCGGGAACAGTCCCGAAAAAGAATTTCAACCATGCTGAACCATCGGAAATTCTAAATGTTATTATTTTACTTTGTTGTTGTCATCTATATAAAGTTATTAGGAAATACATTTTTGTATTTTGTACTTGAATATTTGCTTTACTAAAAAAAACTTGGCTTTAGTTTAATTACGAATTATAAGCTGCTAGTGTTAGGAAATTAAACAGCATAATGTCCTCTATTTTATATTGCTCTGAAAAAAATTATCCTTCCAACAACTGTATTTATTTAAGTTTGGTAACACTTTATAATAACGTTCAGTCGTAAGTCATTTATAAGCCTTTAGTTAATGATGAACTAACCATTTACAAAACATGAATATACATTTGTAGATTATTAATAAATGTTATGTTAACATATACAAATGTGTTGTAAGTCATCTATAAACCTTTAGTAAATTAAGTGTTCCTCACCTGTTGTAAATGATGTGTAAATGATTTACAATTCATTTACAAGGCTTTCTGCATCCCCGGCCAAATCTAAAGTGTAAACCATTCATCACACATAAATGTGTTACATACAAGGGGGTACATACAAGGGGGTAGCTCTGTTTGTCAAATTTGAAGCCAATGCGGAAGTGTCCTCTTTGCCTGCAGGGGGCGACCCATTGGTTTGTGGACTTCTGTTTTGAATCTTAAAGTATGGCTTCAGTAAACACTTGCCTAATGCGTTCATGGTCTCAATCGCTAGTTTCAGACTATGTTGTAGTTGCAGACGTTTTGGGGCGTGATTGACAGGTCGCTTGTCCACTGATCACACAGCTCGCTGATCATGGACCAATAGCAGGCCGTACTCTGTGGGAAACCCCTGGACATGTTGAGATCCAAGATGGCAATGGCCAAAATGCCATACGTGAGGAAAAACAGAAGTCCACAGACCAATGGGTTGCCCCCTGCAGGCCATTCGAAAGAATGCAGGTTTAAGTGCACTTCCACATTGGCTTCAATTTTGACAGCGCTACCCCCTTATTTGTAACACATTTGTGTGTGATGAATGGTTTACACTTTAGATTAGGGGATGCAGAAAGCCTTGTAAATGAATTGTAAATGATTTACACATCATTTATAACAGGTGAGGAACACTTCATTTACTAAAGGTTTATAAATGACTTACAACACATTTGTGATGTGTTAACAGAGCATTTATTAATCATCTACAAATGTATATTTATGTTTTGTAAGTTATTAGTTCATCATTAACTAAAGGCTTATACATGATTTACAACTGAACGTTATTATAAAGTGTTACCAGTTTCAGTGACTGATATAGCTATTTCTGATCATTTCTGAAGTACGTCTGCCTGTAACCACAGGGACAAACAAGAGTGCCAGTGCCAGGCAATTATGTAGCCTAGATTTAAAGAGACATGGGGGCTTGTTTGACAGGAAAGACAAAATGTCTGAGAGGAAAGAAGAGAAAAGAAAACAAAAAAACTTGTTTGACAGGAAAGAAAACAACCACACACAAAATGCACGCACACACACACACACACACACACACACACACACACATGCGCGCGCGCGCACACACCCTATCCCTACTCTGCTTGGCATCACTCATTCTCAGTAGCTTAGATTCTGCATGAGGCCGGGCCTGACCTTAATTAGGAATAACATCACTGTTAGGGGGCTTTCACATCTACCTTGTTAGGTCCGGACTTTCCATTTTGATACAAAACCACCCTCCAATCCAACCTCTCCCAAACAGCCGAATCTTGGTCCGATGAAGAGAGGTTCAAGATTCAAGATTCAAGATTCAAGATTTTTATTGTCACTCCTTAGTACAAGTATCACGTGTGAAATTCTTGTGCTGTGGACTCCGTTTACAACATAGTACAAATATAACAGTACAACTGGTGGTCTCTATCCGGATCAAACTGGACCATGGTTCGGTTCATTTGTAGCGTGAAAATATTTTTTGGATGGTTCGGATTTTCTGACCAATTACAGGAGGTTCCAGCAGGCTATCAGAGGAAAAAGGAGCCACGGTAGTACAAGGAGGAGAGTTTTCAATTGAAATGTGGTCTACTGTGCATTTGGTCAGAAAGAAAAATCAGACGATGCTATAAAGTCAACTGAGGAAGGGGACCATATAAATGATAACACTTTCAAGGTATTTTCAGAGACTACACTCATACTCTCTGAACTTCAACACCCGGGTGTGATTTTTTTTTATTGAGGAGAGTGAGCCTACACTGCACAAGCATGTGGAACATCAAATTGCCTCCTGGTCTCTGCAGCATAGACTATAGGCAACTAAGCAAAAAAACAAATAGAGCCCTGAATAAATAAAAATTGTATTGCAATTGCTAAATTTGCACTGGAAATTATCCAAAATGCCCCGAAACATTTTAATTTTCTCTGTTACTGTGATGTTTCCTATGACTTGTTGTCATAACAATATCAGCCAAAAAGTTGACAGAATCTGATGGCTAATAACTCTGCCAATTTGTTAATTTAACCAATCATTACACAAAATACTGTTTATGTTTGGGTATGTCCATGGACCATGCATACCAAATTCAGTGTAATTTGGAACAAGGACTTTTATTTAAAGCAGGACTAAACCCCAAAACACTTTTTTTTTTAACCAATATATATGGCTTTTGGGGTGGTATGTGAAGGATTCTGGTCAAAATCTCCACATGTGAGACCAATCTGTTAAAATTTTACAAACCCTTATTATTTCAGCAGCATAAGTGCCCTCTATGGGTTCAACCCTGCATTTTTTGTGCCCTCAAATGAATGGCCGATTTGGTAGGCTAGGACTAGTTTTCAAGGCAAACCCGTGGAACGCAGGACAAACCTTAAATAGCAGAAAACCTTTTTTTTGGGGGGGGGGGGGGGGGTCATAAAGTTTATATGCACTTTGATAAGCATCACAGGGATCTCTTTGCTAAAGGTGCGATGGGGTGGGTGGGCATGTTGGCTCTGACAGCTGCCCCCTCCCTCTGGAATGCCATCCCCAGTCACAAAAAAAGCCCTCAAACCTTTTCACTGTTGCTTTTGACCTATAATCTTTTTTTCTCTCATCTATTTTAATATTTTTCTCTCTTTATTAAAGTTTTATCCTGTGTTTGTAAAGTGTCTTTGAGCATGGCCAAAAGCAACAGTGAACAGTGAAGCGCTATAATATAATGTACATTACATTAAGCCCCCGTTCACACCATACGCCGAAGCAACGCTCAACCTAAGCTCAACCTACGCTGAACCCACAAGTTTCATTTAGGCGTCCTTGTTAACAGGCGAGGCCGTTCACACCACCTGCACGGGTGCCACACCGAAGCCACGCTCACGCCTTGCTCAAGCGATCGTTCAGGATTCACGCCTATTCCAAGCGTGACGCGTCCTGAAGCCGAGCATTGACCTGTCAAGCCAGGCATGAAGTCATTGGGAGTTGTGGGTAGGTTTATGGCGCCGAGGAGGCACTGAGGGGAAAAAATTAGGCTTCTTGTGTGAACGCTTAGGCGTCAGTTCAGCTTGTGCCTGCTTCAAGCTTCAGTTCTACTTACGTTTGGCGTCCTGTGTGAACAAGGGCTACGATAATGTAGTGTACATCATTACATTACCAAAGATACAATAATGAGTACTTTTCTGTAATTCTACTCATAATAGTATTTCTTATATTTCCATTCTTATACTTATTGAACAATCATTTCAATAATTACTCTCTGATTAATAATGCCAACAATAATAAGAGCAATACTGCCTTGAAAATATCAATGTGATTGTGAGCATAGAATGAATGATGCAAGTGCCTGTGCCAGAGAGAAGTATTGGGAAAATAGAATAAAAGGAAGGGTAGAAGAGATTTTGAAAGGATTTTTTAGGAATTTTTGTTCATATTCAATGTTATGTGTAAGTTAATTGCAAAAGTGAGCAAAGTTGGACTTACTCTTCAAATCAGTAGGCTTTTTTTGCCACTGGATTTTCCCTACTGTTCTATCACCTGTCTGTTAAGCACACACAGAACAGAACAATTGGATTGTGTAAACACTGGATTAAGGGATGGGTAATACAGGATATTCCAGGAAATCATGTGATACAAAGATTGTTTGTGTATGCATGCTCATATCACGTCAACCTAATACAGGATATTCCAGGAAATCATGTGATACAAAGACACACACACACACACACACACACACACACACACACACACACACACTGCACTGTGCACTCCCACTCCACACTCCCATTTCTTATATATCCATTCTTATACTTATTGAATTGTATTATACTTATTCAAAATAATTTATCGTTTATTACGATCAAACACTTTTGAGGCGTCAATAAAACACATAAACATTGTGGAATTCTGTCTATTAAAAAAAATCCTTAAGAGCAAAAATACACATATCTTTGCCTGTAATTGCCTGAGCTGTTTAACTTACCCACTTTGGGCCCTATCTTTGCAAAAGCAGTAATTTAGCGTTTGCGCTCGTTTAACGCCGTGCGCAATGCAAATTGGGGGCGGGCACAAGCGCATGCCCGTTATAATTGTACTGGGCATAGGCGTGCCACATGCCAAAGCAGGCGTTTCAGCGCTAAAATGTGGGGATAGATGGCATTATCCTATCGTCAGCAGCGCGCAATTACTTTGCGCTAAGAGCTTGGAAAAGCACCTTTTAGGCGCTAAAACACTCGTTGCGCTTGAGCGCACCATAATCTCTGCGCAGCGCAGAAACGTCATTACACACGGACGTGTCACGCCAGGACATCAAATTCTGCTGCTAAAATTGGGTAACCAGCAGAGTTGGGGTCCGGTATTTAAAAAAGTAATGTATTACACATTGCACATTACTTTCAAAAAATGTAATGCCTTACTTTACTTGATTACTCCCTGGAGAAAGTAATTTGTTACACTACTCGTTACATTACTTTGCGTTACTCTGTAACATTGCCTGAGATGCATTGTCATGTAATTTGCCAGTTAACAATACAACATTAAACCTTACATATGCCCATATATTAGCACAAATCTCTATCGTAATAAGGTAGGTTGCAAAACTTTTCCTGTCTGCTGGTGGCTGTCCATTCCCTGCCATCTGTATTTTGCTCAATATGTTTCTAAAAAATGGCAAAAATGGCCATCTCTAATCGGGCACAGGATCTGCTATTAAACTGATATACTTATCTTGCTAGTACCAAGTAACGAGTTAAGTGTTTGATTAGTAACTGTAATGTGATTACTGCACTTAGGGACAGTAGTGCCTTACACTACTCGTTACGGACAAAAGTAATGTGATTACAAGTAATGTGATTACAGTAATGCGTTACTTTGTAATGCGTTACCCCTAACACTGGTAACCAACAGATTATTTGGTGAGGCAATCAACTATAATTCACTGAGAAACTTTTATCACATCGCAAGGAGGGTTTATGGTAAATTAATTGAGATTGAAAACTTGTACATTGTAGCCTACTTGCAATAGGATATTCACCTTCACCTGCTATCAACCCGGACCACAGCCGATCTGTCACAAGCTCTCTGACTGGCCGGAGTTTCTCTGTCCAGTTAGGCAAAATGTTTTCTTCTGTGGCCCCTCTTACCTGTGGGGTGCCCCAAGGGTCGATTGTGGGCCCGCCCTCTTCTTAGTATACATGTTGCCCCTAGGTGAAATCCTGGCAAAGTATGGCCTTCCACTGTTTTGCACACGATGTACAGATGTACCCTAAAGGCCAACAAAGGTAAGACTGCACTACATCCACTCCTTGACTAATTAGCTGAGATCAAAACCTGGATGAGCGCCAACTTTCTCAACCTAAATGAGGATAAAACTGAGATTATTTTATTTGGCAACATTTCCCCGTCCCCTGTTGCCGATGCCCTAGGCCCTCTCAGCCCAAACATCCGCTCCTCCGTCAGGAACCTTGGCGTGACCTTCGATAGTGCTTTTAAATTTGACAGATAAGCTCTGTGGTAAAAAAACAGCTTTTTTCAACTGAGACTTTTAGCTAAGACAAAACCTTATTTCTCTCGAATGGACCTGGAGAGGGTGATCCATGCCTTCATCACCAATCGACTAGATTACTGCAACGCACTTTATGTTGGCCTTGACCAGTCGCTGCTCCGTCGTCTCCAGATGGTCCAAAATGCAGCTGCCCGTCTTCTCACTAGCACCAAAAAGCGAGACCATATCACGCCTGTCCTGTCCTCGCTCCACTTGTCCGTCAACATATTGATTTTATACTGCTGCTGATTGTTTTTAAAGCACTAAACGGGCTTGCCCCTTCTTATCTCGCCGAGCTCCTGGTCCACCACGCCCACATCCAGAGCCCTAAGGTCCGCTGACCAACTGCTGCTGGAGGTGCCCAGGACAAAATTAAAGTCCAGAGGAGACAGAGCCTTCACAGCCGCTGCCCCTAGGCTCTGGAACAGCCTCCCCCTCGCGATCAGATCAGGCCAGAGTCTAGCTTCTTTTAAGTCCCTGCTAAAGACCCACCTCGTCTCCCTGGCTTTTAACTCGGGTTGAGCTGTCTTTTTCTGCGCTTTTCGTTTATTCATTTTATTATTTTTATTCATTTTATTCTTTTTATTGTCTCTCAACTTTTATCCATCTTTATTACTTGTTTTATTGCACTTTGTACTGCACCTTGCTTCTGATTAATGCATTTGTACCTGCTTTATGTTTGTGTTTTTACCTGTAAAGCACTTTGATCGACCTGTGTCGTTGTAAATGTGCTCTATAAATAAAGTTGACTTGACTTGACCTGACTCTCCATCTCTCTCTGTCCTCCGCAGGAGTCGGCAGTTCAATGTTTCACCGAATTTTAATTGAGTCCACTGTAAATCCTCCAATCTTTTCTTTGGTCTCCGCCCTTTACCTGCTGCAAACACGTTTCTATTGTCCCACCCCAGTCAACAAAATAACCCGAATTGCATCAAAACACAGATGTTTTTAACATGTATATGATGTGATGGTGTCGTTATGAGATCGGGATAATATATACAGTCAATAGGCCTACACCTATCCAAATTATGCATGGGGAGAATTACAGCATGCCTCACGCAAACTGCATTACAGGGACAGCAAGACGGAAATCTGGTTTGCTGCAACGCCCAGGCATTGCCAGGCCACACCTGTGAATATCCCGTTTGCGCCGTGCATAAATGATTTGGCATCTGCGTAATCTGCGTTTGCACCCGTTGTTGTGACGAGTTATGCTTCCCCGCGAGTAATGCATCGCCACCATATTTTTGGTCTGTTTAACTTAAAAACAGGGAGGTCACGTCTGCCCAAACAATTATATCATTTTTTAACAGTTATGTTTCTGTATAAATCATTACAATATGCTCCCGTGAGGTGGGGATGCGTTTAGCTGCTGCCAGGCAGGGGTGCAAAACTTGGCATAACACCTAAGTAGTCATTTAAATACTGAAACCCACATCTGTTTATGGAATCTGTTTATGACATTAAGCAGGAAGTTTGAAATGCATAGCTAGTGCGAGGTGGAGTGGAGCCTTTTGTGTCGTGAAACACAGCAGCGCCTCGGTCCCATCCATCATCGTAAGGGATTGTCGTGCGCATTGACATTTTCTATGCTGTGAAGGCAGCAAAGTGGGCCGCTGGCTGCCATATGATTCATTTGCTGTTTGTTGTTTTTCTTTGTGATCCAGCGGAGGAGTGGAGGGACCAGAGCCCTGTTTGAATGTCAGCAGCTGAGATAGAAAGAGACCGCTGTGCCCACCGAGCTATGTACATATGCACTCGTGATTATGATGGATTGTCCCCTGTGAGTAGTGCACTGTTATGAATGTTAAGAGTAGCCCTATACCTTTTGATCCCATGTTCACCCAATTCTAGCCTGCCACAAAGAATACTGAAACATTGAAGTATTTCAAAGTATTTCAGCTCTCACCCATAGGGAGGAGATGGATGAGGAGACAGATGTTGAAGTATTTCAGTCTCTCACCCATATGGAGGAGATGGATGAGAGGACAGATGTTGAAGTATTTTAGTCTCTCACCCATATGGAGTTGATGGATGAGAAGGTTGTTGGATGTTTCAGAGTCGTTCCTGCAGATTTATCACACACTTTGTCAATCCTTTCATTACTTGACCATCCAGAGTCAACTTCAAAATTCAAATGCACTGTTTATTTGAGACTCTCGTGTGTGTGTGTGTGTGTGTGTGTGTGTGTGTGTGTGTGTGTGTGTGTGTGTGTGTGTGTGTGTGTGTGTGTGTGTGTGTGTGTGTGTGTGTGTGTCTCTGTCTGTCTCTGTCTGTCTGTCTGTCTGTCTGTCTGCCTGCCTGCCTGCCTGCCTGCCTGTCTGTCTGTCTGTCTCTCTGTCTGTCTGTCTGTCTGTCTGTCTGTCTGTCTGTCTGTCTGTCTGTCTGTCTGTCTGTCTGTCTGTCTGTCTGTTAGTAGGATAAAAAAAAAAGCACTGGGCCAATTTTCATGAAACTTTGTGTTATGGTGTAGCATGGACCAGGGAAGAACCCAGGAGATTTGGGAGCAGATCCGATCAGACTCATGAAATGTATCATAGCAGACTATAGACTATTGGCCTTGGCGGAGTTCTGCGCTCTCTCCAAGTGCCTCCTAGTTGTCAGTATGTCCTCGTTTATCCCACATCGGGTATAGCGTGAACTCAAAGCACTTTCATACATATTGGCATTTATTATATTACGACGAGTGGGGCCATCCCCCCAGGGTGTACACATTATTCCTTTCACATCCGATGATGAGAAAGCAGTTCCTCCTCTCTCTGGCTTGGGGAACACGTCCTACCCCTGCGAGAAGCCGGGGAGAGAGAAGGCAGCGGCGCCGGCTGCTATTGATCGCTCTTGTCAACACTCAGCAACTCAAAGGCCTCTGACGAGGCTTTAGTGCAGGCCTGCTGCTGGCTGAGCCTCACCAACCGCCTGGACCCTCTGGAGCAACATGGACAAGGCCTCAGTCCTGCTAGAATTCTGCCTGAAATGACTCCATGTATAACTATAATCGATATGAGATGCAGTTCTCATCTCTGCCCAAAAGCTACCTGGAAGACCTTGCCTCTTATAGAGATGTTGCAAATGTCGTATCAACCACGTCTGGTGCCATCATCAGGCTAAATGTACCAACCAGGCTTGAGAAAGAGAGAAACCATAATTCATTGTGGTATGGGTGAAGGTAATTTTAGCAATGTTCTAAGCAAAAGTGGATAGTCTGATAAGGTACATTTGTTTCCAAACGGCTACTATCTATGACAGTGTAAACGGTCTTGTTTAGCCCTACCTCTACTCCAAAACACATGTAGCTTTGAGAAGAGTCAGCTGACTTCATTTAGTAAAGCAACCATTGTGCTAATGTGTGACTACTAGCCACCGCTAATGCTATGGGTACGGTGGCTCAGTGGTAGAGCTGTCGCCTCACAGTCAGAAGTTCCTGAGTTCGTTTCTCGCCTGGGACACTGTGGGCGCTGTGGTTGTGTTCCCCCCCATATCTTCAGTGCCTACTGCCCAGGTGGGGTATCTCGTCGTAAGGGCCTTTCTCTCTGTGTGGAGTTTGCATGTTCTCCCCGTGCTCCCCCAGGGGGTTCCTCCGTATATAACCCCCCCACTAAAAACATGCAGAAGATCAGATCGTCATCGTCATCCGACCAGTGACGACAACATCCGAAGTTGGTCCCCGGGCGCTGTACGAGAAAGCGACCACTGCTCCTGGCCTGCCCCCCGGAGGAAAGGACATGCCTGGATGGGTTAAATGCAGAGGACACTTTTCACCGGCCACCGTCAGCATGAGTGTGTTGTGGCCGCATGCATGTGTTGTGGTGTTCGTGTGACAATAAAAGACGGGGCTTGTCCCGTTACGAGAGAGTACTTCATATACGGTATTTGCTAGTGCTTTGACATTATTTGTATTGTCCCCCACCAAAGGCGGGACTATGGAACGGCCTCCCTCTGTCCGTTTGTTAGTTTGCCACACTGTAATTTTCCCTTTGTGCCACGAGGGGGCGGTAGTGACAATGACAATGAATGGGACTGACCCAACTAGGGTCTGTATCCCACTTTAAACCTATGGCGATGGTTTTGCAGTTATCCTCTTCTTTGCTTGTGTAGCCTCAAAAGGAGCTAATCCACAGCTTCAGTTCATATGTGGACAATTCATCACTTTTCTTTGAACGTGATGGTCTCTAATTTAAATCAAGTGTATTGCAAGTAAGGACAGTGTGCAGGAATCCTTTCTTCTATGGCTCTTAAACTTTGAAACAAGCACCTTGTGAATGTGTCCATTCAGTGCGATGCATTGAAGCATAGCGTGACACAGTTATCAGTATTCCATTTCTCTAATGTTACTTTAAATACCACGAGGTAATAACATTACCTCCCATTAAAGTCTGCAGGGCAGCAGGAGACGTCTATTAGGTTAAGTGGTGGTGCCACGCTGACGCGACCAGACCAGTGTTTCCCACAGGTTGACAGTTTACTACTGGCCGTGGTTGTTGAGGGTTAATTACTTGTCCTCACAGTGAGAGAGCGCTGCTGTGTCAGAGGAATACTTAGGCTACTGGGGATCAGGGGCAGTATGCAATTAAGTCTCTGACTGCATGACTCATGTTACCTTTATAAGTGTTGAACATTGTTATAAATCTCTATTTGTTTTTTTATTATTATGTTGGCTCAAGGCTATAAGTCCAAATCACATCGACATGGGTTCAGATCCAGCCCATGCCCTTTGCTGCATGTCATCACCTGCCTTCCTTGTCTCTCTCTACTGTGACTATGGTGGATGTGGTGTCACCAAGGGGCAAGCTCCGCTCCGGTTCTGAAAAATGAAGCCAATGCGGAAGTAAATTAAATCATTTTTTTCTAATGGCCAGCAGAGGGCTGGACTGCACTGGCTGCAAAAACCGTTTGGTTTGAACAAGTAAAACTATTTTTATAAGCATTTTACGAAATGTCTATGGGAGAATAAATGGTGGATGAAAATCTCTGATACAGTGCTGAAGCAGGAAGTGACGTTGACTTTGGCTCTCTATCCAGTCTATGGACACTCCCCCCCCCCCCCCCCTCCCCATTTGTGAGCATAACAGTATGGCATGACTTTGACAAAGTATTAGTGGGTGAATAAAACCCCAAGTTTCCAGCTGTCCACAACAGCATGAACTAGCATGAACTGCACAAAGGTGCAGAGTTTCCCTTTAGCCAGTAGGCTATCTCATTTATTTATTTAATATTACTAATTTGATATTTAACAGTGCTATTTATATGTCAAAGAAATAGCAGCCCAGGCTAGAAACAATTTGCTTTCAAAATATCAGCTTGTAGTTATACATGCTTTCCAGTATCATGGCTAAAGCTAACCCATAGAAAAGGCTTGAATCACTGATATGTTTATAGTGACTATACTGTAGTTATTGATATATTACTTAGGGATGCAAAGAAACAATACATCTTTGCCAACCTAGAGATCTGTGGGTCACACATTTCAGATCTGCTGCTTAGTTTTCCCTTAACTTAGCGAATGAGACGCCATGAATTCATGAATCAGAAACCAACCTTCAAACTTGTGATCCTATGAAAAGATACAAGACACAAATCTTGTCATAAGAAAACATGATTCTTAGCGCAAAATGAATGCAGTGCACTTCTGTAATCTCCTATCCTAGTTACGGATAAATTGTTACACAAATCTGACTCACAAATATCCCTGCATACATGAATGAACAAACCCCTCTGAATATTATGGAAACTGACTTACAAACACACATGGCCGTAACTAGCTATGTGGATGGGGAGGTCCGGACCTCCCCTAATATTTCAGAGAAAAAAATAAAACAATCTGCATGGAAAAGCATGAAAAACACGGGATCGCTTTTATTTTTAAACGAAAGGCAGGTCAGGCAGGAAGTCATCTGACGCCGCGTCCGCGGTAACTTGATTCAGAGAGAGCAGCAGCATGGTGGTGAGTGATGACTGTCTGTCTGCCTGGCGAGATAATTGAAGGTGAGCGAGCTGCGAGACAGTGAGCGAGTGAACGACAGACAGTGAGTGACACTGACAGATTTTTTAGCAACAACCAAGAAAGTAAGTGTCTAGTCTGTCTCTTAAGTAATGTTACCTGTGTGACACGTTGGGATGCTACTGGCTAATCATGCATGATGCCAATTGCCAAGCTCCCGAAGTCAGGTATGCAGGTGGCTATATGCATGGTTTCAGTTTCATGACCCAATAAGTAACAAAAAGAGGTGGTGTAAAGTTAAAAACAACATAATATATTTTATTTTATTTTTCAATCGTTCCTATCAGGAATAAATAAATGTCCCTCTGTATGTTTTTTTATTATCGATGATGACTTTGTGTGTTGTGTACGGCTTGGGTTGTGTACCTGTGTTTGTAGGTGTCATTTTGATATGAATTTGGCTAAAACAGTTTGTGTTTGTTAGTTACAATTATGTTGACAGGAGAGCTGAGCAGGTGGTGACATGAAAGAGAATATACTGAATAATGACATCACAACAGTATAATCCTAATGTTGATTTAAAATGATATATTACTCAAATTTTTCCGCCTCCCCTTGCTGGACCTCCCCTATTTCGGAACCCTGGTTACGGCCCTGCAAACACATTAGGCTACACACAGCTAAGGTGTACGTGGCCATGTGTCCTTGCAAATAAATTACAGCTATCCTGTTGAGGCTGCTCATAATTAGGATAAGAGGATTGTTGGTCTGATTATCATAGTAGATTATCGTAGAGTAGGGATGATGTATTTTTGTATTTTTTGATTTTATTTTCCTTAGTAGAAGGGCTTTCAGGCCTTTTTGATGAGGCTGATAGCAGTTGGGAAGAAGCTGTACTTGTGGCGAGAGGGTTTTGGTCTTGACAAACCTCATGTCTCTTGTCGAGGGGGAGCCTGAGAAAGAGTTTGTGTCCGGGGCGGGAGGGGTCGGCCATGATTTTTACGAGACCGCTTCAGTGTCCTGGTGGCGTGCAGGTCCTGAAGGGATGGCAGGTTGCATCCGATCTTAGTTGCATGATATTCACTAAATGCACTGCCCATAAACATACAATGAATAGGTGGTGAGTTTAGAAATTGTGTTTGGGTCCCCCAACGTCAATAGATGCCTGTGACTTTGGCCCCCATAATCACTTAAAACTGTGGCCTACCGGCCTGAGGCAGGTGAGTGTGTCGTCAGGGTCTGCACGGGACTCCTTTGGGGGCCCTGGTGGTCTGGGGCCTCCAGGGTATGTTCCCTTCATACCCGGTTGGTAATACTCCCTGATGTGAATCGTCTCACAAATGCTGCTTCATTCAGCTCATGCCGTTTTGGTTTGTTCTGCAGCCTTTTTGTTCAGCTCTTGACTGAAGCAACTCCAAAGAGATCAACTTTTGACTGTGCTATTTTTAATTCCAAGCATTGCTTTTTATCTGCTACAGTATTTGTGGCAGTAAACATATGTTGATACTCCAAATAATCTTGTCTGTGGGCTACTTAAGCACCCGCCCTCATCACCTCTCGTAAAAAAAAAAGGAACTTTGAGCAAGATTATCGGCCGGTGGTCAATTTGTTACAGTTTCACTGCAAATTTAGTGAGCAGTCACCCTTTTCATGCCCGCTGCTGTACAAGGCTATATTACCTATTCAGCAGTCCCAGCCCTGCTCAATGGCTTGTTTTATACTGCCATCAGTCAAGGTTATGCAGAACCTGATTTGTACCGTCGTTACGCAGGTTATGTTCGTCTTTGACATTTCCAGTACTCTCAAATGGAATAGTGGCCTCATCACTTTTGCAAGGCTTTATGAAAATTGCCCCTCCAGTGGACAGAAACTGAAACCGAGACATTAGCATAGCTTCAAGTTCAAGTGTGCTGGCGAAAGTGGGGTAAAACATGCTCATTAACGAGACTGTTCTCTTAGGGTGCTTTCACATTGGGGGAGCAGGGCCCGCGTTTCTGAGAACACTTGACCCCACTCTGACCCCAAAGTCCGGTTCCTTTGATCAGTGTGAACGTTGCGTATTCTTGTCCGCGGCCCGCACAGAACCGGTCCCGAGTCCACTTGAAAAGGTAGTCTCTCTGGAACGGTTCGAGCGGGACGGAACACATCAAGTGTGAACACAGCTGTAGCTTACACACAAAGTGGACTGCTATTCCTTTACAGTGTGACTACCTGTTATGCTTGGACTTTTATGACAAATTTATTTATTGTTTTCTATACTGTGACTTACTTATGATATAGTCTAAAAGCAAGTTTTGTTGCCTTTAGCATTAGCTTTGCTTTCATATAGCCTACTGTTAACTTTGCATTTTACCTGTCTAATTGGTCAAGAGAAGCTATTGCTAGTTCACCATGAAATAGTGCACCGTTACATTAGCCGATATCAGACTGAATTGTCACTTCGTAAACAGTTGACTGGTGGTATTTTGTTATCAGAAAAGAATCACATGGTTGAAGTTGGACGGTGTTTTCACTTTTAAGCCAACATCAGTTTATTTTTTTATCCTTGAATGTTGAGTTTCAAAGACTTTTAAATTATTACAGAAACAGTTTGAAGTAAGTATGACCAAGAGAGGAATCTATGACTCTGGTCTGCCTTGGGCAGTGAGATCTGATGTCGATATCAGATCAAGAGGAGAATCAGAAAGGACAGGGGGAAGAAAATCAAAAATGCTCATGTAAAAGTGGGAGTATTTGGTGTGTGTGTGTGTGTGTGTGTGTGTCTGTGTGTGTGTGTGTGTGTGTGTGTGTGTGTGTGTGTGTGTGTGTGTGTGTGTGTGTGTGTGTGTGTGTGTGTGTGTGTGTGTGTGTGTGTGTGTGTGTGTGCGTGCGTGCGTGCGTGCGTGCGTGTGTTGATTGTTTTAATGCAACGCCTCTGGCTTTTCTTTTTATATGGATTGTATATGTTTTTGATGTGTCTCTTGATGTCAAGCACTTTGAGCTGCATGCATGCTGTGTATGAAAGGTGCTATAGGCCACAAATAAAGGCAAAGGTTATTATCTCTAACCTATTAAACATACATTAAAAGTGCTTAAGCCAAGGGGATAACTGTGCACTGTGTTTGAACTAGAGATTTCCCCACACACATCCCACAGGGTTTGCTTCAGTTAGTGGTGCTGTTGACTAGCTTGGAGCCAAATTGTGTGTTCTCTCTGTATTTGTGACAGCTGTTGGAGGTGAGCCTGTGTGTGTGTGTGTGTGTGTGTGTGTGTGTGTGTGTGTGTGTGTGTGTGTGTGTGTGTGTGTGTGTGTGTATTTGTGTGTTGTGTACGTGTGTGTGTGTGTGTGTGTGTGTGTGTGTGTGTGTGTGTGTGTGTGTGTGTGTATGTATGTATGTGTGTGTATTTGTGTGCGTGTGTGTGTGCGTGTGTGTGTGTGTGTGTGTGTGTGCGTGTGTGTGTGTGTGTGTGTGTGTGTGTGTGTGTGTGTGCGTGCGTGCGTGTGTGTGTGCGTGTGTGTCTGTGTATGCATGCTGGGGTGGAAGACTGGAGGGGAGGCTGCTCTCCCTTTTGGTCTGAGATTGCAGCTCTCATCCCGGGCCGGCGTGCCAGCCTGAACGGGAGGCAGCAGCAAGCACTCACTGCGAGGTGTACAACCTGACAGGCCTGCCTTCACAGATAAGGCACAGCAGCAGCCGCTTCGGTCAACAACGGAGCCGCGCACAATATATCCAAACTGTATAGGGTTGCAACACAGAGGTGTTCACTACACTGAGATTTGACTGAGTTTTGTCTCAGGATCAGACCTGATGGCCACATCAGATTCTAGATGATCTGTGAGAGCCTTGCTGATGGCTGAAAGGGGGAATGATCATCACTGTAGTCTTTTTCAGTGTGGGTTCAACAGTGGTGTAGTCTAGTTTATTGTAGTGCGTATACTGTAGGTTTAAACTTGGAGTGAGATTTGTTTCTAAATTGATCATTGGGGGAAGAGGAGGGGGGGGGGGTTGGGGTTAACGAGGGGGTTCCAGGGGTCCCCCTAGCTAGTTGATAAATTGTTATTATATATTCATTCCCTTACAGAAAAAAACACATGAGGTTCACATGTGTCCACATGTTTCACCACGTGTTCCACATGTGAAAACATGTGTTCCACATGTGAAACCCATGGGAAGCGTGTGGTTTTGGAACATTTTCACATGTGGAAGACATGTTATCACATGTTATAACATGTGATACACATGTACATGTTCTATAGCAACACATGTGGAAAAACAACATTTACATGGGTTTCACATGTAATCACATAGGTTTCACATGTAGCCACATGGGAATTTACATGGGTTTCGCACATGTCACATGTGAAAACGTTCCAAAGCCACACGCCTCCCATGGGCAAAGCACATGTTTCACGTTTTCACATCTGAAATTTTCACATTTCACATTTTCACATGTGATTTTGCACATGTAAAGTTGTGTGAAGTTCACGATAACCCTTACAGAAAGTAAGGTTTATCATTTAATTTACAAGAAGTTAACACAGTTAGAGAATGTAGACTGAATGACAGTTTTGATCAGTTTTGACTTCTACCTATACAATACAGATAGTCATGGAGTTCTGAAGGGAGGAGATGCCTTCCCCTGCAGTTATCTATCTACCTGGTCTTTGTCAAAACAAAAATCACTCAAGTGAAAGTTTGGTCACAAAACGATATTGTTACATATCCTTGCACATTTTTAAGTGGGTATACTCAAATCCTGGAGCTTTCCTAGTGGGTGTATAGCCCCTTTATAGGCACTCTTCCGGGTATGACGTCATCGTGACGTGATCGTCTACCCTGCAAGAGTCCCTTATCCGTACATAGAATTCCCTGCGACTCTCGCTCTCAAGCTGTCTAAATCAGTGATACGCACGTATTTACAAGTGTCACAGAATTTCAATGCCACATATATATATATATATATATATACAGTACTATAGAGGAGAAGGGTTCATTGCTTCTCGACGGAGGGGTTTGAAAGCTCGATGCTGCTCATAAATGCCTCGTTTTATCATAATTCTGTGCTGGTGACTTTTTTTTTTTACCGAGCTTTCGACCAGGGTGGCGCTGTTGAGCGCTGTGATGGCTGGGAGCTCTAACCCGGAAAAAATGACATCACCAGCACAGAATTCTGATAAAAAGGACAGAGGAGGACTTCAGGACCTCAGTCCATTTGGACGAAGTGGACGGAGCTCGGGGGTTTACTGGCTGCCCTCTGTCGACTCTTTATTTGTTTAATGTGTGTTTTTGTTTCTGTTGAAATGTCATTCCTCTTCAACCCTGGCCTTGCTCCAGCTCTCTCCTCGCTCCGACGTGTGGGATAGTTTGAAGGTCACTGAGTGCTTTAATAATTCATCAGTGAACTACAGGTGCTGGCTGTGTTTGTCCTTATGGTCGCAGTAAAGAGTCGCTGCTAAATGGACAGTGTTAATGTGTGTTTGGTGTCTGACTAACCTGCAGTTTGCCTGTACAGCTCGAAAGCTGGCATTTCTCTTTTCCACCTGAACGAGCTATAGGCCGACAGGCTCCCTGACAACGTTCTAATTTGTCGGCCATTTGTCAGACAGCTGTTGCCTTAACGTATTGAGAGGAAATTGGTTCTTTGTTACAGAAGCCAGCAGGATTGTAATAAACACAATTTGCTGTGGAAAATTACCCTCTCTTAACACTTGAAAACAGGTAGTTTAATCTCTTTGAAAAGCCCTGAAATTGCAATTTCTGCTGCTGTCACTCCGCTGCACACCGGCAGAAATGTATTATACAATTTTTTACGTTTCCAGCTTGTCAAACATAGGTTGGTAAACTTTTTCAGGTCACTGGAGCTCCTCGATGTGGTCCTGCAGCGCTGACGTTGACAGCATTATTTATTTATTTATTTATTTATTTATTTATTTATTTATTTATTTATTTATTTATTTATTTATTTATTTATTTATACAACCTTTTAGCGTCATGCCCGTCTCAAAGGACTTCACTTGTAATTTGTGTGTGTGTGTTTGTATACGAGGGATCAGCCGAGCAGCATTTTGGTAAACAAACCGCGTCACTGGGTGGCAACGGCAATGGAACCCTATGGAGCCCAAGTGGCGCGAGGCGTGAGTGTCTGCTCTAGCCGGCTTGACTCTGTTCACATTTTAAAAACTGCGACAGTTCACACAACTTTTACACAACATGCATATTTATACATCAAACTCTTGAGCTAATTCTGCTCTCACTCAGAATATCAAAATATAAGCAATGTGATGTATAGTTTTTGAGATATTAACGTTTGTTTGGCACAACTCATACTATTAACTGCCGCGGGGTTCCGCATTTCTGGGTGGCAAGTGACGTCACGCTGATTCTTCCTATAATAGTACCTTCTGTCTAATATTCCTTCTCTGTTTTTGTGTCTCTAACATGTTTCTTAAGTGCTCCATAAATAACCTCGACTTGATCATGATATCATATTTCATATTCCGCACCCGTGATTATTGGTCCTTCCTGAACTCATTTTAATTCTATGCCACCACAGGGGACATAGCATTATGCGTTATCACAATTTATAGGCGTTAAAATACCAAATCATTTGGAGCTCTCATTAGACTCGTGGAAATGACTTGTATTGATCCGTGCAGCAGCGGGCGGTTCTGTCTCTCTGAGGCCTGCGGCTGGAAAATGTCAGTATCTCAAGAGGCCCGCCGGCGCCGGCTTGACATTTTCCATCAATAACATAATAACATAGTCGTACTCACATTACCTGCAACACTGCCTCACATACTGTATATATTACAATAAACATGTGTTGTCTTTGCCAGACACCTGTTGTGTTATGATTATCTGCTGATATTACAGTGAATGGAAATAAAGTGAAGGGAATTATTGCATGGATGGACAAATCCCAGACAGCTGACCTGCCCCAGTCAGTTTAGCAATACTTATGTCGGCTGTCTGTTTAAACTGGTAATCTGTGAGATTTTTCTTCTTCTTCTACTTTAGTCTCCATCTTTGTTGCTCAGCTAGCTTCATTGCTGTGGTGTTTCTGCACTGCACCTCCTACAGATCACGTGTCAATGAAACTGTGAGCGCTACTGTGCATTTCCCTTAGATGTTCTGTTGCTGAATTTTGAATTGATGCTTCTCTACTAGAGGGGGCGCTCTTTTCACTGTCTGTTTATTCCAAACAAGCAAACGAAACGAAACATAAAATGCATCACTTCCTGTCTGGCAGAGGATTTCTCCTGGGAATTGAGCTACTAGACACTCGCTGTTTAGAAGAACAAATGTCAAAAATTTCATGAACTGGCTCTACGTCGAATCAATATTATGTTATATCAATCCTATAATAAGACTGTAGTGTGTAGAAACTGTGTTCAGCCATTTTAACATGCGATCGCGCTGAATCTTTCAGCACGTGTAAAGAGCATCCCTGCGGGTGACCTAACAGAGCCAGATTTGTTTAACCCATTGATACCTGATCCCTCATTTGTGTGTGTATCCCTTTAAGACCGCAAACTGCGTCACGCGGTTTGCGGTCTTAAAGGGATACACACACAAATGAGGGATATACACGCAAATGCTGCATCAGGTATCAATGGGTTAATTAGGTAATATTATTAGGGCTGACTAAATGGGCAAAAATGGCTACTTAGTGGGCAAAATGAGTCAACACAAGTTCAGCACCATGGAGAGCCCCGGAGTGGAGAGGAGCACACACCTGAGCGGAGTTTGAATCAGCCAGTGAAGTGGACTATGAAAACCCTCCGGGGAGAGGGAGGAAGTCTGAGCGAGGCCTGTGCAGATGAATGGCTGAACTTGCGATGCTGCACAATAGCTGCGCAGCACGATACACCGCACGGCGGGTGTTCCGCTGTAGTCAGATAGAGAGACAGAGAGCAGCAAAACTGATATTTATTGATGTGAAAATGCCACAGATTAATATTTGAAGAGTACGTACACTCTTGCTGGGAGGGTTATGTTGTTTTTGTCATCATTACTGCAGAGGTTCTGTACTGCGGTTCTGCCCCCGGGGGCGGTGGGGTTGAAACCTAACTGCTCCCTGCATGGATAATTATCCCCTGTGCTTGTTATGCTGCAGGCGTCAAGCAGAGATGGAACAGCGAGTCCAGATTTTGGTCCCGAACGGAAACATGATGCCTCACATGTTTTGGGAATGTCATGTCAACATTAACAGGTGGAGCTGAGCCCACTTCATTTTATATGTTCACTAACACAGACCACATGTTTAAACAAAAAGATAATTTATTGTAAGTGAGTGTTTGGATGCGTGAACGTGAGGTCAAGGTGCGGCAGCATCTCTTCGGGAGGATGGTACGGCAGTGACGGGAACCCGGGGGTTGAGACTGAGAGTGGGGGTATCGTCTTTGGGTGAAGCTCGGTTCTTGAGCGCAGCTCAGCTTCACGGATGGAGTCCCGGCTCCATCAGCCCCCCGTGGTTCCTGTAAGGAGAAGATAGGGATGCAGGATTAAACAGCCCTAACTAACATGTCTTTAGCGGTTTGTGGGAGGAAACCGGAGTACACGGAGGAAACCCACGCAGGCACGGGGAGAACATGCAAACTCCGCGCGTGCTGCCCGTAATTAGCATGTATTTTGCTGTTTGTGGGAGGAAACCGGAGTACCCGGGGAAAACCCACGCAGGCACAGGGAGAACGTGCAGACTCCACGTGTGCTAACGGAGGAATAAACTTAGGGTTGGGGGGGAGGGTCGTGACAACTGAGACAAACGGGGGAGAGATGGAATAGATTGTGTTTATATGTGCTACGAGTGATTGAGTTGACAGATCACAGGTGTGCATCGGTGAAATGATTGGTCGGAGCGCAGGTGAAATAGCTTAGTGCGGCACGGATAATTACATGGTGTGGTCTTGTCTTCCTGAACTCCAGTTACCACACTAACTCCATTTAAAGGGATACGCCAACTTTTCAGGATTTTTGCTCATTTGCCATATATCCCCCATACAGAACCAAGATACACAATGTGTTTACCGTCACTCTCCGCACAGTACACAGTGAGCTACAGTTGTCACGTTAGTTAGTATCGCCATAGAATGGAGGCAAACGCTACAGTCGTTCAAAATCACCAAAAACACAAATCTAACAGCGCCAAAAAGCTCTTTGTGCTTTGGGTACTCGCCACCAAATCAGAAAAAAAATATCAAATAAACAAAACTGGGACTTATCATTTACTCCGAATGTTTAATACTTCCACAAGAGCTCATTAAAGACTTGACATATATGCACTATTTATGAGCCGTAATATTGAGCCCCACTACTGCTTCCTCACCTGACACATGCACGTGCACACCTGCCAACCCCCGACCAATCAATGCTCCCCCTCATCACAACCCGACCAATCAATGCTCCCCCTCATCACAACCCGACCAATCAATGCTCCCCCTCATCACAAATTTCACTGTAACCCCTTCCGATAAGTGCCCTATTCATTTCCACATAGGACAAAATGGCCGCACTATATCTGCAGGGGTTTGATAGGCTTATTGATCATCAATACCAATGACTACAATGACTTGTCCAGAATGATGTCTGGCTTTCATAACTCACTCTCTAGGAGATTAGTTTTGTCGATGTTGTTGTAATTACTACTAGTTACTAGTAGAGGTTGAGAGAGTTCATAGATGAATTAATGCCCCTTTAAATGGGGTGGCAACAATAGCCAAGTCATCTGCTAATGAATTGGTCATCCTGTAGGGGGCGAGCTTCCTAGGGCACTGACATTAGGGCCTAGAGTCTAGGCCCTAGACTATGTCAGTTTAAGGGTTTGGCCTAGACTCTAGGCCAAACCCTTAAATGGTACTGACGGTGTTAAAGGCAATACTGAGCAGGGTTTCCCTGCTTGAAACAGCATAAACTCATCCAAGAATCATCCCACTTAATCATGACTTAAGGCTCATTGCTACTGTGTGACACTGTGTGTGTGTGTGTGTGTGTGTGTGTGTGTATGTGCGTGTGTGTGTGTGTGCGCGTGTGTGTGTGTGCGTGCGTGCGTCTGTGTGTGCGTGTGTGTGTGCGCGCGTGCGCGCGTGCGTTTATGTGCGTGCGTGTGTGTGCATGTGCGTGTGTGTGTGTGCGTGTGTGTGCATGTGCGTGTGTGTGTGTGTGTGTGTGTGTGTGCATGTGCGTGTGTGTGCGTGCGTCTGTGTGTGTGTGTGTGTGTGTGTGTGTGCGCGCGCGTGCGTGCGTGCGTTTATGTGCGTGCGTGTGTGTGCATGTGCGTGTGTGTGTGTGTGTGTGTCTGGAGAGAGCCTGCCGTCTGCATTTTCACACTTCTGAATGTTGGGCACGTTTGTGGGCATCAAGCGTTTGGCAGCAGGTGTGTCCTGCAACCAAAACCACTGAATCATTTTATATCTCCGGCACCATGGCTCCTGCATTAATTACATCGCTGGCTTGCTGCGGAGAAGCTAAGCACGTCTGACTGTGGTTAGTCCTTGGATGGGAGACCATCTGGTGCTTGGAAGTGGTGTTGGAGGACCAGTAGGAGGTGCTCTTCGCTCTGGTTCTCATGAATAATATCCCCATCCCCAATGACCCAGGGCAGAGACAGACAGAGACTCTGTCTGGTGAGTGAGTGAGCGCACCATCCCTCGGATGAGACGTTAAACCGAGGTCTTCTCGCTCTGTGGGCCAATCGGCACTCACTCTCTGGTGAAGGTGGCGGAGAGAAGGTCTCTGAGCAAAACGCTGTCCATCATGGACAATATAACAGTCACCCACTTACATACCAGCTAGAGGAGCATGTTCAGTGGCAGGCTGCTGTCACTGAGCTGCACAACAGTTAAAATACTGTTGAAATAATACATAATATCTGGTTGCGGGGGTCTGGCACCAGGTGCTGTAGTAGAGACAAAAGGCTAATTGTCTGGCTGTTGCTTACAAAGCTACTATTATTAGGACTTTGATACCTGACTCACATATTGGAATGCCCAGTACAAATGATGATTTATCAGAGACAGAGAAAGATTGATTTCCTGTGGACCTAAACAACTTTATTTTGTGATGATGAAATGCACTCTATTATAGGAACACCTGTACCCCTGCTCGCTCATGCCGTCATCCAGTCAGCCAATCGCGTAGCAGCAGTGCTATATGCATAAGATCATGCAGATATAGGTTGATCTTTGAGTTCATGTTCACATCGAAGATGTGATCTCAGTGACACAAGACACACAACACAGTCTCTAGAGTTTACACACACACACACACACACACACACACACACACACACACACACACACACAAGAACATCCAGTTCTGTGGGTAGAAACTCCTTGTTGATGGGAGAGGTCAGAGGAGAACATCAGCCTGGTCGGAGCTGACAGAAAGGCCACAGTAACTCAGATAACCTCTTTCCAGCTGTGGTGAGCAGCAGAAGAAGCAGCATCTCAGGATGCACAACACGTCCAACCTGGAGGCGGATGTGGCTTTACTAGCTGATAGCTACCCAGGATTAGTACTTAGCAGTTTATTAGGAACATTGTGTTGCTAACAAAGTGTTCAGTGAGTGTAGATTGCTTGTGTCCCCTGCATTGTAGGAGATAGATTGAATCCCATGAAACTCCTAAAAGATGCTGACCAAACAAGAGGATAAGGGTTGGGTGTGTTTTTTTTAAATGTTTATCTTTATTTTATTTTTTATTGTGCTCTCTAGAAGAATTATGATCAGATAAATTCTGATTAAAATGTTGACACGAATGCTATTTCCTTAAGGTCGTTCCAAAAGAGAGAGATCGTCTTTGTTTTCATTAGTTTTTGTGTGTTTCGCTGAACACGGCGTTTCACCTTGGAAGAATAGGAAGACACAGAGCAAACAAGCTCGTGAGGGTTTCCTGTGACGGGTAGCAGCACGCCTCAGGTTCAGTCCGCAGGGGGTGCTGTTCTGTGTCTCGCCCTGCTCTAAATGAGGCTGCAAGCTGCGGTGGGAACCACCTGTGATCAATAATGTGGTGCGGTCGGTCCGCGCCCCGGCAGGGGAGACATTTAAAGAGGAAGGGGATTCGGTCATAGAAGATAATCACAGCTGTGATGATAGTACAGTAACAACAGCACAACCTCCAGTGTGACATTGCTTTTATACAACAATTGTATAGTATTCATCATAGCTATTCATCAATTATAATAGCATTATAATAATAATATAAATATATAAGTAGGCCAATAACAGACAGATGATTTCTGTCTGTTATTTTGTCTCCGCCAACAAAAACAGTTCCCTCAGGATTGCACTACCAAGTGTTGCCGTAGCAACAGGTAAACTTGCTGCTGTTTCTCGAATGCAAGCTAGCTAAGCTAGCGTTAGCTACGTTGAGGTTAGCACAGACGATTTCAGCTTACCGTTCGTAATTAAGGTCAAATCCATATCGTTGTTCCTGGGTGCGAACGCCGTTTGAACGCAACCTAATCAAGGTTACGTTTGGAATAGTTGTGGAAGTGGAGCGATATAGCGCCCCCGTGCTGTTATACTCAGTCATTGAAGAAAGAGTCGCACCAATGGAAGTGACTCACGCAGCCATGAGCTCCATTCTAGCTAGTGCTAAGGACAGTTCCAGTACATGGTAGCCTACGCGGTGGGGGTGGTGTGTCGTTTGAATGCATAAAATAATGCTTAATATACAATTTGAGTATTTAAACGTCTTACCCTTTCAAAGTACATCACAAACGGTCCATTCTGCTGCACCTTCACAGCGCTGCTCAATCCAGAACCTTACTTCCGAGAGCTATTGCGAGGTTTAAAAAAAAATCCATTGGGAGTGAATGGAGATGACGCAACTCTTACTATCTGAATAGCTCTGGTTATACTGAAATATCATCATCGCTAATAGTCATACGTAATCATCCCATTTTAGCAACAAACTTAAAAAATTTAAGTTATTTGGCAAAAAAGATTTGGCGAACAGCATGGCTAATCAACATTGTCAGGACAGAAAAATATAAAAATATCTTAGAAATGCTCCAAAATACATGAAAGGGTAGCACGTCTCAATTTTCCAAGTCAAGGAGGACAAAATACTCACATTTGAACTTGATTTGTTTGGCTCACATCACACACAAAAACACTTAGATGTTTTGGCAAAGAGCCGTCTTCAGAGCGTTTGAACAGTACAGGTTCAGTCTGGTAATATAATAAGGGCAGAGCTCACACACAGCTGAGAGATGGACCCAATTATTTAGGAGCCGATCACCTTCAGCCATGAATCTAGATACAAGGAGGACAAATCACAGCATGAAGCATCACAGAAAAACATGCTGTTTGCTCATTATAATGGATGACACAGAAGGGTTGAAAAGGGACAAACTAAACTGTTTTAAGCTGGAGTCATCATTGAGTCCGTTTGGTGTCATTGGATTGAGTGTGTGCATCCAGAACCAGAACATTTCTCTCTGGGCCAGTTTTTTTTTCAGAACATCACCTCCTCTTGTATAGCCTTCATTACTTTTTCAATCCCAAGAGGGTGAAGCATGGTTTGCTTCAGCTTGAGGTCATCAGGCTTTAAGTCCTCATCGCGGTGGATACAGTTTAGAAAAGGCAATCTGTATGACCCAAACCTGCCCCTATTAGTGGTTTAATGCCTTTGTAAACATTTTCCATCGGTCACTGTGCCACATATGGTGGCCGCGGTGAGCCGGTGCCCAGATATCATTCACTTGCCACAATTAAGCCTCGAGGGCTCGGTAACAACCGGGCCCTCTAGTGCAGTTTGGCACTGCTCTTGTCCCGGCGCCCTCGTAGGCCTCCAGCACCAGCACCAGGCCAAACTGACTCTGGCTGCTCTTCAGACGTTCAGGCCAAATGGCTTCTGAGCACTACACAGAGCAAGGATGCCAGCTGGGCTCCTGCTATTATAACCTCTCTCTCTCTCTCTCTCTCTCTTTCTGTCTCTCTCTCTCTCTTATCCCCCTTTCCTTCCCGCCTTTCTCTCCTTCTATCTCTCGGCTGGGTTTCCATCTAAGTGGTTCTTTGTGAAGTTGGAAAAGTTGAGTGCAATAGAGATTCAAAGATCCTCACCTAATACCGCTCGGGGGCCTACACGCACCAGCGTCTGAAAAAATATGAATGGTGGTGAATGGCGAGAGACAAAAGCAAAAATCAATCCCGTTTGAATTGTGCCATGAGGTATATGATGTTTATGATAACTTTGTAAGGCAAGAAAGTCGCAGTTTGTCGTAAAACTGTTGCACTATATCAGAAAGACGACACACAACCAGTCACATTTTGTGATTTCAGGCCATGTTGTTGTGACGTATATATTGTGCGAGACGAGAGATGTCGCTGATTGAGCGGTTTCATACAAAACTAAACGTTACGTTTCAGTTTTATGACAAACTGCGGCTTTGTTGACATGCAAAGTCATCTTTTAAATTGAGGCAAAATCACATGTGTACTTCATGGCACAATTAAAACGGGATGAAAAAAAAGTATAATCTCTCGCTGTTCATGCTGAAGCAGGAAGTGACGCCGACGTTGGCTCTCTATTGGCAAAGTTTGATATTTCCCCACTATCACAAAAAGTATTTTTATTAATTAATTGATTAATTGATTAATTGATTAATTGTTGCTAAAGAAATGCTGAGATAAATAGTGACGGAAACGCGTATGATGTAGACTTGGCATGACCGGCAGATGCCTCCATTGCACAGCAGTATAATTAAACAATAGCCCACGACAGACCGTGGTATATGCTGATTGTACAACACCTAAGGGTTGTTAGCTAGCTAACTTTGGTTAATGCTTGTGCTAACATTAGGTTAACAGGTCCGAGGCACTGCTCAATTTACTTGTCCATAGTTAAGCCACCCGGCCCAGAGGTCGAAGTTAGCCTTAAATGTTTCCATTTCGGTAACTAGTGAACGTTGTTATCGCCATTAGGTTCTAGCGGCTACCTAGCTGTCATATAATGATGACATCACTAGCAGCTGACCTACTAGCTAGTGCGAGGCTAGCAGGCTAGCTAGCTATCATTTGTTTTCTCAGAGGCGGAGTGAATCGGTGATGCAGCTTGAGCCGTGGGTATACTGTATACTCATTACATCACAGCTGTGAACCAATCCGATTGCTTGATTTGAGAGAGCCGTTTTATAAAAGTGGCTTTAGACATCCTGAAATGTCTGTATCGCGTGTGCTTCTTGCACGTGTTCCTTGGAGAGCAAATTAAAAAAGAAAAGAAAAAAAATGATTGGGAGATTCTCTTTTCAGCCTCCAGAGGACTCAAGGGCGTTTGAGGGTGAAGAAATGGTTGCAGGGGCAGATGATTAGGAATTGTCTCGAAGCATCTCGGTATAGGACGTCAAACAGGTGGTTTGTCTGGGTCGGCAGAGTTGACGGCAATTTTCTCTGCCCGCGTCGCGTGTCCTGCTCTGGTGTCAGGAGGTCTGTGATGAGGGCAGCTGGCAGCCGGCGACCCTCTCAGAACTCTGGAATGACACATTGTTGCCTCACCTTGGAGCGGGAAGAGGCAGAACCCTAACGGACTGTGATGGATGACCATGCTTTTAATGATGCATCTGTAGCATTGGGCCAGGCATTGACACAGCGAGCCGCAGAGGGAGAGCCGCTGGTTTAGTGTGTTTTTTTTAGATGTTCTGATCTCATTTGAGGGCGGTTCAGATGGTGGTTCTGATCTCCTTCGAGGGCGGTTCAGATGGTGGTTCTGATCTCCTTCGAGGGCGGTTCAGATGGTGGTTCTGATCTCATTCGAGGGCACTTCAGATGGTGGTTCTGATCTCCTTCGAGGGCGGTTCAGATGGTGGTTCTGATCTCATTCGAGGGCTGCCCAGGAATTTGAACAACTCTACTGTGTTCATAGAAGGATTATTGAGCATTATTCCTTGTCATCTTCATTGTCCTTAAAAATAATTGCTCAAAACACTTTAACACTAAAAAAGCAGCTATTGGCAATCACATTTTTGACCCATTTTTGATAGCACTGATCTAAAACACGGGGTTCACCAAGAAAATCATAAATTACAGTTTGTAAGCACAAAATAACTTGGAAGGCACTGAATGTCAACTGTCCGATATTAATTATTCATAATGTTTTCCCTTAAAGCAATAATCTGTAACCATTTCATATAAATACATGTTTTGCTACCAACCATGCATGTGTGATTCAATCAATAACCAGTTCTGAATATTTTTTATCCTTTTATTTATACAGGCCCTGTTCACATTCACACGCACACATCCACATCTGGAAGCTGACCAGTACCCTGACGCTGCCAGATGGTTTGTTACAGAGAACCCATCTGGGATGGTGTGTTTGGAAACTGTTTAGAAAAGGGCAGGCCCATTCAAAAAAATCCGTTCAACATCTATCACGGGCTCGCTTCTCGCTATCCTCACACCTAAATCCCGCCCGTCGCTGCCTCTGGATGTTGATTGGTCCAGCCCACTGCTGGGGTTTGAATTAAACCAATAGCTTGGAGCGCGACGAGATGGATCTCTTGCGCTATTGCGATCTCGCAAATCCAGCAAGGTTAGACGAGTACAACCACAGTCTGATCTGCTGGCCACTGAGCAGCTCCACTGGCTTGCTCAAGGGCACCTCAGCGGTGGTAATGAGGGAGGGGCAAGTGCTGCTTTTCACTTTCTCCACCCAGATTTATCCTGCTGGTCCGGGGGATTGAAAAGGTTGCTTCTCTAAACTTCAGGCCACCACTGCCCATTGCATTAGCTGTACTAAACACCTACTGTAAGTGGGGTTAAACGATTGTGTATGACCCAAATGAGGAGGAGGAGGAGGAGGAGGAGGAGGAGGAGGAGGAGGAGGAGGAGGAGAAGAAGAAGAAGAAGAAGAAGAAGAAGAAGAAGAAGAAGAAGAAGAAGAAGAAGAAGGTTTCTTAATCACAGCCTACATTGGATGTCTGTAGGGGAGGGGATACAGACCTTCACCATCTAATACAGTAGTATTCAATATTCAATATGTTGGGTAATCTTGATTGGCAGAAAGTACCATGCACAATGTGCAGCCTTTATATTCTCACCACCATACTGTGGGCAGTTTTCACACACCATCCACACAGAGGGTGATAATGAGGATCATTGTAAATTCCACACAGGTCCTCTAAAGAAAGCCCTCATAGCGTTTGAAATATTCAGCAGCTGAAAGTTAATCTAAATAGATAATGACTTGTTAATCACGCCGGGCTCTGGGTGTTTAACCCATCCACATCAGGAAGGACTCCACTCTCTCCTGGAGTTCCCCAGAGGACAGACTGGTGTCTCTCTTCCCCAGAGGACAGACTGGTGTCTCTCTTCCCCAGAGGACAGACAGGCGTCTCTCTCTCGGACTTCCCCAGAGGACAGACAGGCGTCTCTCTCCCGGACTTCCCTAGAGGACAGACAGGCATTTCGACAGTTAGGCTCTCTCAGTTGTAGGTGACTCAGTCTTTATCCGACTCCTTCCTCCTAGGAGGCCGGTGCTGCTCAGAGGGCTCATACAGGATTGTAGCCATAACAACACTACATTTTCTATATTTTGGCCATTCCATTTCTCCTTTCTCCCACCCAACCTCCATCCTGTTGCATGACAGAAAATACAGAAATAGGCCAACACTCATCATCACACGTGGGCTGGTCCCCCCCATCCCCCCCCCAACAAACTCAATCAATCTTATTAGAGTAGTCCTGGTCATTTCAGATAACCACGCAGGGAAAGCTGGCCGTGAGTGACAGCTGATTTGCTAGTGTGATCTGTGGGGTGGGTCTTATCAGGAAGCTGCCATTCCCAATGAGGAAGCAGCGTTCCTTTAATTACACTTAATCCAAGGGGAAAGGTAGCCAGTCATATGACACGTGTCACACCGACCGAGTAAGTAAATATGGCCGTCGTTTCGACAGAGCACATTCAGATGGCCCGTGTTGAAAGCAGGGGCCTTTCCTCTCAAACCACTCAGCTGTCACCCTGTTTACCAGAGCCTGATTCTCCCCGTGTGGACGGAGAGGCACAAAAACACATTTTTGAAAATTATTAAAATTATTAAAAAAAAAGGTTAGGACACACCTGATTGAATTGTCGTCTCAAGGGCTTACTGACTGACTGACTGACTGACTGATTGGCTGACTGACTGACTGACTGACTGACTCCCCATGGTTGAAACATGCATGCGTGAATGTTGAGCATCAGTGGCAGCAGAAATAGCATAACATAGGTGGGACATCTAGCCTGGTAAACCATCCGGTCACGTGACCTGCGATCCAGGAAATGAAACAGAATGTGAGTTCACGGATCTGGATGGTTTTAACCACGGCTAGTGGGACATTAGTGTTGGGAGGAATTTGATTAGCCCATTGAAAAGTGGGCGTGTCTGGTAAGAGGGACTGAGACAGTGAGTGCACCGCAGTGCCTATCGAGCAGAGAGGGAGACAGCAGTCCGCTAAAGAATTGATTTTACCGGACAAATCTAAAAACCTATCAGTCACGTTTCAATAACAGTCTATGTTACAAACACAATATAATGTAAATACAGCGCCATGGACTGTATACTCGCCCAGCACCAGAGCAGGCAACCAGCATGTGGCCCCCTTACCCCCGAGCAGAGAGGCACTTCCTGGCCAAGGGAGCGCGCCAAGAAGCGTACGAGCCGCGGTAAATAACGATATTCCCGCGAGTTATTGGCCATCACATCCTGGCCTGTTTTTGCTCTGCGCCACGATATAATTCATGTAGGGGGAAACACTGATGCATATACATGAGAATGCAATCAAACAAACAAATCAATCAACCATTTGATGAATATTAATTTGGACACAATGGGACCAGCCTGAGAGCCTCGATGCACAAGGAAAAACTCCCCCAAAGAACTGCTCCTGTTGTGGAGCGCAGATGCAGATTGCATTTCATGCTTTTTTGAGATTTCCCAAGTCACAGGACGCCTGTTTGTACCAGGAGTTTCTGCTCAGATGCTTCCCCTAAAACCAGACTTGACCTGCATTTACAAAGCCCTTCACTTGGAGCAAAATGCTTGTATGGTATGAATTATGCACAGTACTTTGGAAAGCTCTACATCTTCTACATCTACATTTTAGACTTAAAGGAACAGCTCACCCTAAAATACAAAATACTATTTTCCCTAGCACCTGTAGTGCTATTTATCCATCTATATAATTTTGTGTTAGTTGCCTGAGTTTCGGAGATATCGGCTGCAGAATTTCTGGCTTCTCTCAATACAATGGAACTGGATGGCACTCTGCTTGTGGTGCTCAAAGTGCCAAAGAAATACATTTGAAAAACTCAACAGCATTGTCTCTTTCCAGAAATCATGACCACCTTACTCAAGATAATCCACAGACCTTGTTATGAGCAGTTTCATGGAGGAACTATTTTCTTTTGACCGAACTACACCCGCTAGCTGCTACCTAGTTCCTACATGAGACTGTAAAAGAAAATAGTTTGCGGCGGCGGCGCGTCGGTGTCTTGACAGATGTCCCAGCAGTGATGAATACTTTTATAGTCGAGCGAGGACATGAGGGACTTTTTGCTCTCCTGTCCGTGGATGCCATGGTAACGCCGGACAGCGCAGTGCGTGACCTTAAAAGGCTCACCGAGCGGTTTGACTCTGGTGATCTGTCGGACGTCTGCCCGTCACACACTGCCCATCAGACAGATGACAGCAGATCTGCGGAAAGACCTGGATCCACTAATAGTCAATGGACAAAAATCATGCATGCAGTTTGGTGCGGTTCAAGGAGAACCTTGAAACCGCCAAAGGAGAGAGAGGCAGAGAGGCAGAGAGAGAGAGAGAGAGAGAGAAGGCGAGGGGTGGGAGAGGTGGAGGGGCGAGAGAGCAAGGGATGGAGGGAGAGGATAGAGAGAGAAAAGAGGAGTGGGGTGAGAGGACGAGATGGGGGAGAGAGGTGGGGGGCTTCTGATCCAGAGAAATGAATTATCCTACTGTGAAATGACAGTTCCAGCTCTGTCTGCAGGTCAGAGGTCACCACATTCTCTCTCTCTCATGTTCAAATACAGTACATGTTGCCAAAGCAGTACAGTATTTCAAATGAGCTAAGATTGCTAACTAACTAGTAATTAACTAGAAGGTACTCAATTGAGCGCATTATACCTCCATCAACCTTTCCACAAAGTTTTGTGGTGTTACGTGATTCAGTTTGAGAGTTAGGCGCCTTTTTGTGATTGGCCACACCCATTGCCACGCCCCCTTTTGGCCAGTGGGCGTGGCAAGTGAATCAGTTCTAAGTTGGGCCATGACCGACCTTTCGTGCAAATCAGTTCATATCCTGCCAAAAAATAGACAGAAAATGTGACCTCTCAGCCAACTCCGTTCGCAGAGGTAATAATGAATAAACAGTAACTCTAGACTTTTATTCTATATTATTTAACACTCTTCATAGTTTAGAAGAGAAGATATATAGGTTACAGTATGTGCTTAACATGTTTAGTTAACATGTTTGTAATGTCTATATTGAAGTATTTGGGTTGTTTTTGCATATTATGATGCCGTACAAATCCGAAAAATTCAAATACAAAACTTTAACGACAGCAGTAAAAGTGAAGTAAAAAAGTAACTCTCTCTCTTTCTCCCTTCTCTCTCTCTCTCTCTCTTTCTGTCTCTCTCTCTCTAGACAAAAGCGAAATTACACACAAACTGTGGCTATAAAAAGAAGCGAAAAGAAAATGTATTAACATTGTATCAACCTGCCTGTTTGAACATTTGAAGTCAGGCACAATAATTCACACACGCGTGTGTTGGATCCTTAGCCGAGGCCACACAGGTCCAAATACATCAGTACAGAACAAAACCGTGCTACTGTATGGTGGTGGGGGAAAAGACACTAAGCTACAATCACATCCATATTCATAAGCAGAGGAGTGTGACAGGAAATGTGATTTCTCCCTGAGGACGGGCATCAGCGTTGTGTGTACGCTCCAGCACACCGAGGACGGCTGTGCATTCCTCAGCTAGCTGTGGGAAATGTGAATAATAATAATAATGATAATATGCCTCTGATCACAACGGCTCTCGTTGTGACGTTTAGCTGTTCTACCTCTCTGCCCTCGTCTACTAATCCCGTCATTTGATGTGCGACGACGACAAGCGCGGGGAGGGAATGCTGCAGCAGTCATCTGTCACAGCGTCGTTACCAGCCCTCCCCTCCGCCAGAGGGGGCGCTGCAGTCATCTGTCACAGCGTCGTTACCAGCAGCCTCCACTCTGCTTTCCTCCCTTGGCCTCAAATGCCTCATGATGTCCAATCAATACACAGTTTACACAGTTTACACAGTTTACTGTACGTGCATCTGGGGTCCGCCCGTCAACTGTACAAAACAACGACGATGACGACAACAACCACAACAACAACAACAACGTTTTATATCCATTACAGCCTGTTATTGACACGATTATTTTGAAAATGGCCACACATGAGAAGAAGTGAAATTAGCTACTGAGGCCATAACCTCTGTGAGTTGAGTTGGGCAGTCTTTTCGGAGCCGGACTCTAGTGGACGTTAGAGGAACTGCCACCACTTCCGTATCAGCTTCAAAATTGACCCACACTTGTTCCAGACACAACCCATTCGAACCCTTGGAGGGAAATCTGGACAACACTGTGGTCGAGGACACGTTCTGACTTCCATGTGTTCAAAACTGATCAGTTAAAATTCACTGTCTGTTCATGTCAACGGGCCTTTTTCACAGCAGCCATTTTGCGTCTAAAAGGCAGGGTTGACACAGATGCAACCAAAGCATTAATGAGGGCCCCTGCACTTGAACACCTAAATGGATTGGAAGTTCGAAACCCTCATTCAGGGTTTTTGGTTGCACCTGTGTTTACCTTCTGCCTTTTAGACACAAAATGCCTGTTGTGAAAAAGGTCAATGCCTCAGGAAAAAAGAGCAGAAAACTCATACGGTACATGGACAAACGTGCAAATCCTACATACACAAGACCACAATGCTGTATCATATAGCATATTAGGTTTATTGAATTTATTTGATGTTATATCTTCATTCTTATTCTGTGTGAGCTAGGCCATACAGTATGGACACGTTTGATTTCTGTTTTCCATTTCTGGGCCAAGATTTCCATTTCTGAGTCGAACAAAAGGAATTTTCACATAAAGATGAAACCTTGGAAGCTTGTGTATTTTTCACTGTATTTTTTCTGTTTTGCATACGATCCTAGGGGAAGTCCTCATATCAGATCCAGTCTTTGACCTGCCGCTTCTTGCTGCATGGCATGTGGTCAAGATCTCATCCAAGCTTTCAAATGGGTTGCATGAAGACTCAAGATGCAAGTCAATGCAAATTAATTACAAGCCAGCAAATTCTTGAGGCTGTTTGGTCTCTCCTCTCCTCTCCTCTCCTCTCCTCTCCTCTCCTCTCCTCTCCTCTCCTCTCCTCTCCTCTCCTCTCCTCTCCTCTCCTCTCCTCTCCTCTCCTCTCCTGCCCTCTCCTCTCCTCTCCTCCCATCTCCTCTCCTCTCCTGCCCTCTCCTCTCCTCTCCTCTCCTCTCTTCTCCTCTCCTCTCCTCTCCTCTCCTCTCCTCTCCTCTCCTCTCCTCTCCTCTCCTCTCCTCTCCTGCCCTCTCCTCTCCTCTCCTCCCATCTCCTCTCCTCTCCTCTCCTCTCCTCTCCTCCCATCTCCTCTCCTCTCCTCTCCTCTCCTCTCCTCTCCTCTCCTCTCCTCTCCTCTCCTCTCCTCTCCTCTCCTCTCCTCTCCTCTCCTCCCATCTCCTCTCCTCTCCTCTCCTCTCCTCTCCTCTCCTCTCCTCTCCTCTCCTCTCCTCTCCTCTCCTCCCATCTCCTCTCCTCTCCTCTCCTGCCCTCTCCTCTCCTCTCCTCTCCTCCCATCTCCTCTCCTCTCCTGCCCTCTCCTCTCCTCTCCTCTCCTCTCCTCTCCTCTCCTCTCCTCTCCTCTCCTCTCCTCTCCTCCCATCTCCTCTCCTCTCCTGCCCTCTCCTCTCCTCTCCTCTCCTCCCATCTCCTCTCCTCTCCTGCCCTCTCCTCTCCTCTCCTCTCCTCTCCTCTCCTCTCCTCTCCTCTCCTCTCCTCTCCTCTCCTCTCCTCTCCTCTCCTCTCCACCTCTCCGCTCAGCTTGGTCAGTTTCAGCAGAGAAGATCATCTTTCCATGAATTGAAAGCTCTGGGGAAGGCTATTCCTCAATTAAACGGCAACCATTACAGGAAGCCATCTGTGCTGCAGTTCATCTCTCTTCTCCTGGAGAGATGTGAGCTAAAAAGAGTCTCAAGCTACGTTCACAGCCTTCATCTGAGGAACGTGTGTCACCACGAACGCTATAAACGTTTGGGAAATAGACTCTTTTCAGGCCTTCTGCTAATTCTGGGCATCAATTCAATCGCTGCGTCGCTGAGTGGAAAAACACTTAACGTACACAAAAGCCACGCATATATATATATTTAATTGCTCTACTTTATTTCTCTTCCGTGGCCTTGCACTTGTGTTTTCCTTCACATAATATAAAACCTTTCAGATGAATAGTGATCTTAGTGTGTCTCTCTCTATACGAGAGATTTGACTCTAATAGTCCATTAGTAAAGATAGGCTACTGGTATAATTTGCTTAACTGGAGCGGTGGTGTCTCAGCTTCAAGCTGATACGCAGGAGCATCTCATTTGGATTCTGAAGTGGTGTTGCGCTCTGCGGCTCTAAAGCCAGGCCTGCTTTATCTAATGAGCGGGGGAGTGGAGACGTCTCCTCGGCTGCACCGTGCCTGGTGGCAGGAGCCGCTCTTGGAGGACGGTGTGTTGACCAAACAGGAGGTAATTGCCAGACTCGACCTGTCAGCTCAGCCAGGGAGAAAATATCAAGGCCAGGTTCGGGGGGAGTCGCGCAGGGCGAGGCAGACAATTAGCCACCTCTGAAAACACCTCTGGTTTTGGCGCTTGTGTGTCCCAGCGTGTCCAGAGCTATTCGGAGCGGTGTGTGCGTGTGTGTCTGTGTGTGTGTGTGTGTGTGTGTGTGTGTGTGTGTGGGCAGGACGGGCTGGGCTGGGCTTCTGTAGCTCTGGAGAAGGATTCTTTAATTAGCCAGGGAGTTGGCAGCAGAGAAGGCATGGGAGGACAATCCATCCTTTTGACTTCCTTGTAAAGTGTCCCGGCTGCTTGTCTCCGAGCGCGAGACACGACTTCTGCGGGGACAGATTATAGCGCTCTCGTACCGTCGGCCCCTTTTGTTGGTAGTATTTCCAGACCACTGTAGTCTCGGCTCCCGCAGCAGACAATCGGAGATCTCCGCCTACCAATCGTCTGGGGACTTCTTGTCCAAAATAGTCGTTTTGAACGGCGGCGAGAATGGCCGCTAACGACAAACCTATACGCCACTTTGTCACGTTACTGGAAATCATGACGTCCCCCACTATCCTCCGCAGTGAAACAAACTGGAGATCACAGCGAATCACTTTGTAACACAGAGAGTACTTTTTAAAAACCTTTTTCAAATGGATGTCCCAAGCAACGTTGCATTATTTGATAGCGCTTTATCCGTTTACGCACACAGCTTCTGCATGTCACCGCCCCTTCTGCTTGAAGGTCCGCCCCTAAAGACTCTGGATTGGTTTTGCAATGCAGTTTTTTTTACTCTAATTGTTTCCACCGAGTTTTAACAACGAAACCTGGGGGAAAGTTCTCAGCCTCTAGTTGAGCGAAGCGGAGAGAGACTGAGAATTGAGTCACTATCAAAGACAATCTGAGACCTGCTGATTCGAGGAATTGGTTTCCCCATCTTCTGTTCTCCCTTCCATGCATCTGCTTGTCTTCCTCCTTAACTCATTTATTAAGGTTAAATTGTGTTGAAACAATTCCCCCCAGTGGCCACTTTGTATTGACTTTGTATCTGAATCTGAGCAGATGTACAGATCCTTAAAGGAAACCACACACTCCTTAGCTCTTTGATCAACGTGCTACTGTGCCAATGGGAAAATTGGTATTAGCTTCGCTGTGACGTGTTCAGTTTGAAGAGGATTCAACACTAGCTTGTGCAGTTTGTTAAAAGCATTATTTAGCACACACTGTTGCCAACGAATTAAATACAAAACAAACAGAGCTGTATCCAATCATCTCTTCACACAATGGTGACTTGATGTAAAAAACAACAATTATGCAAACAGAATGGGAAAAAAAACAGTATAGTCAGTTTTTTATTTCGCTTGCAGATGCAAAATTCTCAGTCTATTTCTTTAGTGTGTTGCATTCATCGATATAATGAGATGTCTCGGTTAGATAGAAAGTTCATATTCTGCGAGGGAGATTAGGAAAGAAGAGAGATTTAAGACACGCATTTAAAACTTGCAAATTACTGTTTCGCAAAAGTTCTATTGTAGGGGGAAATGCCTGCTGATCGTGTCAGATAGTGACAGAACAGCATGCAGATGTAACGATAGCGTAGTCAGCACTGCTGCTGTGTCGTGGGTAAACCTCATTCCCTGGCGCCTCAAGAGATGCTCCAGCGCAGTGGTTCTCAACTGGTCTCGCCTCACGACCCACATTTTTCCTTAGTCATTAAGTTGTGACCCAAATGTCAGATTTGGACCCTTTGAAAATGGCCTCGCACAAATTACAACAAGCTAGCAAGAAATGGTTGGCACCAATGGATGCCTTAGGTCTTCTAGTTTCATATGATGCCAGAAGCGTCACTCCAGGTACAACTAAAACCGCTACAGCCCTGAAATGTTGTGGACGCCAGAACTTTTTTTTCATGCACACATCCGCGACCCACTCAAAACGGCCCCGCGACCCACTTTTGGGTCGTGAACCACCAGTTGAGAAACACTGCTCTAGCGACAGATGTCCCCCTTATGGGTTTTGGCGCCCTTGCTAGAGCTCCCATGCCGAAGGTTCCGAGTTTCGATCCCCAGCTGCAGGTGACACAACACAGCAATACTGTACATACTGTAGGGGAGAGATCGGCAGAGGGTGGAGGAGCGACCTTGGCAGCCAATAGGGCAGCATGGGGATACATTGGCCCAGTATAATTGGTGAGAAAATAGGGAAAAATCTGACAAATCATTGAAAATAATGTCACACTCCTTCCTTTTTGTAATTTTCTGTCCTTTCATTGGCCACTAGGGAGCAGACAATCTATCTTTCCATTCTGCTGCTTCTGAGAATCACATAACATCATGGATGTATTAAAAGAACTGGATAGGACACGCTCACCCATTCATTTGAACACAAGCAGCTCATTGGCGCAGGAAGCATTTTGAAGGTTTTTTCTTCCTATACATTTTTTTACCCTGAAGAAGGCTGTTTGTGCTGCTACACGTGTTTTTTTTTAATAATGTCACAATGAAATAGCCATCTCAATAAAGGATTTTAAACTTTTTGCCAGAAGAGTGCCTTGGACCTTTCTTTTTTGTTTATTTTTACCATTATTTATAGGGAGAGTCTCACTGAGACCAATGGTCTCTTTTTCAGTGCCCTGTTCACATTCACACACACATTCATACCTGGAAGCTGACCAGTACAACCACAGTCTGATCTGCTGGCCACTGAGCAGCTCCACTGGAGCGGTTGGCGTTAACGGCCTTGCTCAAGGGCACCTCTGTGGTGGTAATGAGAGAGGGACAAGTGCTGCTTTTCACTTTCCACACCCAGATTTATCCTGCCGGGCCCGGGGATTGAACCAACGACCTTCCAGTCACAAGTTTGCGTCTCTAACCTTTAGGCCACCACACATGCTTGTGTGTGCATTCTCTCTCTCTCTCTCTCTCTCTCTCTCTCTCTCTCTCTCTCTCTCTCTCTCTCTCTCTCTCTCTCTCTCTCTCTCTCTCTCTCTCTCTCTCTCTCTCTCTCTGACACACACACACACACACACACACACACACACAATCACAATCAATAGACCTGTGTGCTATGAATCTGCCTCCTAAACCATACACACATAGATCATTATTCCAGAGCGATCAGAAATGTGCTTTTTACTAATCTGATGGAGATCTATATTCTCTGAGCTAAGTGCTCTGACAGCCAATCGATAGCAGTCAGGAAGTGTTTTTCTCTGTGACACCGGCGGATCTCTGTGCAGAGCTGAGATTGATCAGAGAGGCTGGATCTGCATAGAGTTTAACATAATGAGCCAGACAGCGCGAGGTCACCAGCAGTGCAAGAGCAACGCTAACTCTCACCAAGCCGCTATTAGACTGTTAGCCCCTAATTGTTTTGGGAGGAAGAGGTTTGCTGGAGGCATCGCCAAACTTTATTGTACTTAATTGTGCTGTCAATGAAAAGACGTTCAATGCATGCAGCATATTAGAATCTCTAGATTGCTTTTCGTTTTTTGTCTGGAACAGCTTTGAGAAACTGATGTACATTTTTATTTTATTTTATTCTTTACCTTTTTTTTCAACCCGCCCCCCCCCCCCCACCACCCATTTTCTCCCAAATTGTACACCAATTCCCCCTGCTACTGTCCCAGCCATTGCTCCACCTATACCACATGCTTCCTCTGACACACCT